>NC_139023.1:71941686-72245097 GCF_964662115.1 Mustela nivalis | reverse complement strand
GGAGTTTGCTCTGCGTTGGGATTCTGATTGGTTGAAGAAAGGACTGTAAAATTCTTGGAACTGGCCATTGCTCTCTTTTCCTTTACAGGAGATCCAGTATACTTTCAAAGAGGTTGAGCAACTCAGTCTAGAGTCATGCAGGATGCACTACATATGTTCATATTTACAGCTGGTAAACTCTCCTATAGCACCACAAATATCACAAAACCCAACTAAAATAATAACACTTCTATTACATAATTCTGTCAGCCTCTAAATTTTTTTGGTTGCATACTTTTGTTTTCCATATGAAAATTTTACAACTTATACACTTAAACACTTGTTTATATACTTAAGTATATATACTTATATACAAACTTGTTAAATACTTAAGCACTTGTTTAAGCATGAAAGAAAATATATATATATATGATATATATATGTGATATATATGTGATATATATGTGATATATATATGATTTTAAACAGATTTGTTGCATAACAATGCAAATATAACATTACTGAACTATACTTTTAGAAATGGTTTAGGTGGCAAATTTTATGTTATATAAAAAATTTTAAATTACCTTTTAAAAAGAATATAATTTAGAAAAGTTTCACTTCATAATTCATTATCAGTACTGTACATTTTTAGGACAGTTATCAAATTAGGGGAAATAGTTTTGCATATTAAGCCACTGTAGTGAATAATCTTAAATACTCTGAACTATCAACCTTCCTTAACAAGTTTGTTGCTAATGTCCTCAGTGTCATAGGGCATGATTAGTTTTATTTTCATCTATGTCAGTATTTAGGACAAAATACCAAAAAATTAAAAATTTTCCTCAATATGGGTGTTTCACTTATTCTTCCTTAGTAATTGGGTTATTAAAAGTCTAAGACCTTATTCATTATCTCTACCTAAAACATATCTCTTCCCCTAAATCAGTTATTGCTTCAGGTATGATTTTTTTAGTGTGACACTATAATTTTTCAATGTTCCATTTTTATCTGAATATTCTCAACTCTTTAAAAATTAAATCTAAAGATAACAAAAGAGATTCCTGAAACATTACAAAACATTTTTACAAAATGCAGTTCAAATGAAGTATCCAGGTTTTATCAACTGTTTTGAATAAAGTTGTTTTTAATCTACTTATTGTTTGGGTTTCTCTTTCAAGTGTCATTAATATCATTAAACCCAAGTTGCTAGGCTTGAACCACTTTAAAATTCAAACTATCCCATTACCCATGACCTTTAAAGACAAAACCAAGTTGGCATGTGTGTTTAAGACACTCAATACAAGAGATGAACTAGAAAAGAAAAAAGGACAAATTGCTTTTACTTAAGTAGTCCCTAAGCTCAAGGCCAGTGGAGATTGTAGGGTGGGGAAGGGGAAGTTAAGACAGTAGGTGGTTGATGAGGGATGGGTGGGTTTAACTTGGGTGCCTGCACCTACCACTGAACAGAGTTAGTTTAGCACCAAGATTTGAGAGACAGGAATAGGGGTGAGTATTCGCTACAGGGCATCCTAGGAAAGTGACTTCCTGGTTGATGTAGTCTCCCAAGGGAGGACTGGGAGAAGTGAACAATTAGCCATTGTCTGTCAATAATGAAAGAAATTCTTGAAAGTTCCTGCCTTTTGAGGGCAAGCCCTGCTGGGATCAGAGTAGTATCCAGAGCTTCACCAGTGCATTCTCAACAGATGTCCTTGCTAGCTATCATTTAACCATTCATTATCTGCAAACCAAATAAGTATATCCCACTATTACCAAACTAATTGTATCTCAACTCAACTTCCCCTTAACCAAATGCAAAAACATCCATAGCCACTCAACTATTCAAGAGGATGGAAATTTTTATAGAGAGGGAGTCAGAGTGGGAAGTCAAGAGTTCTTAATCAACTACAGACAAACTCACTTCCTTAAAAACATTTTAAAATGTATGACCATATGAACCTAGGACCCTTCTGGAGCTCTGAATGGGACCTTGGCAAGTTTCATTCTTCTCACAATAGACTCCTGGTTCAGATTCCAAGCTCCTAGAGGGCAGGACCTGCATCTTTTATCTCCATGCACCCAACTCCTTGCACAGTGCATAATACAGTGTGGGTGCCTAAAAAATCTTCATGGACAAATGGACCATAGATATGGTGCATACAAGACAATGCTGGCAAGAGGAGGCAATTAAATCTTCTTGCCAAGATGTAGAGAAGGACCAAGTAAAGCTACCAAAATTTCTGAAATAAAATGATATTTAGGAGGAATATATTGGACATTTCCAGTTGATATTTTGTGGTTTTTTTGTTTTGTTTTTTGGTTTTTGGTTTTTGGGGTTTTTTTTTTTTTTTTTGCTACCCTTTGTCTGATTTCTTCTTCATAAATATGGGAGATTAGCCATTAGGTAAGTGTTGAGGAAGGCTATGTCTGTCTCTCACTACAAAAGCAAAAAAAACCCAGCTATATGCTCCCCTATCTCTAGGAGACTGGCTTACAGTAATATAACCTAAACTTTGTTAATTAGAAATAACCTGTAAAGACTCACATCTGGACTTAATGATGAGAATCCATCCATTTCAGTAGCAGTAATAGTATCTAGTGTCCAATAGCAGAGGGGCAGCCATGATATATGGTTTCTAAGATAAGCAGTAGTAATTCTGGTACTGGGACCAGAATTCTGGTACTGGGACCAGAATTCACTGTCTAGCATCCTCTCTGGAGATGTAGAGCTATATGGAAATTTATTGAGCTCATATTCCTTTGTCTCCATGACAACACACACTGCTGTTTTTTCCTTTGTCTCCTATGATGACACATTCTCCTGTTGTCCGTCTCTCTGACCATTTCTTCCCCATCACCTTTGAAAATACTTTTTAATTTCATCAGCCTTTAAATGTTAGATCATCAAGGTTCATCCTCAGGTCTTCCTCTTTGCTCACTTTATAAACATCCACTGGCAATGTCTTCCACCTCTGCACCCTAATTCCAGGCACCATCACCTCTAACCTAGATTATTACATAACATTTTTCAGTCCTTCCACATCTACCCCTTATGTCTCCCTAACCTCAACCCAGCTTCTGTAATCCAGCCTCTGATTTGAAATCAGAGTAGCCTTACCAAATAGCAATCAGATCAGCCCTCCATGTAAACCCCTCATTGGATTACCAGTTTCTTTAAGATAAATATCAAAATCCTTACTATAAGGGCACCTGGGTGGCTTAATGGGTTAAGCCTCTGCCTTCAGCTCAGTTCATGATCTCAGGGTCCTGGGATGAAGCCCCACATCGGGGTCTCTGCTCAGCAAGGATCCTGCTCCTCCCTCTCTCTGTCCACCTCTCTGCCTACTTGTGATCTCTTTCTCTCTCTCTGTCAAATAAATAAACAAAATCTTAAAAAAGAATCCTTACTAGAGTTTATAAGGTTCTGTATGGTCTTGTTCCTGCCTATCCTCCAAACACACAACATGATGCATGTCTTTTCATGAAACCAATCCAGTTCCTCTTCTTCTGACCCTCCCATCTATTTCCTGTTTATTTTTCAAATTTCAGTTCAAGTATAATAGTCTAAGGAAAGTCCTCTCTGACCCAGACTAAGTCTGATCTCTGTATTAAGCGTTCTTATAGAACCAAATACCATTCCTTTACTAGACTTAACATTTGAAATTATGCATTTAAGTATGTGATTAGGGGATTTGATATCTAAATCCCCAATTAAATGGTAAGAACTATGAGGAAAGACCCCCATGTTTTTGCTTTTGTTTTTCACATCATGTTCAAAAGATAGTCCTAACCCATAGAAGTCTACAATAAACATGTTGAAGGAACAAGTGAAAAAAGTTTCAATATTTAAAGAATGTAATACTGATCTACTATTAATAACCAATTCTCCCATTCCTCCCATGCTCAAGCCCTAGAAGCTGTCATTGACTATTACTTTCCTTCATTCATTATTTAATCATCAAGTTTCATCATTTTTATTTGGGAATTTTCACTTTATGTTCAACTGTCCATGTGATAGCATAAATATGTTTTGAAGTAAATTTTTATAATTGCTATTTTATATGCTTGAGGCTTTCCTTCTCATAGTACATCCCACATACTGCTGAAAAATTTAGTATATGTCCTAATTATAAGTACAACATCCATTATATTATAATCTTATGGCGATAACTATAGAGTCTATCAGAGTTTTTGAGTATGTTAAAAGTTAGTTTCTTAACCTATTCATCGTGGTTCATCAGATCCTGCCATCAAGTGACCTAAATAACTTTGTATCTCAAATGTTCTCAATATAAAATATCACCTCTTGCTAGGAAAACCTGACCAGTTTCTAATTAGTATAATTTTAATTCCCATCTTTTCTTCTTTTCTCAAATTGCTCTCACTTCCTAGAATGGATTTCTTTTGTATTTTTTGTTTTTGGGGATTTTTGTTTGTTTTAAGTCTAGTCAAGTGAAAGAGTGGAAGTGGAGAAAAAACAAAGAAATCTCTAACTGGCTGTGATCAATTAATTGAAAATACCACTGCAGTCAAACCAGCGTGTCCTCATCTTGTTTTGACAGTAAAAGCTATCATACACATACAATTAAGACTTCACTCAGCCCAATCTATCATAACCTTCAAATGACAGAAAATTTAAATGAAAGCAATTCCAGTTTTTACCATCTTCCACCAAGGGACAGGAAAGCAGAAGTAAAATAAAAGATATGCATTACATTGAAAAATATGATAAAACCCTCTCTATTTCCACTACTTCCAATATTATCCAAATCTTTCTCTCCCTCACTCCCAAGTTCCAATCCAAAACAATTTATAAATTCAGACCATAAATTGACTTTTTCTTCCCCAATCCTATCTAACTTGAATTTGTCTGCCTTTCCTCTGATATTGATTCCTAATAGGGCATTCATTTTATTATGAATTTCTTTAACTCTTCCACTTATCTGGATTGACATTGTGTGTTATGTTAGTGTAAAGTGAAGTACAGAGACCCTGAATACTCTCATATGAACAATTTTTTTCTCTGCTCCAAAATACTATGCATCTATAAGAACAAGTCTTAAGGATTATTTCTCCCATAAAAACTTCCCTAATGGTTTCATCATATACTTTATATACTTACATAATTAAGTTCCATGTCACAAAATTTTTAGCTCTTAAGCACACACTCAGTGATTAAATTTTAAATTGGAAAATGTTTTTGGAGATGATCTAGTTTCATTCTTCCCTTTTGCACTTTATTTCTCAATCCTATTACAGATGTATGACTTACAGCCTTCCAATAGATTAAAATGACTGGATGGTGGAGAATGGCTATTTACTGCTTTTGTATCTTCTTCAGCCCCATCCATAGTACTATGTACAAAATAAGCAAACACTATATTAAAAAATTACAAGAGAGTCATGTGCCCAAATTCCTCAATTTCAAATAAGAAAATATACCCTGGACATAAATGCTTTGTGCAAGATCACATATCTAGTTAGTAGCCAATGCAAAGTATTTAAATATATAATTTTTATATTCAAATATATTATCTTGTAGTTAAAATATGATTTAGGTGTCCTTTTGGGAAAGATGGTGGAGAAGAAGGGCCCTAAGCTTACCTCATCTCTATATATGGATGGCACATCTCTGTAAATAAACCAGAAAATGAACAAAAGGTAGGGAAACCCTACCCACTACAGTCAGAGAGAACCACTGCACAAAACTGGACTGAAGGCAAAAGCAGTCATCCACAAAAGCCCAGTGCCAGCAACACACCTAGCAGACACTTCTGAAGTGTCAGGTTCTGGTGAATAGGAGACATTGCACTGCAGGGCACTACAGCACCTTTTCTTCATAAGTCCACCACTTTCAAGAGCAGGAGACATAGTGGATTTTCCTCACACAAAGTAACAAACACAGAGAGTTCAAAAAATGAACAGACAGACAAAGGACTACATCCCAAATGGAAAGGAGGACAAAAATCACAGCAAGAAACCTAAGCAATATGGAGATAATATGCTGATAAAGAATTTAAAGTAATGGTCTTAAAGATACCCACTGGACTTGAGAAAAGGGTGGAGGATTTCAGTGAGAACCTTACTAAAGAGATAGAAAACATGAAAAGGAAGCAGAGATGAAAAACTTAATAAAGGAAATTTAAAATATACTAGATGAAATAAACACTAGACTAGAGGAAGCAAAAGAATACACTAGTGACCTGGAGGACAGAGTCATGTAAAGCAATCAAGCTGAACAGGAGAGAGAAATTATAACAACAACAACAATAATAATAGACTTGGGAAACTCAACAACACCATAATAACATTTGCATTATAGGGATCCCAGAAGAAGAGAGAGAAAAGGGGGCAGAAAATTTATTTGAAGAAATAACAGCTGAAATTTGCCTAAATCTAGGGAAGGAAAAAGAAGTCCAGATCCAGAAGGCACAGAGAGCCCCCAACAAATCAACCCAAGGAGGTCCACACCAAGACATATAGTAAATAAATAAAATGGCAAAATGCAGTGATAAAGAGAGAATTTGAAAGTAGCAAGAGAAAATAGTTACCCAAAGGGAAACCCCATAAGGCTATTTCCTTATTTTTCAGAAGAAACCTTATAGGCCAAATGGGAGTAGCACACTATATTCAAAGTCCTGAAAGGAAAAAAATCAAAATCAAAATCAAACCTGCAGCAAAGAATACCATTGAGTAAGGCTATCATTCAGAATAGAAGGAGAGATAAAGAGCATCTTGACAAGCAAAAGTTAAAGGAATTCATAATCATTAAACCAAGTCTATAAGAAATATTAAAGGAGAGTCTTTGACTGTTAAGTAAAGACCATAAATAGAAGTTTAAAAAGTAAGAAACACAAAAGTAGTAAAATAAGTATACCTATCTATAAAAATCAGTCAAGAAACTCACAAAATAAAAGGATTTAAAGTATGACCTTAAAGGTTGGAGAAAGAGGTATAAATAATGAGTTCAAACTTAAGCTACCATCAATTTAATATAGATTGTTATATGCATTACGTGTTATATACAAACCTAAAGTAACCACAAATCAAAAACCAGTACAAATAGGCAGAAACAAAGAGAAAAGAATCCAAGTATATCACAAAAGAAATCTAAGAAGCCATGACAGAAGAAAGAAAGAAAAGAAAGGAACAGAAAAGAACTACAAAAACAACCATAAACCAAGTAGCAAAATGGCAATAAGTACATACCTCCCTTTAATTTTGTTGAAAGTAAATGGACTCAATGCTCGGATCAAAAGACAGCATGAGAGAATGGATTAAAAAAGCAAGACTCATTACTTTATCAGAAAAGATAGAAAATTTGTACAGACCATTACCAGCAATGAAATCAAAATAATGATCAAAAAATAATTTCTAACAGGGGTGTCTGGGTGGCTCAGTGGGTTAAAGCCTCTGCCTTTGGCTCAGGTCATGATCTCAGGGTCTCATCCAACTCTCTGCTCAGCAGGGAGCCTGCTTCCCCCCTTCTCTCTGCATGCTTCTTTGCCTATTGTGATTTCTGTCTGTCAAATAAATAAATAAAATCTTTAAAAATAATAATAATAATTCCTAACAAAGAAAACTCCAGGACCAGACAGCTTCACAGGTGAATTCTACCAAATATTACAGAAGGGCTAATACCTGTTCTTCTCAAACTTCCAAAAAATAGAAGAGGAAAGAAAGCTTCCAAATCCATTCGATGGGGCCAGCATTACCCTGACATGGAAAAAAGATAAAGATACACAAAAAATGAGAACTACAGCCAATATTTCTGATGAACATAGATGCAAAAATATTCAACAAAGTATTAGCAAACTGAATCCAATGATACATTAAAAAAATATCATTCACAGGACTTATTCAAAGGATACAAGAGTAGTTCAATATTTGCAAAGCAATCAACATAATACATCACCTCAACAAGAGAAAGGATAAAAATCATATAATCAAAAAAAATGTTTCATTTCAATGGATACAGAAAAGGCATTTGACAAAGTATAATATCCATTCATGACAAAAACCATCAACAAAATAGATGTGGAGAGAACATACCTAAAGATATAAAAGGCTATATACAGCTAATATTATGCCCAGTGGAAAAAAAAAAAATAGTGAGTGCTTTCCCCCTGAGATCAGGAACAAAAACAAGGATATTCACTTTCACCACTTCTATTCAACATATACCTAAGTCCTAGTCACGGCAATCAGACAATAAAAAAAAAATAGAAGGAATCCAAATCCGTAAGGAAAAAGTAAATCTTAAACTACTTGCCAATCACATGATATTAAAAACCCTTAAGACTCCACCAAAAATCTCCTAGAACTGATAAATGAATTCAGTAAAAGTGCAGGATACAAAAACAATGCACAGAAACCCATTGCATTTCTAAATACTAATAATGAAGTAAAAGAAAAATTAAGAAAGCAATCCCATTTACAATTTCACCAGAAACAATAAAATAAAATACCTAAGAATAAATTTAACCAAGGAGGTGAAAGACTTGTACTCTGAAAACTATAAAATGTTAGTGAAAGAAATTGAAGATGACACAAAAACATGGGAAGATATTCTATACTCATGGATTAGAAGAGCAAATATTGCTAAATGTCCATAATACCCAAAGCAGTCTACAGATTTAATGCAATCCCTATTAAAATACCCAAAGCAGTTTTCACAGACCTAGCACAAATAATCCTTAAATTTGTATGGAACCACAAAAGACCCTGAATATCCAAAGCCATCTTGAAAAAGAAAAACAAAGCTGGATGATTTCAGATTAAAGTTAGATTACAAAGCTGTAGTAATCAAAACAGTAGAATACTATACAAAAATAGACAATTAGATCTAAACAGAATGGAAAACATAGACACAAACCTACAATTAAATGGTCAATTAATCTTTGACAAAGAGGCAAGAATATGCAATGGAAAAAAAGTCTCTTCAATAAATGGTGTCAGGAAAACTGGACACCAACATGCAAAAGAATGAAACTGGACCACTTCCTCATACCACACACAAAAATAAACTCAAAATTGATTAAGGAACTAACTGTGAGACCTGAACCATAAAATAGAAGACAGCATGGGATCTCTGACATCAACCATAACAACTTTATTCTAATTATGTCTCCTGAAGTAAGGGAATAAATTATTGAAAGTGCATCAGAATAAAAAGCTTCTGCACAGAGAAAGACCCAATGAACAAAACTAAAAGAACCTACAGAATGGGAGAAGATATTTGCAAATGATATATCTGACAATAGGTTAGTATCCAAAATATTTATACACAGAACTGATACAACTCAACACCCAAAAAACAAATAATCAAATTTAAAAATGGACAGAAGACATGAACAGACAGTTTTCCAAAGAAGACATCCAAATGACCAATACACACATGGAAAGATATTCATTATCATTCACTATCAGGGAAATGCAAATCAAAACTACATGAGATATGATGTCACACCTGTCAGAATGGCTAAAATCAAAAACACAAGAAATAAGCATTGGCAAGGATGTAGAGAAAAAGGAACCCTCATGCACTGTTGGTGGGAATGGGAACTGGTACAGTATGGAGGTCTCTCATAAAGCTAAAAATAGAACTACCTTATGGTCCAGTAACTATATATACTGAGTATTAATGCAAAAAATACAAAAACACTAATTCAAAGAGACACATGCACCCTTATGTTTATAACAGCATTAATTATAGTAGCCAAACTAAGGAAGCATCCCTAGTGTCCATCAGTAGATGAATGAATAAAAAAGTGGTATATGTATACAATGGAATATTATTCAGTCATAAAAAATAAAATCTTGTCATTTGCAGCATGGATGAAGCTAATGAGTATAATGGATGAAGCTAGTGAGTATAATGTTAAGCAAAATAAGTCAGTCAGAGAAAGACAAATACACGATTTCACTCATATGTGGAATTTAAGGAACAAAAAAATGAACAAAGGAGAAAAAGGAGATAAACCAAAAAAGACTCTTAACTATAGAGAACAAACAGATGGTTACCAGAGCCGAAGTTGGTTTTGGGATGGATGAAATAGGTGTAAGGGATTAAGAGTACACTTATCCCAATGAGCACTGACTAATATATGGAATTGGTGAATCACTATATTGTACAGCTGAATCTAATTTAACACTGTATGTTAACTAACTAGCATTAAAATAAAAAACTTAATGTTGAAAAAAAGAAATAGGTGAAGGAGATTAAGAGTATACTTACCAACATGAGCACTGAGTAGTGTGCAGAATTGTTGAATCACTTTTAAGGAGATTAAGAGTATACTTACCAACATGAGCACTGAGTAGTGTGCAGAATTGTTGAATCACTTTTTGTTACACATGAAACATATAATACTACATGTCAACTATACTGAAATTAAAATTTTAAAATATATATATAATATAAAGTATTTAAATACACTATTTTTAAAATAATCATGTATAATATGATTTCTCTGATATGAGGAATTTGAGAGGCAGAGCAGGGGGTCATAGGGGTAGGGAGGGAAAAAAGTGAAACAAGATGAGATTGGGAGGGAGACAAACCACAAGAGACTCTTAATCTCACGAAACAGGGTTTTTACGGGGTGGAGGTAGGGATAGGGTGGCTGGGTTATGGACATTTGGGATGGTATGGGCTATGGTGAGTGCTGAAATGTATAAGCCTGGTGATTCATAGACCTGTACCCCTGGAGCAAATAATACATTATATGTTAATAACAAATAACATAAAAATGAAATTAAATAAAATAAAACAATCATGTAAAATATAAACTATTAAGAAAGGGAAAAATAAATGTCTATTCAAGATAAAAGTTTTAGGGCATATGCCTGGCAATCCTGCAGATTTGTCTCTTGCTTCACAGTGTTTGGATGGAATAGACCCAGGGTTGCCTCTTCTTCCAGCTTCAGACCACCCTCCAGTTTCTTTTCCCATTGCAACCTTCGGAAACATCTTCTCAGCGATCCCTGGTTCTGAGAGCAGCCAACAATGCTTTTGGAGCTTAGCTTCTTCCCACATTCCTCAGAAGTACTTCACCCAGGTGGAGACCACAGTCAACCACTTGGTCAGCATGTATCTGCCGGCCTCCTACACTCACCTCTCTCTGGGCTTCCACTGTGACAGGGTGGCTCTGGAGGGTATGGGCCACTTTTCAGTGACTTCCCTGAGGAAAAGCTCCGGGGCATCAGTGTCTCCCCAGGACACAAAACCAGCAGTCTGCACCCTGCCCAAGATATGCAGAAGCTGTCCCAGGATGAGTGAGGAATGAGTGCCATGGTAGTGAGCATGAGTGCCATGGAAGCTATCACAGTACTGAAGAAGACCCTAACAGGACATTTTGTATCTGCATGCCCAGAGTTACAGACCTGAATGTCTGTGACTTCCTGGAGAACCACTTCCTGGATGAAGAGATGAAACTTATCAAGAAGATGGCAACCACCTGACTAACCTCCCAAGCTGGTTGGACTCCAGGATGGGCTAGGCAAGTATTCCTTGGGAAAAAAAAAAAAGTTCATCTTCAAGCACAGCTAGGGGCTTTCAGAGTTTATAGGCCTTCATGCCAGGGTTTCTGCTTACGCCTCTCCCTGAAGCCAATGGGCAGCATTTTAACCACCCTAAGCCCTTTCCTAAGCCAGAAACCAAATGGAAACAACAAAGCTTTTTACAGAGAAAAAAAAAAGAGAGAGAGAGAAAGAGAGAGATAAAAGAGAAAAGAAAAGAAGAGAGAAAAGAAAAAAGAAAAGGAAGGATAAAAGAAAAAGGGGGCGCAGCAAAGAAAAAATAATAGTTTTATCTGAGGGGTAAGGAAAGATTAAAATAAAGGGGGAAGGGAGTAGACGGAGCATCAAAGGTAATGGTATTCTTGCAGTGAATGATGGGTTCATGGGAATGCATTGTACTGGTGTTCTTTAAGCCTCTGATTATTTTTGTAATAAAAGCTTTCTATTAAATTTTAACTTATATAGAGAAAACTGCATAAATATTAAGTGAACATCTTAGTGAATTATCATGAAGTGAACATGTCTGTATAACCAGCACTCACTTTTGGATACAGAAATTTATAGGAACCCAAAATCTTCCTTGTGCTGCTTTCCAGACATCACCCTCCAAAGATAAACACAATGGGGACTACAAACAGCACAGATTAGTGTTGTCTGTTGCTGAAATTCAAGCACGTGGGAACTATGTATCAAGTAGTTCTTTGTCTGTTTTTTTTCACACATATGTCTGTAAGATCTAACCATGTTGCTATTTATAATACCTGTTTGTTCATTCTGATTTTTAAATAATCTAAAAATGTTGCAATTTATCCTTTCTATTGTTGATAAACATGTATTTCTTCCAATGTTTGGCTCTTATAAATAGTGCTGCCATTGACATTTCCATTCACACATAAATACATATTTCTGATGGAAATATACCTGAGCAAAGGCAAATACCTTGCTGTTTCATAGCATAAATACATCTTTAGCTTTAATAAATATTGGGAAAAGTTTTATGAAGTAATTACACCAATTTACACTCCTATACCTGTTTATAAGAATTCTAATTACT
This sequence comes from Mustela nivalis, assembly GCF_964662115.1. NCBI lineage: Eukaryota > Metazoa > Chordata > Mammalia > Carnivora > Mustelidae > Mustela > Mustela nivalis. Next base: position 72,232,544 of record NC_139023.1, on the reverse strand, counting down.
CAACATCATCACTAATACTTGCACTTGCCATTATCAATTTTTTATTTTAGTCTTTCTAGTGTATGTCTTACACATATTTTTAAATGTTTTGTATGTTTTTTAAATGTTTTGTATGTAGTCAAAATTTAATGAAATTTAATTAAAAATTCTCATGATTTAAGAATTTGCTTTTAGGGGCACCTGGGTGGCTCAGTGGGTTGGGCTGCTGCCTTAGGCTCAGGTCATGATCCCAGGACCATGAGATCAAGCCTGGCATTGGGCTCTCTGCTCAGCAGGGAGCCTACATCCCCCCCCCCTCCCCGCCTGCCTCTCTGCCTGCTTATGAGCTCTGTCTGTCAAATAAATAAATAAAATTTTTTTAAAAATTGCTTTTAATTTAATTTCTTGTATCAAGAAAACATAAACTTTTGCTATCATGTTATATAAACAATCGAGTTGATTGATAGGCATTAGTGTAAACATAGATAATGATAGCCATTAGAGAGACAGATTAGCATAATAGTTCAGATCTAAATTTTGAACATAGACCATCTGAATTAAATCTTGGATCCCCCACTTAGAAGCTATGTAATCTTGGGCAAGTTACTTAAATATGTTTGCTTTAGATCCCCTCATCTACAAAATGCCAATAACAATAGTATATACTTCATAGGACTGTTAGGATTAAATAAGCTACTATATAAAATAGTAAAAGTAGTGAAGAATACAGCAAGCAGTAAATAAATATTAGTTGTTCTTATAATAGTTAAGCTTACATGAGATTACTTACATATATACATATTTTTACATAGTCATTACTTAAACTTGTGTGAAATAAGGAGAAACTGTCCTCCCCCATTCCAGTTACACACCTAGAAAAGTCATCCCATGTAGAAGGAAGGAAGGAGGGAGAGTGGGAAGGAAGGAAGGGGAGGAAGGATATAGGATAGTAAAAATACAATTACTCCCAACTTCTACTTAGACCTACCCTAAATTCTTTAGCAATTTTTTTTTTTTAAAATCATAGAATACATTGAAGTCAACTTGTCTAAACTCCTCAATTTCAAATAAGGAAAATGAAACCTGGAAATGTTAAGCACTTTGTGCAAGATCACATATCTAATTAGCAACAAATATAAAGCCCAGTGACCCTCATCCCAGTGCTTAGATATTTCTTCAGTAAAGCCTCTCCATCTGTAGCAAAATTTAAGATGCTAAATCAATCAGTATCCACAGATCAGCATCAGAATAATTAAATACATTCAAAACTGCTTGGGAAGGAAGGTAAAACGTTAATATTAACTGAAAATGTACTCACATTATATCATTAAAACCCAAATTTATCTACTTCAAGATATCAAATAATTTCTGTTATTTACTTAGTACATAAAGGCAAATTTATGTCGTTCCATTGAATTAATATAAAAATCGATCACAGTGCTCAATACAGAAATACTAACAGATTTGAATTTCCCTGATGGCTAATGATGACGAACATTTTTTTTTCATGTGTCTATTAACCATTTGTATGTCTTCTTTGGAGAAGTGTCTACTGTGGAAAGAGCCAAGATGCCCTTCAACATATGAATGGATAAAGAAGATATGGTCTATACATATAATGGAATATTAGGTCTCCATCAGAAAGGATGGGACTGGGGGAGATTATACTGAGTAAAATAAGTCAAGCAGAGAGAGCTGATTATCATCTGGCTTCACTGACTTGTGGAGAATAAAGAATAACATGGAAGACATTAGGAGAAGGAAAGGATAAGTGAATTGGGAGAAATCAGAGGCAGAGATGAACCATGAAAGACTGTGGACTCAGAAGTAAATGGAGGGTTTTAGAGGGGAGGGGGTGGGGGATTAGGTAAGCCTGGTGGTGGGTATTAAGGAAGGCATGTATTGCATGGAGCACTGGGTGTGGTATATAAACAATGAATCTTGGAACACTGAAAAAATTAAATTAAATAAATATATGTGTGTGTGTGTGTGTATAGCAGATGCCTTTCACAGAAAAAAAAAATACTAACAGATTTGCAGAACTTTGTATATTTCCAAAACTAATTGATATCTCTCAAAGATAATACTTATTATCTGAAGATAATACTTATTCCATATTATTTTCAAGTACTTATATTTACATTTACTAGGATCTCAGTTGAACTCATATTAAACATAAAAATCATTGAGTTTTTTTAATTTAATAGAAGATACTTTATTGCAAAATGCTTTGTTTTTATGGAGTATTTCTTTTTAACAGAGTGAAATTAGTTTTGCAAATATAGATATTAGCAAAGTCAAGATCTCCCTATAGTTCAAATATTTTGTTTTATATTGACCAAGTTATGAATCAATTAATAGGCATGTAGTTTATTTAGACAACTTTGTCTTCATCTCTGAACTATAAACCATAAACAAGTATACACAAAAGCCATCCTTAGGAACAAAGATTTCAGTAGGATCTCAAGTTTCATGCTTTATCCTCAGGACCTCTGTCTTATTTAAATATATTTCATCTTATATCTCCATAGCTCTTATCATCTGGCTTATTTCACCCACCCATGAAGTTTACTGAGATAGAACACAATTCTTTCCATAGCTCAAATGCTATGAAGACAAACTGCCAATCTCTCCATTAGTAAAGATTCTGGTTTTTAAGGAAGTACTCATGAAACAAGAGCCTGGCACATGGTAAGCATTTAATTTGCTGAGGGAATGACTACATGAACTACAAAGAAGCTACATTAACTATATATTCTTTCTTTTTTTACCAACATTTTATGAAACTTTTGAAACCTCCAATAAAGTTGAAAGAATTTATATGGTATTCACCTATATATTTACCATCTAGGATCTACAATTGTTCACATTTTTTTAAAATTGCCTCACCCTATATCTGTCTAGCTATTCCATTAATCGAGCTTATTTTTTGATGCATTTCAAAGTAAGTTGTAGATACTAATATCCAACACCCTAAAACCTTTCAATTTTTTTTGAAGTTAAAATGTTAAATGACATATAGAAACCTTACATTTAGCGTTTGAAATGTTGTGAGAAACGCCTACCCCAAGTAACCAAACCATCAATACTGCTAATTCTCTTATGCTACTCTCCAGTCAATTTCTATCCTATCTACGTAAAGGCAACTATTGTTCTGACTTCTGTACCATAAGTTAGTTTTACCTGACATAAAACTTCATATAAATGGAACCGTGCTGCTTTCACAATGTATGCAAAAGTATATAACACAAAGTCAGGTACATAGTACACACTCAACAAATACCTTCTTGAACTGCTTTTCAGAGTTATACATAATTGATTTCTTTTTTTTCTCTCATAATCTTTACTTCTGAAATTTCATCCAATTTTATAGCTCCAGTTTTCATCGCCAGTTCTTATATCTCCCCTAAGTTCTAGTTCTATGTTCCCCAAATACTGCTACATATCACATCCATATTTGATAGTAGAACATATCATGTCTCCATAATCAATGTGTCTAAAATCAAATGCACCCATTTCATTTCTAATGGAGGCACAGCACAACCAAGCAATTCCTAAACTTTAACTCCTCCATCTTCTTCTTCAGACATTTGCTTGTCAAATCGAATAAACTCTCTCTAATGACATATAGTTATATTTTATTTCCCTTCCCTCCTTCATTCCAAATGCCAATAACCTCTTTCAGAGGTAATGACCTACCTCTTAGCTGTAGTATTGAAATGGCACCCCAACAAATTCCCTTGTCTCTGTCTTTCTTATTTTTAATCCACTTCACATTTGCCCGTGATAAATTTCCTTGAAACATTGCTAAACTCATTTTATTCATCCCTTAAAACCTTCCATGATTTCTCGTTGCCTGTTGAGTAAATTCAAATTACTTTATCCCCCATTCAAATTCTCCTCCCTCTAGCCACACCCAATCTTTGCAATTTCATTTCCTGTTACTTTTTTAAATCCTAGTCAAAAAACATCAGCTGACCTAAAACTTCCACCGTACTTTGTAACTACTAATATTGGATCTCCTGCCAGGAATGCCTCTCCTTTCATCTCACATCCAATTTTTATTTTTTAGCCAAGGTCACAAATCTTTCCATGAAATATTAACTGAACAATCTCATTTTTCTCTTACCCTAGTAGTACTATGTTTACACATGGATTATGGCACTTACCCTTTCTTGTTATGTAATAGATTTTTATGCTATTCATTAAGTGGTAAGGTGGGCCAGTTCAGTAAATCTCTACATGGTCTAGAGTCACACAGACAGAGGTCCACATCTTAACGCAGCTATTCACTATGTAAGTGACCTCAGGCAAAGTAGTTAATCTCACACATATTATCTGTAAAAGCAGGGACAAAATTAACTTCACCTATTATTGTAAAAATTTGTTATGCATATAAAGTGTCTGTTACATTGACATTCAAAGTTTAGTAGGTATTTGCTCAAGCTTCATATATGCCAAAAGATTTCACAAATTAATCTTATTCAATGTTTACAATAATGCCATTAGTGTCATTTAGCATTTGAAGAAGTTGAGGACTTGGGTCACATGTATGGTGAGTGGCAGAGAAACTGTGGGCTCTTTATTCATGTTTATATTCTTAACATATATATTCTTAACATGCAATATGCCATGTACATACAAGGTGCTCAGTTAACACACACACACAAAAATAGTGAGTGAATGATTTAAAATTTTGAGAAACAAACAAAAAAATATTTACTGGCCAAAACCAAATAAGAAGTTAGCTATACTAATAAAGCAATCACAGTTATTATTCTATGTTACATTTCTTCATGATGTGAAAAAAAGGTAATCAGAATACCTATTTACAAATTATTCTGAATTTGGAAGTCATCCTGAGGAAAGAGGAAGAAAATAGCAAAATAGTACCCTGCTGCAGACGAAGTAAACTTAATTTATCTTAGGTAAAATAATCCAAAATACCTGGAAGGTGGTAATGACCAAAAAAAATTTTTTTTAAATACTTGAGAAAGAATGGATAGCAGATGATATATGAGCTTGCATTACAATACAGAAACAGAAAGATGAAAGAAAAAGAAAGTGCCTAATGTAATTTTGTTGTAAGCTCGGAGGAATCATGATACTGAACAGAATTTCACCTGGAAAGCTCTGGTCAGTTCTGAATATCACAGTGTGTAATAGTTGTAAAACACTGGAGGCACTTCCAAGGAAAGCAATAAAAGTGAGACCAAGAATAGTTGGATGTGGGCTGAATCTACACCGTGCTTCTGTGCACAAGTGGACTGTAAAATTCAGTACCAACCATTTATTTCCACTAACACAGCAGCAAAGAACAGATTGGCCAGAAGAATCAAACAATTTTGCAAGTGTCTACATCTGTGTGTGCAAACTTATGAAGGCTCTGAAAAATTAGTATATAATCTCTTTCAGAACTTAAAATCTAAAGAAAATGAGCAACTTTCCAGTTCTCTCTAGACATAGGACAAGTAAACACAGATAAATATCATTTCTAATGAAAGTTCAACCTACTACAAGGAGTGAGCTAATCAGGCGAAATTAACACAAACAAGGAGAGAATGAGGGGCTTGCTAGAGAAGATATACAGGACCTTCATGATTAAGAGACTGGGTTCTCTAAGTATACGCCTCGGATCAAATCCCATTTCTACTAAGTACTTAGCTGTGCTAACCTCAGGCAAATTATTCAATTACACTGGACCTCAGTTTATGCAAACAAGCCTAATTACAGTACTTCCCACAAAGAGAGGTAATAAAAATTAAATGAACTGATACAGCTAGTGTATTTCAAACAGCATCCAACACACAATTTACATTCATTAAGTGTGAGTTATTACATATTATTTTTAAAGAGCAGGTCTGGAGAGGAGAAGTCAGTTGGAGGAATTCAGGGGGGAGACAAATCATGAGAGACTGTGGTCTCTGAGAAACAAACTAAGAGCTTGGGGGGTGGGGGTGGGTGAGCCTGGTGGTGGGTATTAAGAAGGGCACATATTGTTGGAACACAGGGTGTGGTGCATAAACAATGAATTTTGAAACACACACACAAAAATTTTAATTTAATTAATTATTTTTTAAAAGAGCAGGTCTCCAATCAAATGATAAAGGAAAGTGAAGATTGAAGAAAATTTCCAAAATTTATAGTCAGAAATTCTGGGTTCAAATTGGGAGTCACAGCAGCCACATGTAGAAGAATGGCAGTGGACTATTTCATTACATGACACAAAAATGGACTCAAAGTGGATAAAAGAGCTAAATGTGAGACAGGAATCCATCAAAATCCTGGAAGAGAACACAGGCAGTAATGTCTGTGACCTTGACCACAACAACTTCTTGCTAGACACATCTCCAAAGGCAAGGGAAACAAAAGCAAAAAAGAATGAACTATAGAGACTTCGTCAAGATAAAAAGCTTTCACGCAGCAAAGAAAACAGTTGAGAAAACTAAAAGACAAGCGACAGAAGGGGAGAAGAAATTTGCAAATGACATATCAGATAAAGGGCTAGTATACAAAGATCTATATAGAACTTGTCAAACCCAACACCCAAAGAACAAATAATCCAATCAAGAAATGGGCAGAAGACACAAACAGACATTTCTCCAAAGAAGACATCCAAATGGCCAACAGACATATGAAAAAATGCTCAACATCCCTCAGCATCAGGGAAATACAAATCAAAACCACAATGAGATATCACCTTACACCTGCCAGAATGGCTAAAATCAACAAGTCAGGAAACAGCAGATGTTGGCAAGGATGCGGAGAAAGAGGAATGCTCCTACACTGTTGGTGGGAATGCAAGCTGCTGCAGTCACTCTGGAAAAACAGTATAGAAATTCTTCAAAAAGCTGAAAATAGAGCGACCCCATGACCTGCCAATTGCACTACTTGGTATTTACCCCAAAGATACAAACGTGGTGGTCCAAAAGGTCACCTGTATCCTAACATTGGGATACCAAACTATGGAAAGAGCTCAGATGCCCATCAAATGATGAATGGATAAATGATGTGGTATATATATACAATGGAATGCTACTTAGCCATCAAAAAATTAAATCTTGCCATTTGCAAGGACATGGATGGAACTAGAGGGTATTATGCTAAGCAAAATAAGTCAGAGAAAGACAGTTATCATATGATCTCACTGATATGAGGAATTTAAGAAAAAAGACAGAGGATCATAAGGGAATAGAGAAAAAAATACAAGAAGATGAAATCAGACAGGGAGAAAAACCATAAGAGATAATCCTAGGAAACAAACTGAAGGTTGTTGGAGGGGACAGAGGTGGGGGATGGGGTAACTGGGTGATAGACATTAAGGAGCGCATATAATGTAATGAGCACTGTGTATTATGTAAGACTGATTAATCACTGACCTCTACATACATTATGTTAATAAACTGAATTTAAATTAAAAAATGGAAAAAATGAAGTCATAGAACTGATTTGGTGTGATGTGATTTATAAAATGTTCTAGCTCCTTGCGCCTCCGTTTCTTTAGATATGATAATATTTCTTTTCTTATAACCCAAAGATCTTATTTTATTAATTTTTTTACCAATATGTAAGAAAATTTATTATTTTAATGGGGAACTTGGGACTATTTTTTTCTTCCAGATTTTTCATTCCAGTCAGTAAGCATACAGTGTAATATTATTTTATGTATAGAATTTAGTGAGTCAACACTTAACATACCATACCTGGTGCTTCGTCACTAGGGCCCTCCTTAATCCTCATCACCCCCCAACTTCCCCTTTGATAACCATCAATTTGTTCCCTATAGTTGTTAAGAGTATGTTTCTTGGTTTTTCCCCTTTTTTTTCCCTCCCTGTTCATTTTGCTTCTTATATTGCATATATGAGTGAAGTTATATGGTATTTGTCCTCTGATTGACTTATTTCATTTAGCCTAATACTCCCTAGCTCCATCCACATCACGGCAAATGGCAAGATTTCATTCTTTTTGATGGCTGAGTAATATTCCATTGTATATACACACCACAATTTCTTTACCCATTCATCAGTCAGTGGGCATTTAGGGTCTTTCCATAATTTGGCTTTTGATAATACTGCTTTAAACAATGGGGTGCATGTATCTCTTCGAATTAGTATCTTTGTATTCTTTGGGTAAATACCTAGTAGTGCAATTGTCAGATCACAAGGTAGATCTATTTTTAACATATCAAAGGCTTTTATATAAAATATTTTAAATTTAAGTCATTTTCTCATTAGAAAAAGCAAAACTACATGTAGAGCTATTAAATTTAAATTGTAGCCAATATATATGTCAAACTACCAGATCTTAGATTTCAGCCATTTCAGAGGTGAGATCAATGGATAATATCCAAAAGGTATTTAAGTCAACAGATTTAAATTATTACCCCACAGACCTTTTCTGGAACTAGTTTCAAGGAGCAAAATGGACTAAATTTAAAAGGAGCATCTGTGCTATGAAACATTAAAAACAAAAAGGACACTTTTTGAGATACAGCAAAAGATTTTTGAAATAAAGTCACAACTTGCTTCCACAAAAACATAGCAAATACACAGAAATTATGTCTCTAAGAACAGACTAAAGATGTGAGAAGGTGAAAGGACCTATATAAATCCACAGTGGATGTGTTCTGAGGGCAGCTGAGGGAAAAAGAAAAGCAGGAATATATGAGGAAAGGACCTTCTTTAGGACTAAATTACATGTGTGGTGATCTAATACTTCGGCTGGTAATTAATAACCATTCATCAATCAACTTCATAAAACAGACATGAAGTCTCATTCTTTAAGAACTCCCTACTTTGAAATTATCATTTCTTTTCAAAATTCCAGTCTCTATCACTTTTCTTTGTAATAGGAACCATTTATTTCTTTTCTAATTGTTGGCCCTAATATTAAGATAGAAAAAGATATCTGTTAAACCTAGCTTATTTCTGTACAGAGCACCAAAGAGATATTTTACAGAATATCCAATTCCTTTCTTCATGGCATTAAAGTTATTAACTATTAAAAACAATAATAAAACTGAAAACATGTGTTGACTATCTTTACACCAAATGTGGTACAGCTTTTAACAGTTATGTGGCATTTTTATATTTATTAGTGCATTTGACTTTTGTAACAATCCTATATAACAAACAGATATCATTATCCCCATTTTAGATTTGAAGAATCTCCACAGCCAGCACCATACTTGATAATAAAACTGTAACAGCATACCATTAAAGTCAAGAATAAAAGAATGCCTCTTTTGTCATTCTTACATAGCATTGTTCTGAAATTTCTAGCTAATGAGGTATAGACTCTGCAAAGAAGAAAAAATTATTTTATTTGCATGTGACTCTATTGCTCAACATAGAAAATTCAGTGAAATGGACTAACATAAAAAACCTGAACAAAAAGAAAAAGAAAAAAACAATATAGTATTTGTGTTTTGCTGCAAATGATGAAACAACTATAATAATCAATGGTTTAAATATGCATAGATTATTTTCTCATGTAAGAAGTATGGAGGTAGACAGCAATTCTACAAAACCATTAGGGAGTCAGCTTCTTGGGGCTTTCTACCCTACCATCACTATGGAATATCTTCATGGCTCTTGGATCTAGTTGTCACTGCATTCCAGCCAGAAAGGAGAAGGAAGAAAAAAAAATGTACATATTCCCATTAAGAACTACTATGCAGAAGTCACACAGAATATATCTCCTAATATGCCATTGGCCACAACTTAATCTTATGGCTATAACTAATGGCAAAGGAGGCTGAGAAATATCTTTATTCAAGGTAACGTCCAACTAAAAATCAAGAATTCTATTAAAGAAGGGGAGAATGCATTCTGGGCATCAACTTAAAGTCATTGTCCACAGTACAGTTCAAAATACCCATAATAAAAAAAAGAACTATGAAGGAATGAATTTAATAAAAATTGTATTAAAATTATAAAACTTTGCTGAAATTTTTAAATATAAGTTGTAAATAAACAAAAATAAATATTATCTTTCTGTATTGGAAGATTCGATAACATAAATATCTGAACTCTCCCCAGATTCAACAATAAGCAGTACATAATTAAAATGAAATCTTAAAGAAACTGTTTGGACATTAAGAAAATGACTCTGAAGTGTTAGAAAATAAATGGGTGAAAATTGGTGAGAAATATTAGGGGGGGAAAGGAAGAGAGCTGCTAACTTACTGCATCATATATTAAAGTATACCATAAAGTTAAATAATTAGAGCAAAGGGAAATGACATAGGAATGAAAAAAGGTAACAATGAACAGAATCTTAAGGCTAAATTTTATAAAAATTTAGGGAGTGACAAAACTTGATGATAAGGATACATGATAAAGCAGCACATGACAAAAATAAAAATAATATCAAAGCCCCAAATATTTAATCTTAGTTCTTAATCATTTACTTCCCCTACTAAAATGGCCCTTAGCTCTTCCCTTCTCAGCAATACGTTTATGTCATGAAAGTTATAAATTCTATGACTAAGACCTCAGGTTCTGAAACCAGAAAAAGCCCAGGTTTAAATTTTGCCTCTACCACAAGTTGGTTGAATAACCTAGAGAAAAGTCCTTTCCTTCTCTAAGCTTCAGTGTAATAAAGGATTTACCTTGCCCAGCTTCTAGAAGTTACCCTGTGAGATCTCCTGCCTGGTAAGAGTGTCTTGGCTTACCTGGACATTTGAGGCCATGCCAAACCATCTGTTAACTACCTGACTTATGGTGGGTGCCTTGGGCTATGCAGTATCAGCTTGGCCTCTCGAGGGATTGGAAAGTAAGGTCAGCCATGTGAGTAGTCAGCTTTATCTATATAATAGGCTCCTGGTAAAAACCCTGAACAACAAGGTTCAGGCAAGATTCTCTGGTTAGCAATACACCATGCATGTTGTCACACATCAGTGCTGGGAGAAATAAGCTCTGTTCACAAGGCTCCATGGAAGAGGACAGCCGACAAACTGTACCTGGCATTTTCTTGATTCTGCCCTCTGTGCGCCTTCTTTTGATTAATTTTAATCTATATCCTTTTTCTGGAAGAAACAATTACCATAAGTATAACAGCTTCTATAAGGTCTGTGAGTGCTTCTAGTATATCACTGAACCTGAGAGTGGTACTTGGGGATGCAAAAACTGTAGCCTCTGTCTTTTTCCCTACAGTGGGGATACTAATAATATTACAAGTTCATGGTTGTTCTGGAGATAAATGAGACAATGTCCATAAAGTATTTGGCAAAAAGCCTGCCAACAATTATTCAATAAATATTAGCTTTGATTAGTTTAACTTAGTGAGAGAAAATAGATTATCTGATGATCATATTGAGACAACTGTTTGGTAATTTATGAAAAAAATAAAGCAATAGATCACATTTTATTTCCAAATAAATCTAGGATAGATATGCTCTTTATTGAGAATTTCAGGAAGTTATATATGAATATGCATTTGTTCTATGGAGAGAGTGCTCTTTCTAAGCACAAAATTGGAGAAGATATCCCAAAAGGCTATGGTAAACAATCTAAAAATACATAAAAATTTAAAACACTTGCATTTCCCAAAGAGCACCTTGAACAAAAGTAAAATGGAGAAAAAAAAAAAGTGAAAATATTTGAAGCATAGATAGCCTGCAAAGGATTAATACTTTTAATATATATTTTAAGTAGTTCCTTTAAATCAATTAAAAATGTAAGTACTCAGTAAACTAATGTGTAAAGACTTTAAAAGGCAATTGTAAAATACTTTATATCTATATAATCCCCAGCTTTAAAATATGTTTTCTCTTACTAGTAACCAAAGAAATGCAGTGTTTTGCAAATGCAGTATCATTTTAATCTCATTTAAGTCAAAAGTTTACTTATTTTTAAAATGATAATACTCAATATTGACAATGGTGGGTATAATAGATATTCTTGTACAGTAAATGGAATACAAATTGAAGTCATGTTTCTAGTAGTTCTTTCTCCACTATCATCAAAACTTTAACAACCATTTCTCCAACCTCCTCTTCCTCTAGCTAACCTCATCTTGTACTTCACAGAAAAATAAAGAAAGAAAGAAAAAGAAATCATAAAGCAAAAACCTCTTCTCCCAAATCTACAACTTTATCTATAACTACACTTACTCTTTCCTCTTCCTTTCCTTTGGCAATCAAGGAGATGCTCCTCCCTCCAAATGCAGCTAATTCCATTCCCTTGCTGCAGATACTAATTCCCAGCCCCACCTTCATAAACTCTGTACCATCTTTTATATCTTCTCCCATTTAGAGCTAATCTCTGGTATTTATATTCTTACAACTTGTCTCCTGCATAATTGACTCACCTTCTCAGTCTCCTGTGCTGGTTTCTAATTTTTTAATCCAAATTTTAAATGCCATACACCAAGTATTTATTCTTTATAGGTGATTTCATCTATTCCCATGGATTTAATATTGTCTCTATACTAATAACACTATTATGCCTCCATATGTATCTCTTCCCTGAAACCCATATTCACAGACCAAACCATCTGCTTGTTATCTCCACTAGAATATCCAATAGGAATCTCAAAGTTAATAAATCCCAAATAGAACCATTAATTAACAACCCCTGCAAACCTGTTTCTCTCCTTGGCTTTGTATTGATAAATAGCATTGCCATTTTTAGGCAAAAATCTACATTTTCTCAGATTCTTATTTTTCACCTCCCTCCAACTATTCTATCATCAAACCCTCTCAGTCATACCCTGTATGAATATCTCCTTTCTGCATTCATTATAATCAATATAAAACCAAAGTAACTCCTGAACATCCATAGGATGGGAGGGAAAATTCCATATCCATACTAAGGAGTTGAACAAATCACTTCACCTGGAACATCTCCAACTGGGATGGTGGAGCATGAACATGTCTTTCTTATGGGTCTCTCTCTATAAATATAATTATAAAGATATTGAAAAAGAAACACATCATCATATTCAACAAGCAGTGGTTTTACTATGGAGTGGCATAATTTTATGAAAACAATGTTTATTCTGTGTGTTTTTGTAGTTTTTACATTTTTAGTTATTTTCATACTTTTAATGCAAAACATATTATTGAACAAGAAAGAGGTACCTAATATAGTTGCCTTAAAATATAAAAATGATAGAACTAGTGGTTGAAATTGAGAAATCCACTATTATAATAGGAGATTTCAACAATTATCTCTCAATAATGATAAGTCAAGCAGATGAAAAAAGTCAATAAAGATATAAAAGATTTGAAACAAGCATGTTCTAATTAGACAGAGAAAGAACTCCAAACACAACAATTACAGAACATACATTCTTCTCAAGCACAAATGAAACATTTACAAATATCAACCACATGCTTGTTCAGAAACCAAGTCTTAACAATTTTTAAAGAAGTGGTGTAATAGACATCATGTTTACTGACTGAAAATGCAATTCAGCAAGAAATCAGTAACAAATAAGCCTGTGCAAACCAAATATCTACATATACTGAGAAATTAAACATTTCTAAATAATATAAAAGATAAAACAAGGACCAGTAGATCTATATACTGCCAAGATTTCAAGTTTCATGTATAAATTCCAACCTGATTCTGGAGGAAAAGAGTTACCTAGAGGTTTTAGCAAAAGTAATTCATCTTTATACTCAGATCTATTGTCAATTTTTATAAACTATTTTGCTGCTCTTGGTTGTTGTTGTTGTTGTTTTTTCTTCAAAGAGGAAGCAAGTCACCTAAAGACCTTATTCAAAGGATTATATTATTCATGTCAGTCCTTTCATCCCCTAAAATAACAGTACACTTCACACCTGTGATATAGCATGTGAGTGTAGGTCACCATACCTTGATTTGGGCTTGGCCATGTGACTTATTTTGGCCAATGAGATATTAGCAAACAGAATGCAATAGAATGGTGCAAGTGATCTTGTTCTCTTGTGCTCCTTCCTGGGCCTTGAGAACAACAGGCCTCAGAAGCTGCTTGCCCAAAAAAGGAGGAGATGTCTGTAAAACAAACCAGTACCCAACCTTCAGCTTAAATCCAGATGAGCCTAGCGTAGATCACCTAAGCCCCAGCCAATTTCATATGTGAGAAGTACATGATTTTGTTTTAGGACACTGAGCTTCTTATGGTTGTTGGTTACATACCATTTTTATAGCAATATTTGACTAATACACTTACCTACCAGACACATATTAAGACAATCATAACTATAAAGCACTTTGCCAAAAGAAAACATGCTTTATAATTTCAGAATACTAACAAAAAAGGAACAGAACATTTTTTTAAACTAGCTACTAGGAAGAAGGAATGGGACTGAATGGCACTGTGATAGTGTATTACTGTAACAAAGCTCTTTTCACTATTATTATTACATCTATTTTGGAGATCATAAAACAGAGAGCTCAATACTTTATCAGAAAATGGTAAAAATATGATTTCTGCTGAGGTTTTCTGATTCTAAATCCTGTGTGCTTCCAGTAAGTAAGGCTCTTCTACTAACAAATAGAAAGTATACAAAGTAGTTTCTACAGTTTTGAAAATGTTATTCATCACTCAGAAATTAAATAAGGATATGTTCTAAAGCAGAAGGCTTCGGATTCATTTCAAGTCACTAAGCCATTGATGAGCTTCTTTCTTTGACTAAAACATCTAAAAGTGCAGTGAAATACATTTATACAGTACTTTCTAAGAAAAGCTTTAGAGACTAGATGAAAAAGAAGGTCCTTGTAGAGAGTCAAGTGAAATCTCCATGTCAAAATACCCACCTGTAAGAAATGAACTTATTTCCTGGAGAGGATGGTTGCATTATGGACATTGGGGAGGGTATGTGCTATGGTGAGTGCTGTGAACTGTGTAAGCCTGCTGATTCACAGACCTGTACCCCTGGGGCAAAGAATACATTATATGTTAATAAAAATAATTTTAAAAAAAAGAAATGAACTTATTCCCTTTCCAAAACAGATGCCAGAGTTTTCCCATGGATACTTGTTTATGAAAACTTTTATTATTTTATTACTTTTTTATGAAAACTTTTTTATTTATTTATGGTTCAGAAATGGATATCTATCCTGCCATTGGATGTATATCATTATGTAAAACTCGTGATCTCCACATCTCTAGAGCCATACAGCATTTTGTCTTTCATTCTTGTATCTTAAGAGAATACAGAGACGTTACATGAGCTACTTTTTCTCTAGCATGAAAATTTGTCAGGGATGATATAATTTCCAGATGCTTTCTTATTTTTCGTTTGTTTAAAGGCTTTATTCATCAGAGAGCTGGAGGGTTTCTAAGTGTGGCTCCCTCAGGGTATAATGGGGGGAAAATGTTGAAAGCACCATCACCACCAGCATCTCCATTATGACTGGCAAATAAAGCTTCAATAATTGCAATGGCTCCCCTCTTTCCAACCCATTCAGTTTTATAATAATCTATACGTAAAGTAGTAAATTTATTAACATCTATCCTGAGCAATAAGAGGGAGATTAATCTAAGCACCACTTCATGATTTGACTGTACAGGTATAAGGAGATTGTTTTTAATGTTGGTAGCCCTTTCAGGGCCAGGAAGATAGCAGATTTTAGATTTATAAATAATTGAAAATACTTAAATGAGTGTACAATGAGGAAAATATTGGACATAGACTACTCCAGAAAAACACGTGCTTGGAATACCTTTTAACATGACTGATTTCTCCAAGCTGTTGTAATCTCAATTCTGTTGAGAATTCTGCAAATACCACTTAGGTATCTTGTTACAGAGAGAGTTAAAATTTATTTCCAATTAAGTAATAGAAAAATATACACTAATCTAATTAACTTGAAATGGTATAGAAACAATTTGCCAATACAGAACTCAGATACGCCATGGTCTTGTTGAGCCAGAATATCTGACAAAACTTGAAATGAGCAGAAAAGACTTAATTTCAGGGAAATTTAAATAGGTGTGACAAAAGCAATCCTCCTCTCAGAGACCATTTATTCCTATTTTCAAACATTTACAATAAGTCTAATTTTCCATTCTCTGTATCCAGAGTTGGCCACTTGAAATGATTTAGAACCTAACTTGGAATATCTTATCTCTTTTAAAAATATAACTTTTAAAATTTGGTGTTATGTTTTCTTGGAACTTGTAAGATTGCATAATGAGAGATTATGTTCTCTTATTCAGAAGACTCTGGAGACTTTCCTTCCAAAAGCAACATACCAACCAACTGACTAATTTTAGAGAACTAAAATATGCCATTATGCTTTCCTTCAGCTAGAAGAGAGGTCACCCTGAATCTCCCATTGCTATAGAGTGCTATGAAAGCAAGGGCTGTGTGCTTCACTCTGTACACCTAGCACAACCTTAAGTTAGTTAGGCAGTAATAATTTGATGCTAGAACTAACAATATTGAAGAGTCTTGGGTAAAATTTTAGCCCCTTTACAAACCTTTACAATTTTCCTATTACTTTCTAAGGAACTAACATGATTTGAGGAAAATCATATTAACTAATCATTTGTTCACACCTTCATTTTAAATGTAATAGTATCCTGTTTATATCAAAACATTTGTCTTTCAGGTTTTGACATAAATTTCATGTCATGTGATAACCATGTCTTTACTAGGAACCCATAGACAGAATAATTACTAATAGAACATATGCAATATCTTTGATGTAGGCTGCTGTATATATGGCTTGGGACATCTGGAGGGTCAGCTGGAAGTCCCTTTCCCTTGGTTTCCTTGCTCCCACTCTCTTTCCCTCCTCCAGGGTCCTGGCTTCATCCTGCAGCTAGCTCTTTGATCTCTTCGCAGTTCTAGCCTGAGGAGTACAGTGTTCTTTCTTCTTCATAGCCTAACACCTACAAAAACATAAAAACAAGGCCATCTCCTATTAATGCTGACCATATTTGTACACTAAAATATCCCTCCACACCAAAAGTGAAGTTGAAAGGATTAAAGAAAGGAAAGCCAGAGATAACTACGTCCTGTTCACATGCATTTTTAACCCAAAATCATGAGATATGGGAAAAACAAAGATCTTACTAAAGCCAAGCCTTTTTGCATTCTATAAGGTACAGCATGAATCTGGTAGAACTTTTTTCAACAGCATCTCTGCTTTTTGTCCTTAAAGACAGCAAAGCTTTGGCCTCAAGACCATCATCTCAAATGGCAATGGAGGTCATAAACCTTTCCTGTATGATGAGATTTATTTCCAAATGTGGAGACTGACATATGCAATTATCTCCTGAGATAGATCATGAAAAAATGTCTAAAATTTGTGGATGTTTAGGTTTAATTTCTACTCTTAAAAACATACATATAATTATGTTTTTGAAAAGCTTTACTTTCTCAGTGAAAATCCCTAACCTAACAAAAGTTAACAGTGAAAACTGACTTCTAAATGGGTGCCCATTTTAAGTATTCATTCTAATAAAATATACCAACATTAAAAATTTATAATAACTACATAAAGCTGAAATTTGATAGCCAACATAACATCTTCAAAAAGAATTCCTAGTGTGGACCACTTGGCAGACTTTGTTTTCACATTTTCCTATACATATAAGAAGCTAAGGGATTTTTTCTTTATTTAGAACAAGTGAGATGAAATAGTTGTTATTCTTATTTTGATGTTCTTGAAGGACAGATCAAATGAAGCTTATCCACAATAATAATGATTGATGACCTTCATCTAAGGATAATCCTCAAAACCTTTGAGAACAATCCCAATAGATGCGAACAGCAGCAAAATTCCTGCTCAGTGAAGGGCATTGTGAGTACACACAGACATGTGCAATTAGTAATGTATTTAAAAAAAAAGAAAAAAGGGTATTCATGTCAATCATAGCACAGCACAAAAGAGAGAGAGCTGACATTGTAATTTTTAATTCCTGGGAGTTCATCCCAGCTATGCCACTTAAGGAAAGTGGACATTGGAGAATTTCACTAATTTCTGTGAAACTTAGAGTCCATGTGTATAAAATGAGAACTTGCTTAATTGTTTCTTTCTTTTCTTTCTTGATCTTAAAGTCTATGAGGTTAGAAAACTTGTCTTTCTGGTTCAGTTTTGTTTTACAAGTGCCCAGCATAATGCCTGGCTTTTAGTAAATGTAAAATAAATACTTGATGACCAAAAGAATGAAATCATTTAGCTTTGAATAAATATTTATTTTGTATTTCATGTGGTCCAGGTGCTATTGTAGTTGCTGAACATAGGGTTGTGGGAGTGGTTAGAAAACAGAAAAATCCTTACCTTTGGGGGACTTACATTCTAATGGGGAAGACAGTTAACAGAGTAAGTAGGTAAATGTGATGTCAAAAAAAAAAAAAAAGTTCAAGTTGGAAGGGAAGATAGGAAATGCTGGCTGATAGAGAGGTTTGCTGAGATTTTAGTCAAGATTGCTAGGAAAGTCCTTGATAAAAAGATGACTTTCAAGTAAAAACACAAAGAAAGTGGGCTCCTACCCATGTGGCCGTCTTAGAAATGACAATTCTAAGCAGAAGGAACAAAAATTATGAACACCCTGAGATAGAATTTTCAAGGAAAAAAGCACAGGGGCCAGTGTAGTTTATGAAGTAACATGCATGGAGGGAGAGAATAAAGTCAGAGAGGCAAAGGGGAGGCAACAAATCATAGGGCTTGTGAGTTGTATCTGGCTTGTATTGTGAGAGACAGGAAGTTGCTGCTAGATTCTGAGAAAAGGAGTGACATGGTCTAACTTATATTTTAATAGGATCGCTCTGGCTGCTGTTAGTAATAGACAATAAGAGGACAAGAGTATAAATAAAATAAACACTTACCACATGGCATTTGGGAAGATTACTCAGAAATACATATGGAGAGCCTACTGCAGACCTACCACTAACTGTCTTTCCTCACTAAAGAAGAGGTATTCTCACAGGTAAATGGTTATGTTTTTCCTG
The DNA here is from genome assembly GCF_964662115.1 of Mustela nivalis. Taxonomy (NCBI): domain Eukaryota; kingdom Metazoa; phylum Chordata; class Mammalia; order Carnivora; family Mustelidae; genus Mustela; species Mustela nivalis. The sequence continues at coordinate 72,213,670 of NC_139023.1, read as the reverse complement.
AAGACATATATACGAAGGTTCCGGGTGGTTGTTGTTAACAATCCCAAGACACCCTACCTTCATTATGGCATCCTAGGTGTTGGGATATTAAATTAATGTGAGCAACAATAATCAACGGACTCCCAAAGGAAATGACCTTAGCATCTAGTCTAACAAAATTATTCAGGCAAAGTGAAGTAGTCACCCTATTTACCATTCCTGCCCCAGACCAAAGGATCTCATTCACTTAATAGTGAGGCATCAAAGGGTTGTATGGACACTGGGAATTTAGCTTTTTATCAAATGTTTGTATCTAAACTCCATAGTACTAGCATCAAAGAGCAGACATTCATATCAACATTTACAAACAAAACACACAGGTGGTTTATTTACTCCGTGTCTAATACATTTTCCTCAGGAAAAGCTAAAAGCTGCATGTAACATGACAGAAATCCATGAATCTTAATTACGCTTCTCCTTAAAATCCTATCATTAGACTTTAACTAAGGATGTGTTATTCTTTGAAGAAATATTCGGTTAGTTTTATTTCTGCTTAATTAAAAAGAACCCAGCAATTTGGGCTGGTGGGTGTTCAAGCAGATCTGACCTTGCAAACCACCTACTAAGCAGGTGGTGTTTCCTTTCCCAGTCTCTCCTCTTCCTGCACACAGATGTTAAAAGAATTCTTTTTCCTATAACTGTCCTCACTTCAGTGCTTCTCCTGAGAGAGTTTGTAGCAATTAATTCAACATTAGTTTACTGAGTATCTATTTTGTATCAGGTGCTGTTCTAGGTGCTAATGACACAAAAGTGAACCAAACACCACCTTGCTCTCAACAACTTTGTCTTCAAGGGACAACTGGAAATTAAAGAAGAGGGGATGAGGGTAAGAAAGACTAACTCACACCCAGATCCTCCCTTTCACTGCATCCCTTCATCTCCAAACACTTTTTCATCTGGCAGCCTTTGGTAGATGCCAATAATAACTCTGTTTGGGAAAGAAAGCACTTGAGAACAAGTCAGGGCTTTCCTCTAAAATGTTGATGAGTGCTCACTTCGGCAGCACATATACTAAAATGTTGATGAATTATCATTTGCTTTTAGGGGATCTAAGCACACACCATACCATGTATGTGCATTTTTGTCTGTATTTATATAATACTGATTAGAAAGGAAAGGATGGGAACATGGATTGGAAATTTGTTCAAAGCAAGTAACTAAAATAGTAATATTAGCTCTTTGTTTTTTTGAGTAAGACTTTTGAAACTTTGTAATTTTCCCTTTAACTATTAGTTCTATTCATTTTTGTTTTAGTTTCTATAGGGAAAGCATTATCCAAAGGTACTGTTTTTCAGATGTTTACTATATAAGACTATAAAAGAATTTTTATATTTATATTTATATATTATATATATTTATATATTGCATATGTTTATATACATATTTATACATTGGTTGCCTTCCCAGCCTCTTTTGCCCATTCTACCTTCCTATCCAAACCCAAATTTTATTAAGTGATCTCTTCCTATTTGTGATCCCAGGGAAGGTGATATCCCTGACTCCAGAGATAATTCAAGGTCACTTCAGCCAATCAGGTCAGAGCATTCCAGGGAAGTGGCAATGCTTTAAGAATGGACATGTGACCTAAATTGGTTTAATTAGACTGACTGGAAAACATCCATGGTTGGGAGAGAAATTTCTTTCCTCTCTCTCACCACCCCCCACTTTCCCTTTCTCTCTCCTACTAGATAAAAGTAAGAGATTAGAGCTAATTCCGTGAGAGACAGAGCCTGAGCCCACCATTGAACTCTTAAATGAATCAAACTTGAAGCTGTAGGAGATGATCAATTTGTTTATTGTCTAAGCCAATCTGAGTAGGTACTTTACTTGCAGCCCAAAGCTTCATATCAGGTGCACACTAGAATTGTCACAGCTCTGAGCAAATACAGGATTTATTTGCAGTTCAGATTCAAAGCAGGAATTCCATCAGATTCTGTTAGAATCTTTTTAAACCACTCTTGTTTTTATGACATGAAGAAAGAAAGCTGTGCCAGAACACAGAAGTCGATGCTGGCAAAGAACACCCACACGGAACTTTCAGACTAGATTTTAACACGACAGACGTACTGTACTATGGGTGTACTCTGAGTCCCCAAGGATGGTATTTTAAACAAGTGCTTAAGTAAAAATTGTATCATAGCAATAGGGTTCTGAAACAGAAGTCCTACAGACAGCTTAACTGAATAAGATAAGTACAGTGTAGGGCATAGAGAGGCTCCAGATGGGATTATTCTGGTTCTGTTCCTTAGTGAAGAGGAATGGGAGACAGATAATATACTACTGTATATCTTGTATATTCTATTATACTATAAAAAAGCATTTATGTGCAGTAATTATATTGTTTTTCTTATAGACTGTTCAGTCATTCTCAGTAGATCTTATTCTTAAACCCACAGATAAATTCCAAGTATTCCTATGTAGGACATATTGGTAGAGTAAAGCAAATTCTCTCTCTAGTAGATTTTTTGCAAAAAATAGTTTCATCAATTTTTCCCATTTTTATAAAGTGATTTTGCTGCTTTTCTCAGAGTGGAGCTGTTTTCCTTTCCCCTGATGTTGTCTTGTGACATGTTACAGTCAATGGAATGCAATAGAAGTGGTGTTGTAGGACTCCAGAGCCTTAACTTCAAGAATCGTTGCTGCTTCCTTTCTTGCCCTGACTGCAACCTACACTGACGACAGTCATCTGGTGAGGCCTACGGAAGTACCACTCAGCTGAACCCAGCTCATATTTTAGAATTGTTAGCAACTCAATTATTGATGTTTAAGGTTTGGGTGTTGAAACTGATACATCCTCCCTGTCTATGGAAGTCAGGACTCTGGTGCAATCTTAAAGAAGCTTTCTTTTTCTACTTAGATATGCCACATGTTATGTTACAAATAAATGTCTTAGAAAGGCTGAGAGGTGTTTTTAGGAAGGGGTCATTCTGGAAGGAAAACAACCTCCTCAGCAGAAGGTCCAGTTCCCTCTATCCTATACCGATGATGGTTTCCCTTGCCCTCACACCTACTGTCCCACCTGCCCATCATAGATCACATTAAATACAGTCCTGATTAGAGATAGAATGGTAAAAGACAAGTCCCATTCCATGAGACACGGGCATCTAGGGTAGCCATGTGCCACATTCTATCAGTACAGTCATTTAGGTGCATTACATGGTGGGCTTTGATGAGCTGGTCTAAGGACCTGACATCCATTTGCAGAATTAGTTATGAATTCTGAAACACTAACTTATAGACCCATTTTGTTACAGTTGTAATCAACCAATTTAAAAGTAAACTCAGGGAATATAATCAGGGGACAGTCTTGTTCTCCCATACTGCTTCTGATTCATTCCACCCAATCTTCCTCTTCTGCCTTGTGATACCACTGAATTCAGACTCCATAGCTTCTGAATCATTTTCATGTTTTTTTTTTTTCCCAATACTCTAATCAGTTCTAAATCATCATCATCATCATCATCATCATCATCATCATCATCATCTCTGAGCTAATTCAAAGCTTTTCCCCTCCTTTTAGCATAACCTTACTCTGGATGTGCAGTCTAGAAGTTCCAGACTCTATGCTAGGATTTCTCAACCCCAACACCAATGACATTTTGGATTAGGTAATTCTTTGTTGTAGGAGACTGCCCTGTGCATTGTAGGATGTTTAACAGTATCTCTGACCTCTACGCAATTGATATCAGTTGAATTATAAAAAATATATCCAGATAAAACCAAATGTGCCAAATGTGCCCTCGGGGCAAAATCACCTTAAGTAAGAATCACTGCTCTAGGGAAAGGAGCAAGATGGCAGAGAAGTACAAGACCAAGATATCATCAGGTCCTGGGAGTTCAGCTAATAGTTATTAAACCATTTTGAAAACCTAAAAACTCAACAGGAGATCAAAGAGGGGAAAAGCAGCAATTCTAGGAACAGAAAAGTGACCACTTTCTGGAAGGTAGGATGTGCGAAGTGAATGCAGGTGATATTCAGGAAGAGAGACCATGGGATGGGGGGGGCGGGAAGGCTCTCAGCAAGCAGTAGATCAGTGGAGCACAAAATTGGAACTTTTAGAGATCTACTCCACTGAGGGACATGGCTCCAGAGGTTGGGGATGGGGCAGAGCATTCACAAGGACAGTATGGTCTCATGACCTGTGGAGACACAAAAAGTCCAGGGGTGTATGAGTGTGGCAGAGCTCCCAGGTATTTGAGTGGGGAAGCTGGCTACAGAGAGCAAGCCAAGAAGTGGATTTTCAGTTTAGGATTACCTTAAACCATGATCCAAGGCACAGTCAGGTCACTGCTCAGCAAGCATAGACCCCACAAGTAGCAGATCCAGGGAGACTTCCTCCTTCCTCCTCCAGGAGGAGTGGCACAGGGGTGCACTGCAGGAATCTGCTGGGTTTGGAGACTCCAGACAGAACTGTGCACCAGAAATAGAAACAATCAGTCACAGGCTGGGTGAGCTCAGAGTGCAGCTGGAGACTAGGAAGATGGGGGGGATTGATTGCTTTTCTCTGAGGGCGCATTGAGGAGCAGGGCCCTGAGCTCTCGCCTCCTATGAGGTAGTCTACTGGGAGGCCACCATTTTCATTCCCATCCTCCAAAGTTGTAGGGAAAGCATTCAGGGAACAAAAGCTCCCAGAGTGAACCTGAACAGATTACTTAGCCTGGCCCCTGGCAAGGGTGGTGCAATTCTGCCTCGGGCAAAGACTTTTGAGAATCACTGCAACAGCCCCCTCCCCTAAAAGATCAGCAAGAACATCCAGCAAAGACCAAGTTCAAGGATCAATGAGAAGAGTGGAGCTCCAGAGCTAGGGGAAAGCAATACATAGAATTGATGGCTTTTTCCCCATGATCCTCTATTCTTACAAAGTTAAATTTTTTTAAATTTTATCTTTTTCTTATTCTATGTTTTTAATTTTTCCTCTTTCCTATTTTAACATTTTGTAACTACTTTATCTCATCAATGTCTTTTTAAAATCTTTTTTTTCATTTTCATTCTTATAGTCCTATTTTATTCCTTCATTGTACTTAACCTTATTTCTTGATTACATATAGGGTTTTTTTTCTTTAAAATTTTGGGATACAATTTCTTCTAATAGATCAAAATATAACCTAAATCTAGGACATAGCTTTGTTCTAGTATCTAGCCACCAAAAGAAATTAAATCTTGACATTTGCAACAACGTGGGTGGAACTAGAAGGTATCATGCTAAGTGAAATAAGTCCATCAGAGAAAGAAAATTATCATATGATCTCTCTGATATGAGAAATTTGAGAGGCAGGGTGGGGAGTTGTGGGGGGTAAGGAGGGAAAAAAATGAAACAAGATGGGATCAGGAGGGAGTCAAACCATAAGAGACTCAATCTCATGAAACAAACTGAGGGTTTCTGGGGGGTGGGTGGGGGTAGGGATAGGCTGGCTGGGTTATGGACCCTGGGAAGGGTATATGCTTTGGTGAGTGCTATGAAATGTGTAAGCCTAATGATTCACAGACCTGTATCTCTGGGACAAATAATATATTATATGTTAATTAAAAAGAAAAAAAGAATTACTGCTCTAAGCCATACATTCTTAATGGAAGGGATGTTGCACCCAAAAGATGAAAATTAGTTCTTAAGGGCTGAAAAAAATGTTAGGTGGTCCAATATTTCATGGCCCTCTAAGGAGCCATAGTACATAGGCAAACAGCATATCTGTGGTATTAACAACTTGTGGGGTAGGGAGAAAAACAGGAGGAAAAACTAAAAAAGGACTCCATCATTTATTTTTTTAAAAGTGAGAAACAGGGCGCCTGGGTGGCTCAGTGGTTAAGCCGCTGCCTTCGGCTCAGGTCATGATCTCAGGGTCCTGGGACCGAGTCCCGCATCGGACTCTCTGCTCAGCAGGGAGCCTGCTTCCTCCTCTCTCTCTCTCTGCCTGCCTCTCTGCCTACTTGTGATTTCTCTCTGTCAAATAAATAAATAAAATCTTTAAAAAAAAAAAAGTGAGAAACACTCTGTAGATCAACAGTAAGTTGTGAGCTGTTGAGGGGGAAGGGTAAGAGCTAAAGAGCCAGTCTTTTTACTTAGCTGTGTTATGTAATTGTCCTTTGACTATTGAATTCCCTCTACCATGGCAAGCATCCAAAGGCACATCTCCTTGAAGTGTGGCTCCAGGTGGTTTTTAACATCCTAGTCCCCACTCTGTACCACTCTCTGATGTGGATAATATACCCTCTAGTTGCCCTCAAGCAGTTAACCACACACAGAATCTCTCTATTGGGAGCCTCTAGTGTTGGGTCATTCTCTTGGGTGAGATTATTAAAGATGGCTTTACTTTGGCTACCTGCATTGATTTCATTAACCCATGGGAATTGACTGAGGCTCACCCTGCCCAGAAATGGAAGCAATTCTAGCCATCTCCAGCCTTCACACTTCTCCCACCCAAAATCACTGTGCCCCAACAGACTTCAGGAAACTCTTATCATGTCTACAAAGAGCTCACCAGCTTTTTGTTCTAGTAGCAGTACATGGGAAAGCCTCAAAAAATATAACTTATAGCTTCATAAGCCTTTAGGCCAGAAGTCAGACATAGGTCTCCCCTACTAAGGGTCTTAGAGCACCCCTCAATTGCTTTTTGAGGGAAGACTTTCTCCCCTCTCCCTTATTCCCTATTCTCTGGACTCTAGTGATAGAGAACATGGGCTGGAAATGGGAATGGGGAAGCAGGGTTGATAGTTTGGCTGCATTTTAATAAATGCTTTAGAGATCTATATAATATTTCTCTGAAGGATACTTGGTCCTCAACTTTGAGACATCATTAAACAATCTGAGACAACAGGACAATATTCATTAAATATCTCGTTACACAATTTATTAGTCAATTGGGACTTTACGTAAAAAGAAGAATCTAAGGCAATATTTCCCAGTTTGTGGGCTGAAAAAAATTGGTGATTTTTAAGAGTTTTACCAATTGATTCATATTTCATTTCATTAATTCAACAAACACTGCTGGGTATTTGTCAGGAAGACTGATAGCTGTTGCAGAAACAAGTCTGGCAAGGTCTCTGCTTTTGTGGAGAATAGTCTAGCAAAGGAACACAGGTAGTGAATAATGGCATACCCGCCAATTGTAATAAGTGTTATGGGAAAAAATAAGGCAGGTAATGTAACAGGGAATGGTTAGAAGGGAGGAGGGAGCAACATTGTTCTGGACCAAGTGGCCACAGAAAGGGTTCTTTGTATAGGAAACATTTAAGCAGAATCCAAAATAGCTTAAGAAAGAGCTAGTTTTGTGAAGATTTGGGGGAGAAGAATTCCAAGGAGAGGAAGTACAAGGCCCCTGAGCACGAATGAGCTGTGCATGTTCCAGAGAGAATGCAGCCACAGAGCTGGATGTGATAATGGTGCAGAGAACGCTATTTTATGTCACACTCCTTATAGACCAAATCTGTTTCACAAATATGTGTGCTGCCATTGTCCAAATGCACACAAATCTTGAAAATGACACAGACATGAATTAAATGTGTTACGAAATGCTTAATAGGTTTCTATTATGAGTAGAGAGATTGTGAAATTTGTTGATGTTAAGAGTCATTTTCTCCAAAAGTAGTAGAAACTACCTCCTCTGACTTCCTAATATAAGACTTATTTGTCCAAAACTAGATTTCCATTCTTCCTTTGATTCAGGGGAGAAACAATTATTTGAAAAGAGGGAAATTTTCAAATTCAACCTTTATCCTTCCTTTAAATGACCAAAATCTGTATACAATAGACAGAACTGGGGATAGTTGATGGTACAAGCAGAGTAGCCAACTATCACCTTCAGGCAAGTATCTCCGCATTCTTGTTACAAAACCCCTCCCATATAAGCACATTATTTGCTGTCTCCAGAGATTCTACATATTTACATTTAAAATTATTCTAAATGGAACAAAAAGTGTATACCATATTATGGTATACCTTAGCAGGCATAGGTTTTTTACTAATAGAAATTATAAATACAGTTATCTGTAATGTAAATTGAAAACAGACCGTTTTTAATGCCTGATGCCAAAATCATCACAGAACTACCTCTAACTTACTGTCAGAGACTTACTTACCATAATTGACTTTCTCGTTGTTTTACCTCGTCTTTGACCCTGTACACCTCACATGATGCTCCTGAATTTAAAAGAGAAAATGATTAATGTGGCAAGTGCAGAGACAGCCAAGCTCATGAACACCAATGGGGACCTGGAAGAAGCCTGATAAATAATAAACACTGCCACTTCTCACACTCTGACTCTCTCTTTCACTGCATCTTTCAGGCAGCTTTTTAAATGAGAGGTCACTTATTTTAAACCAAGTATACCTCTGTGCTATTCAAAACTTGTTTATGCCATGATCAGGAAAAAATATTTACATCTAAAATGCTGAACCATAAAACTCTAGCCACAGGAAAGGTTACCTGTATTAAAAAAAAAAAAAAAGAAAGAAAGAAAGAAAGAAAAAAGAAGAAGAAGAAGAAGAAGTAGTTTGTATCACCATAATTTCCATAATCTTTTTTTTTTTTTTCTTTCATGAAACAACTCTCCTCTGTTTTGTCTTTAGAGACTAACTTATGGGTATCCCTTCTGTCTCTACTTTGTGAGACAATTCACAAATCAAAAACCTTTGAGGTTGAATGTAAAAATCCTTTAACTATGAGGGTAAATAACAAAGTAAATCATTTCTGGGAATATAGATGATAGAAGAAAAATGATTTTGTAAAATTAAAGAACATTAATGGATTTCAAATTAATTCTGTGTAGGACGTACAAAGTTAGAAATGGAACACTCTGGTAATCAGCAGTTAATGAATACTATAATTCACTTTTGTTTTCAAAGATCATTTATATCTCCCTCCCACTTTTACCTATTATTTTTTTATCCTTTTGCTGCAGCTTGGATTTATTCTGATAGCCATTAGTTTACTAGAAATTATGCCCTCAGAAAAGAAAAGATGGCGGAGGAGTAGCAGATTAAAATGACATCAGATCCCAGGAGTTCATCTAGATAGGTATCAAACCATTCCAAACACCTACAAACTCAACAGGAGATAGAAGACAGAAGAAGAGCAACAATTATAGGAACAGAAAATTGACCACTTTCTGAAAGGTAGGACATGCACAGAAGTGAATCCAAAGCAATAGGAAGATAGACCACAGTGGGAGGGGCTGGTTCCCAGCAAGCAGTGGAGAAACAGAGCACAAAATCAGAACTTTTAGAAGTCTGCTCCACTGAGGGACATTGCTCCAGAGGCCAAGTAGGGACTGGAGCCCTTACAGAGACTGTGGTCTCAGGTCCTGTAGGGTCACAGAAAGATCGGGGATGTCTGAGTGTGGCAGAGCTTCCAGGTATCAGAGTGAGGAGGCTAACTACAGAGACAGTGCTGAAGAGTGAGCTCTCAGATCAGGGTTACCTTAAACCATGATCCAAGGCACAGTCAGACCACTGCTCTTCAAGCAGGGACCTCACAAGTGGCAGATCCAGGGAGACTCACCTTCCTCTTCTGGAGGGAATGGGGGCAGGAATTTGCTAGGTTTGGAGATTCTAAACAGGGTTGTGCACCAGAGATAGAAATGCTCAGTCACAGGCTGGGTGAGCTCAGTGTCTAGTTGTAGACCAGGCAGAGAGGAGTGATTGACTGCTTGTCTCTGAGGGCACACTGAAGAGTGGGGCTCCAAGCTTTCAGCTCCTCCAGGCCAGAGATTGTGAGGCTGGCATTTTCATTCCCATCCTCCAAAAAAAGTATGGAAAGCATTCAGGGAACAAAAGGTCCAAGAACGAACCGGGCATATTACCTAGCTCGGTCCCTGGCAAGAGTGGTGCAATTCTGCCTCAAGCAAAGACATTTGAGAATCACTGCAACAGGCCCCTCCCCCAGAAGATCAGCAAGAACATCCTGCCAAGATCAAGCTCACCAATCAAGAAGAGCAGAACTCCAGAGCTAGGGAAAGCAATGCATAGAATTCATGGCTTTCCCCCATGATCCTTTAATCTTGCAAAGTTAATTAATTTTTACTTTTTTTTCTTATTCTATTTTTTTAACTTTTCCTCTTTCCACTTTTAATATTTTTTAACTAGTCTATTTTAACAATACCTTTCTTAAAAAATATTTTTAAATCTTCATTGTTATAGTCATATTTTATCCCTTCATTGTATCTAACCTTATTTTTTGTATACATATAGGGTATTTTTTTTTTCTAAAAAATTTTGGGATACAATTTTTTCTAATAGATCAAATATGCCCTAATCTAGCACAAGGCTTTGTTCTAGTCTCCAGCCTGAGCACATTCCGTCCTCTTTTTCTTTTCCTTTTTTCAACCAACTTATCTTATCAATTCCTTTTTTAGAATTTTTGTTTAATTTTTATTGTTATATCATATTCCATCCCTTCATTGTGTTTAACCTTATGTGTGTGTGTGTGTGTGTGTGTGTGTGTGTGTGTGTGTGTGTATTTTTCTTTTTTTTAAACGTTGGGAAGTAGTTTCTTCTAAGAGACAAAAATACACCCCAAATCAAGTGGGTGGCTCTATTCTATTCATCAGTTTAATATTATTTTTTATTTTTTTATTGTTATTTCTTTTTTCCCCATTTCTTCTCCCCCCAGTTTTAGATCTCTTCTGATTTGGTTAGCGTACATTTTTCTCAGGTCTTTGCCATGCTTTCAGTATTTTACTTGCATTCATATATTCTTATCATGATAAAATGACAAGGCAGAAAAATTCAGCACAAAAAAAGAACAAGAGGCAGTACCAAAAGCTAAGGACCTAATCAATATGGACACTGGTAATACATCAGAACTAGGGTTCAGAATGACGATTCTCAAGGTGCTAGTTGGGTTCAAAAAAGGCATGGAAGATGTTAGAGAAACACTTTCTAGAAAAATAAAAGAACTAAAATCTAAACAAGTTGAAATAAAAAAGTTATTAATGAGGTGCAATTAAAAATGGAAGCTCTTACTGCTAGGATAAATGAGGGAGAAGAGAGAATTAGTAATATAGAAGATGAAATGATGGACAATTAAAGAAACTGAGCAAAAGAGAGACAAACTACTGAACCATGAGGGGAAAATTCAAGAGATAAATAATACCATAAGATGAAACAATATTAGAATAATTGGGACCCCTGAGAAAGAAAAAAGAGAGATGGGGCATAAGGTATATAGGAGAAAATTATACTAGAGAATTTCCTTAATTTGGTGAAGGGAACAAGCATCAAAATCCAAGAGGCAAAGAGAACCACCCTCAAAATAGGTCCACACGCCTTCCTCTAATAGTAGAACTTACAAGTCTTAGTGATAAAGAGAAAATCCTGAAAGCAGCTCCAGACAAGAAGTCTATAACATACAATGGTAGAAATATTAGACTGGCAGCAAACCTATCCACAGAGACCTGGCAGGCCAGAAAGGACTGGCATGATATATTCAGAGCACTAAATTAGAAAAAATCTGCAGCCAAGAATACTATATCCAGCTAGGCTGTCATTAAAAATAAAAGGATAGATAAAAAGAATCCAGGACAAACAAAAATTAAAAGAATTTGCAAACACCAAACCAGCCCTACAGGAAATATTGAAAGGGATCCTCTAAGCAAAGAGAGAGCCTAAAAGTAGTAGACAAGAAAGGAAGAGAGACAATATACAATAATAGTCACCTTAGAGACAATACAATGACACTAAATTCATTCTTTCAATAATTACCCTGAATGTAAATGGGCTAAATGCTCCAATCAAAAGACACAGGGTATCAGAATGGATTAAAAAAAACAAAACCCATCAATATGCTATCTACAAGAAAGTCATTTTACACCCAAAATCACCCCCAGATTTAAAGTGAGGGGGTGGAAAATAATTTACCATGCTAATGGACACCAAAAGAAAACTGGGGTGGCAACCCTTATATCAGATAAACAAGATTTTAAGCCAAAGGCTATAATAAGAGATGAGGAAGGACACTAGATCATACTCAAAGGGTCTGTCCAACAAGAAGATCTAACAATTTTAAATATCTATGCCCCTAACATGGCAGCAGCCCAACTATATAAACCAATTAATAACAAAAGCAAAGAAACACATTGACCATAATATAATAATAGTGGGGGACTTTAACACTCCCCTCACTGAAATGGACAGATCATCCAAGCAAAAGATCAACAAGGAAATAAAGGCCTTAAATGACACACTGGACCAGATGGACATCACAAATATATTCAGAGCATTCCATCCTGAAGCAGCAGAATACACAATCTTCTCCAGTGCACATAAACATTTTCCAGAATAGATCACATCCTGGGTCACAAATCAGGACTCAACCAGTACCAAAAGGTTGGGATCATTTTCTGTATATTTTCAAACCACAATGCTCCAAAGCTATAACTCAATCACAAGAGGAAAGTTGGAAAGAACTCAAATACATGGAGGCTAAAGAGCATCCTACTGAAGACTGAATGGTTCAATCAGGAAATTATAGAATAATTTAAAAAATTCATGGAAACAAATGCATATGGAAACACAACTGTCCAAAATCTTTGAGACACAGCAAAGGCGGTCCTGAGAGGAAAGTATATAGTGATACAAGCCTTTCTCAAGAAACAAGAAAGGTCTCAAGTACACAATGTAACTCTACACCTAAAGCAGCAGGAGAAAGAACAGAAAAGAAAGCCTAAACCCAGCAGGATAAGAGAAATAATAAAGATCAGAGCAGAAATCAATGAAATAGAAACCAAAAGAACAGTAGAAAAGATCAACAAAATTAGGAGCCGGTTCTTTGAAAGAATTAGTAAGATTGATAAACCCCTGTTCAGACTTATAAAAAAGAAAAGATAAAGGACCCAAATTAATAAAATCATGAGTAAAAGTGAAGAGATCACAACCAACACCAAAGAAATACAAACAATTATAAGAAAATATTATGAGCAACTATATGCGAGCAAATTTGACAATCTGGAAGAGATAGATGCATTCCTAGAGATGTACAAACTACCAAAACTGAACCGGGAAGAAATAAAAAACCTGAACAGACCCATAATCAGTAAGGAAATTGAAGCAGTCATCAAAAATCTCCCAACAAACAAGAACCCAGGGCCAGATGGCATTCCAGGAAAATTCTACCAAACATTTGAAGAAGAATTAATACCTATTTTCCTGAAACTGCTCCAAAAATAGAAATGGAAGGAAAACTTCCAAATTCATTTTATGAGGCCAGCATTACCTTGATCCGCAAACCAAAGACTCCACGAAAAGGGAGAATTACAGACCAATATCCCTGATGAACACAGATGCAAAAATTCTCACTAAAATATTAGCCAATATGATCCAACAGTACATGAAAAGGATTATTCACCATGACCAAGTGGGATTTATTTACTTGGTTGGCTGCAAGGTTGGTTCAACATCCACAAATCAATCAATGTGATACAATACATTAAAAGAAGAAGAACTGTATGATACTTTCAATAGATGCTGAAAAAGCATTTGACAAAGTACAGAATCCTTTCTTGATCAAAACTCTTCAAAATGTAGGGAGATGAAAAACCCACAGCAAATATCATTCTCAAAAGGAAAAAATTGATAGCTTTTCCCCTAAGGTCAGGAACACGGCACAGATGTCCACTATCACCACTGCTATTCAACATAATACTAGAAGTCCTAGCCTCAGCAATCAGACAACAAAAAGAAATAAAAGGCATCTGAATCACCAAAGAAGAAGTCAAACTCTCACTCTTTGCAAATGGTATGATACTTTATGTGGAAAACACAAAGACTTCACTCCAAAACTGCTAGAACTTGTACAGGGATTCAGTAAAGTGTCAGGGTATAAAATCAATGCACAGAAATCAGTTACATTTCTATACACCAACAGCAAGGCAGGTGAAAGAAAAATAAGGAGTCAATCCCATTTACAACTGCACCCAAAACCATAAGATATCTAGGAATAAACCTAACCAAAGAGGCAAAGAATCTGTACTCAGAAAACAGTAAAGTATTCATGAAAGAAATTGTGGAAGACACAAAGAAATGGAAAAATGCACCATGCTCATGGACTAGAAGAACAAATATTGAGAAAATGTCTAGGTTACCAAAGGTAATCCACACATTTAATGCAATCCTTATCAAAATACCATGAATTTTTTCAAAGAAATGGGACAAATAATCATAAAATTTATATGGAACTAGAAAAGACCCTGAATAGCCAGAGAAATGTTGAAAAAAAAAAACCAGAGTTGGTGGCATCACAATTCCAGACTTCAATCTGTATTACAAAGCTGTACTCATCAAGACAGTACAGTACTGGCACAAAAACAGGCACATAGATCAAGGGAACAGAATAGAGAGCCCAGAAATAAACCCTGACCGGGGTTTATAGTGCAGTCAACTAATTTTCAACAAAGCAGAAAAAATGTCCTATGGAAAAAAGACAGTCTCTTCAACAAATGGTGTTAGTAAAATTGGACATCCACATGAAGAAAAATGAAACTGGACCATTTCCTTACACCACACACAAAAATAGACTCAAAATGGATGAATGTTAGATAAGAATCCATCAAAACCTTTGAGGAGAACACAGGCAGCAACCACTTCGACCTCAGCCACAACAACTTCTTCCTAGAAACACTGCCAAAGGCAAGGGAAGCAAGTGCAAAAATGAACTATTGGGACTTCATCAAGATCAAAAGCTTTCACATAGCAAAGGAAACAGTCAACAAAACCAAAAGACAACTGACAGAATGGGAGAATATATTCGCAAATGACATATCAGATAAAATGCTAGAATCCAAAATCTATAAAGAACTTATCAAACTCAACACCTGAAGAACAAATAATCTAATCAAGAAATGGGCAGAGAACACAAACAGACATTTCTGCAAGGAAGACATCCAGATGGCCAACAGACACATGAAAAAGTGCTCCACATCACTCGGCATCAGGGAAATACAAATAAAAACCACAATGAGATATCACCTCACGACAGTCAGAATGGCTAAAATTAACAAGTCATTAAAAGACAGATGTTGAAGAGAATGTGGAGAAAAGGGGACCCTCCTACACAGTTGGTGAGAATGCAAGCTGGTGCAGCCACTCTGGAAAACAGCATGGACATTCCTCAAAAAAGTTGAAAATAGAAGTACCCTACAACCCAGCAATTGCACTACTGGGTATTAACCCTAAAGATACAAATGTAGTGATCCAAAGGGGCACATGCACCAGAATGTTTATAGCAGCAATGTCCACAATAGCCAAACTATGGAAAGAACCTAGATGTCCATCAATAGATGAATGGATAAAGAAGATGTGGTATATATACACACAATGGAATACTATGCAGCCATCAAAAGAAATGAAATCTTGCCATTTGCAATGATGTGGATGGAACTAGAGGGTATTATGCTAAGTGAAATAAGTCAACCAGAGAAAGACAATTATCATATGATCTCCCTGGTATGAATAATTTGAGAGGCAGAATTGGGGGTTTGGAGAGTAGTAAAGTAAAAAATGAAACAACATGGGGCCAGGAGGGAGGCAAACCATAAGAAACTCAATCTCATAAAACAAACTGAAGCCTGCTGGGTGGCGGGAGGTATAAAGAGGGTGGTTGAGTTATGGACATTGGGGAGGGTATGTGATATGGTGAGTGCTGTGAAGTGTGTAAGCCTGAGGATTCATAGACCTGTATCCCTGGGGCAAATAATACATTATATGTTAATAAAAATAATTAATAAAAAAAGAAACTATGCCCTCTCTTTCTCACAAGCAATAAAGTTATTTAAGACACAGGAAATAGGTGCTGTGGAAAATTTAGTGAATATATCAGTGAGTATTTTAACAGAAATATGTCATAAATGGTAAATGGAGAAAGAAAGATGGGGAATGAGAAGGTGAGAGAATGCCACTGTAAGGGGCTCATTGGCACTTAGGTTACTGGGCTAAAAGTAACATTTATGCTTCTGTTAGCTTCCTACTTCAAAGATATAAAAATTATTCTACTTCAGTGGTGACTCAGTTGTAATTTTCCTCCTTCCCCATCCTGATGGGAAATTGAAAATATGAATCTCTATTAATAGATGTAAGTGCACTTAAATTTTGATTCCACCTTGTAATATGAAGTCATTTAAACCTCCTGAACTTCAGTTTCTTTATCTATAATCTGAAATCATGATACAATAAAGTAACTCAGGTGGCAACACTCACTCTTGACACAAAGTAAGTATTTCACCAGTGCTTAGGGATGATCATGATATATTTTATGTTTCTTTTTGAGGAAATTTTTTCATTTACTCTTTCTTTTATTCTTCTAGTCATTTTTTTCTTTTTTTAAATTTATTTATTTTCAGCATAACAGTATCATTATTTTTTCACCACACCCAGTGTTGCATGCAATCTGTACCCTCTATAATACCCAGTATTTACTGAGCATTAAATATATACCAGAATTTGAACCAGTTGTTAGAGATGTACGACGTGACCCCAGACCCTACCTTCAAGGAACTATCATTTGAATAGGAGGCTCCCAACAGGTCTTCACAATTTGTTAAGATTTACTGTCTCATTTGTACCTTTATACTTGAGCCTTGTGGATCACAAGAACAGATTTTAAGGCAAAAGTCATTTTCTCAGAATTACTCCAGCCGAAACTTAGTTTTTATTCCAAAGCCACCAATATAATGAAACACAAAGTAATTTAATATTGAAACCTAATAATAGAATATGTGTATTTACACTAACTTTTTAAATCTGCATATATAATAAAAAGGAATCTCACTTTTCAGAGTCCTTTCATAAGACGGTACAGAATTCTTTCCAGTTTCCCTATGTCAAAGTCAACATCACTAAGCAGATACCAATAGAGAGAAACAGAAAAGGAAGAGACAAACATAATATTTTACTAGTTTATGATATTAGAGGATAAATGACACCGGTCAGTCCCTCTAATGTCTTTTGGGTGCCTGAGTTCAAGAAGAAAGAATTACTCCTTATCTACTTAT
The DNA here is from genome assembly GCF_964662115.1 of Mustela nivalis. Lineage (NCBI taxonomy): Eukaryota > Metazoa > Chordata > Mammalia > Carnivora > Mustelidae > Mustela > Mustela nivalis. The sequence goes on along the minus strand of NC_139023.1, from coordinate 72,196,653 downwards.
TTCCTGCTTTTCCCCTACAAAATACCTGGACATATGGATTTGAGGAGGACATCATGTCTGGCTCAACAATGAGTATAAGGACAAACAAGGCATCTGAAAAGAACATAAACAAAGCTCCATAAATATAATCAACTGATCTTTGACAAAGAAGCAAATGCAATAAAATGAAGCAAAGATGGTCTCTTCAACAAAGGGTGCCAGAACAACTGGACATCTACATGCAAAAAAAAAAAAAAAAAAAAAATCTAGACATAGCCCCTATACATCCCCAAATGGATCATAGACTTAAGTGTAAAATGCAAAACTATAAAACTCTTAGAATATATGATATGATATGATATCTTAGAAGATATCATAGGAGAAAATCTAGATGATCTTGGGTTTGGTGATACCCTTTTAGATGTAACACCAAAGACATAATCCATGAAAAAAAAAAAAGATTGATAAGGTAGATTTCATTAAAGTTAAAAAAAAATCTATTCTCTGTAAAGGACAATGTCAAGAGAATTAGAAGACAAGCTACAGACTAAGAGAAAATACTTACAAAATGCATATCTCATAAAGGACTTACCTAAAACATTTAAAGAGCTCTTAAAACACCATCAGAAAACAAACATCCTAATTAAAAATGGGTCAAAGACCTTTATAGATACCTCACCAAAGATGATATTCAGATGGCAAATAAACATATGAAAAAATGTTCCACATCATCTGTCACCAAGAAAATGAAAATTAAAATAATGAATTTCCACTATCTATTTGAATGGCCAAAATCCAAAACACTGACAATACCAAATGCTGACAAGGATGTAGAGCAACAGGAACTCTCATACATTGCTTGGGATAATGCAAGCCATTTTGGAAAACACTTTGGTGGTTTCCTACAAAACTAAACATACTCTTACCATGCAATCCAGCAATTGCAAACCTTGGTATTTATCCAAAGGAGTTGAAAACTTATGTTCATACATAAAACTGCACATGGATGTTTATAGCAGCTGTATGCATAATTGCCCAAACTAGGAAGCAACCAAGATGTTCTTCAGTAGGTGAATGGATAAATTGTGGTACATCTAGACAATGGAATATTTCTCAGTATTAAAAAGAAATAAGTTATCAAGCCATGAAAAGACATGGTGGAATTTTAAATGCATACTACTAAGTGAGAGAAGCCAATCTGAAAAGTCTATACTTTTTATGATTCCAACTATATGACATTCTGGAAAAGACAAAACTGTGGAGACAACAAAAGGACAGGGCAGGAGGAGGAGATAAGCAGGTAAAAGACAGATTTTTAGGACTGGAAAATACTCTGTATGATATTATAATGACAAATACACTGTACATTTGTCCAAATCCATAAAATATACACCACCAAGAATGAACCGTAAGTAAACTATGGACTTTGGGTGATTATGTGTCAGTGTGGGTTCTTTCTTGTTAAAAATGTACCATTCTGGTGAATGTTGGCAACAAGGTTAGACACCATGCATGTTGGGGAGCAAAGGGTGTATGGGAACTGTCTGTACCACCCTCTCAATTTTAATGTAACCTAAAACTGCTTTAAAAAGTGAAGCATTTAGGGACACCTCGGTGGCCCAGTTAGTTAAATGTCTACCTTCAGCTCAGGTCATGATCTCAGGGTCCTGGGGTTGAGTCCCATATTAGGCTCCTTGCTCAGTCGGGAGGCTGCTTTTCCCTCTGCCTGCTGCTCCCCTTGCTTGTGCACGCATGCTCTCTCTCTCTCTCTCTCTCTCTGACAAATAAATAAATAAAATATTTTTAAATGAAGTATTTAATAAAAAAAGAACATAAATGTGACCAGTCTACTCAGTGCGGTGTATGGTTAACAAATTCACTATGTATTTTGAACTATTTTTTATTAGACATTGTGTTAGTAATTACCAAAATATTTAGAAATAAAACTAATTAGTTTTTAATTTTAAATGAAATGACTGATAAATTTAAATATGAGAAGACATGCAGGGGACTGTCTTATTAAACCTATTCTCTTAATTATCATCCTAATTAAAACATCACATATCATCACTTCTTACCCCAATCACTAAGTTTTCAAATGCTATACATAGATAAGTCTGAATGATACCCAGCATCAGCACATTTTCAAAAAGCTAAAATTGACTAGATAATTTTAAGTCACAGGGCAGAAACAGGGAGATTGTCCCAAGGCAACAAAATTAGAAAATGCACTGACACAAAACTGAAGGTTCCTGAACTGAACTTTTGACACAGACTAGACTCCAACAGGGAAGATATGGATTAAAGGCATGAGGCTTCCTTTTTGGAACCAAAATAGTCAGTTGATTCAGTCAATGAAGTGATAGAAAAAGCCAATTGTATTTATTGTTTATTGATCTGGAACAGAGTTAAGTCAATCAAAACAATCAATCCTGTTAGTCCACACACTAAGTGAGGAGAAAAAACAGAGTTAATTATCAAGAACTCTGTATTAAAATACAAACTTTTGTTCTATCCTGAATATTTGACATGTGCAAGTATTCTTGTCATGATCTATTCTAAAATTTCTTTAGTTCATTTAAATTAGAAGAAGATGTAATTAAAGCTACAAGTGAACAAATCTTACTCTCATCTAAATGAAATATATAGGTTTTATCCCCTTTCCATTATACATAAACATAAACACAGGTGTATCAATCAACTGTATCAATCTGAGGAAAAATTAATCACTCAAATGAATTTTGCAAATTCAATTCAATAAGTTCTTATTTGATATTTCCGTCAGTAACCCATAACTTCCTTAGAAGTCTTATGGTCCACTTTCAGAATCTGATGAAATTTGATGGACACTCATCCTAGGAAGAAATGACATATACACATATTCTCATTTGCACAAAATATGGCACATCAATTTCAGGGACTTCGCAGATTCCGATTCATTTACTCTGGGTTAAGAACTCCTGTGTCATGTATCTGGAACTGAGCTAGACACTGAAGTCCTGAAGCAAGGAAGACAGGACACCATGTATGAAGACATGAAACAAAATGGTGTGATCAGGGGAAATAAACTTGATTACTCTGGAACACAAGGTAGAATGGAATATCAGAAGACAAATGGCAGGTAGAAGTCATATATTTTTGCATATCAATCATATCTCAACAAAGTGGGGTTTTTTAAAGGTTTATGTTATTTATTTGAAAGAGAGAAAGTGCATGGGTGAGTGCACATGAGCAGGGGGAAGGGCAGAGGGAGAGAGAAACAAGCAGACTCCCTGGGGAGCACAGGGCCCAGCCCAAGACCCTGAGATCATGACCTGAGCTGAAATCAAGAGTCGGATGCTTAACAAACAGGTGCCCCCTCAATAAAGAGGTTTAAAAAAAAATTTTTTTTAAACCTCTTTACAACAAAAGTCTCCAAAAGCAAAGTTGGATACAAGCCATGACAGAGAGAAATATCTATAACATATTTTACAAAAGCTTAATGTCTACAATATATAAAATTTATTTGTCCATCAAGTAAGAAAAGTCTAACAACTCAGTAGAAATTAAACACAGCAAATAAAGACATAATCCCAGAAGAGCTAAAAATGACCAATAAACTTGTGAAAAGATACCACCTCTGTGGTAATCAGGGAATTATAAAATTTTAAAATATAATATTTATTTATTGTGGTAAGAACACTTAACATGAGATCTGCCCTCTTAACAAATTTTTAAGTGCACAATATAATATTAACTATAGACATAATATTGTACAGCAGATCTAGAACTTACTCATCGTGTGTAACTTAAATATTATACCCATTAAGAAGCAACTCTTCATTTTTAATTTCTCATCTCTCAGATTGACTATAGTTAAAAAGACATCCTAGGTAAGGATGAGGAAGGCAAAAGATAAGTCATTCTTACACACTTCTGGGAAGAGTATAAAAGTATGAAATCTTTTAGGAAGGCAATCTCAGGGATGAAATTCAAGGTATTTAATATCCAATGTGACAGAGGCCCTGACTCATCAAAACACAAACCAGCTATAACCAGGTGATAATATCCTGCCTGGCAGTACAGTCTTCCCAATACCTCGCAACTGAATAGCAGCCCCAACAGAATTGATCTAGCCTTAAAGTGTACATGCCCTTTGATGCAGCATTTCCATTTCTAGGAATCTATTGAAATTCTCTTTCAAGTGGACAAAAATGTATGCACATCCATGTTTATTTTGTCATTCTATCATACAGCTTAAAAAAAAAGGGGGGGGGGTGGCCAGGTGGCTCAGTGGGTTAAAGTCTCTATCTTTGACTCTAGTCATAATACCAGGGTCCTGGGATCAAGTCCCACATTGGGCTTTCTGCTTGGCAGGGGGCCTGCTTTCTCCTCTTTTTCTCTCTGCCTACCTTTCTGCCTACTCGTGAACTCTATCTGTCAAATAAGCAAATAAAATCTTAAAAAAAAAAAAATAGAAAAATCTTAATGGATCACCAGACATGGAATGGTTAAATAAATCATGGCACATTCATGCCTTGGAATACTATATGGCCATTAAGAAGAATGAAGTGAACCCAAATGGACCAATATAGAAAAATATAGCAACATATTGGGAGGGGAGCAAGTTGCAAGTCACATAACAATTTATATACTCAATTACCTGTATTTTAAAAGTATTTATGTGTTTGTATGTGTAAATATGTATAGGACATGGTATATATGAATACATTTTAAGGCACAGGAAAGAAGATGCAAAAATGTGTAACACTCATTATAGGAAAGAATATAGGAAAGAAGGATGAAAGGCAAGAAAAGGGCATAGCATTTTTTTGTGTGCTCTGCATTGTTTGAATCATCTACAATGAGAATAATATATATTTTTTAAGATATAAAAAGATATACAGAAAGTCTTCAAAATATTAAACTGTTCAAAATTATGGCATGATTGAAATGCATGTTCACCTTTAGAATCGAAAGTCAATGTCACTTCTCAAGATATAGCCTAAAATATTCAAAGTGTATGGAATAAGCCACATCTCAAGGGCAGTATTTTCAATAAAATTTATTGGACCATTTTTAAATTACCTAATTTTTAGTTTTAAATATTTGACCTCTGGGTTTTATCTAAGGTCCTCATACACTCTTATATTCTTAACTTTGTGTTTTTCTTCAAAGGAAATTCCTAGAAGCACTTAGGGAAAACAGGCTAGCTCACCTGTTAATACGGAATAGTCTGAACCCAAAGCCCAAATGCATAATTGTCTCCATATTTTTTAGTGCAGAACATCATTTGCAATTGATATTCTTCTCCATAATTATAGTATTTTATTTCATATTCTGTATTACTAACTCCAAAAGGTGAATGGCCAGACTTCCAGTTATAAAATGTCTAAGCCTAACTCTTTAAAGTCTCTTACCAACTATACAATGTGCCATAAATATGAAACTCGGTTCTTAAAATATTAAACAGAATTTTAAAATAACTCAGAAACACCCAACAAAAGCCTGTATACAACCAGATCTATCCCTGGGTGTCAAAAATACAACCACCTAGAGGAGTTTTTTATTGGGCAGTCTTCACTGGTAAGGGAAAAGCCACGTCGGTGAAGGAGGGTTCCTTGCCCGGGGAGACCTAGAACTACAAATCCTTGTCACCTTTGCCCTGTGAGGTCACACAGAATGACCAGGGTCTCCAGTGCTGCTTTATTCTGAAGAGTGATAGTTTTCACAACCAAATCTGTTCTAATTCACAGTAGATGCTGGAACATATTTCCCAGTTATGTTTATTAAGTCTCTGTCATTTTTAACATCACATATTCATCAAATTAACACTTTTAGAAGACATTTGTCAAGGAGTACAAGAACTGCAAGACTCTCATCTCAATTCCGTATCATATTGTCTCATAGTGCCTGCAGAAGAGAACAGTAATTTGAATAAATGGAGTATATTTTCCTTAGGAAATTAGAGTGCGCTTTCATTTAACTTGTCCGTTGTATATTCTTCTCAGATTCCTACAAGATGAATGAACCATTGTTCCCAAGGTGGCAAGAATATTCAATGAATTTGGAAAAACCTAATGAAGCAGTGGTTCAAGTCTAAATATGAGGCAATCAAAACTCTGTTGTCCTTGTAATGATTTGGGCACATTGATTTTGCCCCTATTTTTAATTGTGAATTTGACTTTTTGGTAGATTTACTGTGTGAGATTACAGTTATTCAAATGAAGGCATTCAAATGGTGTTAATGCAGACATCTTTGTGTCATTTGTGGAAGAACATTTTCACTGTTACTAAATTTGATGTGGCTCCATGAGGCAGATTCCAATACTTCTCTTTCCCTAGCTGCTAAAATCACAGAAAATTTAAGTAACTAGATATTTTAAAACCAGAAATATTTACAGTTTAGGTTGAACTTTTATTTTTTTGTTGTTCTATCTTAATCCTTAAGAGACTTGGTATAGCAATCTCAGCTCATCAAATTGTTTGAGAACAAAATGTACTTTACTGAATGCCATAAAGAGGCCTGTTGTTTCCACTGCAATTCAAAACATAATGTTCCAGAAATGAAAATTGCATAACAGAGCAAATATTCATACATTCTCAGCTGTTTCAGGTTATTCTTTTCAAGAGGTCATGGCTTTAAATACTCACAGGCAAAAGCAAGATGATTTTGGGGTGACCAAATAGAGATGGACAAGGTATACAGAAAACAAGGTAAGAACAGGCCAACTAACCCTAATTAGTCAGAAAGGAAAAATCAAAGAAAAAAAAAAGGACATGCACACAACTACACCGCTTAATCAAGTATTATTTCAGTTCAGATCTGGTTTGAATCTGACCACTGGAGGTTGCTGTCAGGTGTCTTGACAACAAACCTAGCAGGTGGCTAGCAAGCAAGTCCTGGGGAAGTGAAGACTTACTGTTGAACCCACATTCTTGACATAGATAGGAAAAGGTAGCAACACTAAGATTACTCAGTCAGCCCTTGGAAGAGCTGCTCCCCCATTTCTTCTTCACCCAATCTTTCCAGGCTATTGCTCTTATAACGCATCAAAGCCAGTAAAAGCACATTTGAAAATGAAAGGTCTATCACATTCCACGCTTCTTTTGAAACATCAAAAAGCCACATAAAGAAGCAGTAGGACCAGAAAAAGCTGACAAGGAGCAGGACAGTGCCTGTTAGGACGGCAGGAATAGCTGGAGGTGAACCAATGTGAGGTCTATGAAAAGGCTAGTGAGAGAACCAGAAATTTGCTGCTGACAAGATGAAACAGCCCACAGCTGTGTCATGCTAATAAAAAGTTAATTTCAGCTTTCAGACACTCTTCATGGTACTTTACCGTTCCACGGCATCAAGCTCATCCATTGTACCGTATCACCTGCAGAGGCTGGGTCTATTTACAAGCTCTTGGAATCCAAGCAGAACTTGAGGAAACTATTTTATTTCTGCAAGATATACATGGGAAAAGAACATTTGTGATCAGGTTGGACATCTACCCCAGTGTCCTTGCAAACTTGAGCTTTAGTCTTAAAATAAGTCCCGAACATCGACACGGGTGGATCAGGAGCTTTTCCTTAGCTATAGTTCATGCCATCACTGTCAGAATCTGGGGATAAGCACAGTTTCATCTGAAATAAAAAAAAAATCTTAAGTTTCTTGATAAATCTGTGGTCACTCTCATGACCTACTTCTTTCAGGCTGAAACAGACAACCTACAAAAGTTTTTTAAAGGCATGTCACTAAGTTTTCTGCTACGGTATTTCCTGAAACCATAAATCCAAGCTGTTATGTATACGTAGAAGCTGCTTCTAGTAATCTTGTTCTTGGTAATGTTTAAGAAATATCAGGAGAAAACAGAAATCCAGTAATTCCTCACATGCCGATCCTCTCAGTCTGGTTGTGCCCTGACTTCAGAAAAAGTCAAAGTGACTATTTCACTTTATAGAGTAGGATAAGCATTATATATCTTATAAAGACCATGTGATTTAGAAGTGCTATGTATTGGGAATTAAAAATTCTGATGAATCTAAGCTTTGTCACTGATTGTTTTATCATAATTAAAATACTCAACTTTATCCCAAACCACAATCTTCTGAGATATAATAAAGCCTGCCCCCGCCCTGCTCCTCTTCCAAGGGCATTTTAAGAAACATGTGAGGAAACACTTCCCAAATAATACAGGAAAGTATGCAATTGTTAGACCCAGCAAAATGTGGCAGTGCCCAACATACACGTACTTGTTGAATTGGCAGAAGATTTAACTACTCATAAGAAAACTTACCATATGACTTTATTTCAATACACATTTTCATTAAAGATGATTTATCTCATGGCTATAATATCCTTAATATCCAATGGCCTATCCCTGAAGATATTGATTAATTATAGTTTTTTTAAACAATTTTATTTATTTATTGACAGAGATCACAAGTAGGCAGAGAGATGGGCAGAGAGAGGAAGGGAAGAAGGCTCCCTGCTGAGCAGAGAGCCTGATGCGGGACTCAATCCCAGGACCCTGGGATCATGACCTGAGCTGAAGGCAGAGGTTCTAACTCACTGAGCCACCCAGGCGCCCCTAATTATAGTTATTTTAATATATCTGTTTGCTATATTAACTTTTTTCTTGGGATATTATTTCTTTTGCCCACAGGGTTTAGTATCTCACTTTTGTAGAGATCCTTGTCTTCAAATATTTGTTGAGTCTTTGTTGTTTGAGCACCTTTGTTTTTTAAAATGCTAGGTCTACAACCTTTCTACTTCAGTCTGCTCAAGATTATACTGGAGGAATAGCGAGACATGGGGCTTGGTGGGCTATATTGATGGACTTTTCCGTGAAGATGAATCACAGACTTCTTAGTCTTGGCAACTACCAAGGATGCTGCTCTGCTTCTGGAGACCCAGCACACAGTGATGTCATCTGCTGTGAACATATAACTCTACTGACCCATTCTAGAAAAAGCAAGGCTCAGGGAAAAAGCAACTGATCCAGCTATTCTAACTGTTCTTACAGACTGCGTGGTCCAGGGCCCTTTCCTCCAAATCTCTGTTGATGGTGAGCTGAGAGAACTTGCACAGGAGTCCCTTCTTGATGTGTATTTGGTGTAAATCTTTGACTCCATCTACTTTCTATTTTTCAGAAATGCTTCAGTTTCTTGTCTTCCAATAACAATTTGTTATTGTTTTTGATTCAGTGATATGAGGGAGGTTCTAAGTGTGGAATGGATGGGAGAAATTACCTGGAAAAATTTCTCTGCTATTGGTTTTCTTATCACTCTGTGTGCCCACCAACCCATCCATTTATTATGAAAATAATGCTCACCTTTGGTCAGAAATTAAATAGTATAAAAAAGTGTCCAAAAACAAATGACCCTTCTTCCCAGCCTCAGAGTTATTCCCATAGTCAACATTCTCTTGTATGACATTTCAAAACATTTTAATGTTAATATATGTCTATAATAAATAATGCTCACCTTTGGTCAGAAATTAAATAGTATAAAAAAGTGTCCAAAAACAAATGACCCTTCTTCCCAGCCTCAGAGTTATTCCCATAGTCAACATTCTCTTGTATGACATTTCAAAACATTTTAATGTTAATATATGTCTATAAACACTGTTAAGTGTTTGACTTCCTTTTGTTTGACTTAACGATATATCTTTCAGATCTGTCCAAATCAGCCCATGTAGATACATTCTTTTTAATGGCTATATAACAATTTATTACATGTCTGCATCAAAATATTTTGTCAGTCTCTTGTTGATGGACATGGAGGTTGTGTTCTGTTCTTTTTTACTATTATAAATAAGACCACAGTGAAAAATTTTTGTGAAGAGATGCAAATAAAACCAGAGGACAAATTTTTAGAAGTAACACTTGTAGGATTTGCACACTTCAAACTTTGATGTTATCCAGTTCCATTCCAAAGAGGCTATACTCATTTTTACCATTTCTACACTGCATATACCCCTGTGTGACACAATGAATTTCTAGGTTTTAATAACTATCACCAGCCTGACAGGTGAAAACTGTCTTATGGTCTGAATTTACATTTCTTCAATTATAAATGAGACTGAAGATGCCTGAAAGATACTTTTTCCTTTGAACTCCTTTTTTAAAAAAAGATTTATTTATTTTACAAAGAGAGACACAGCAAGAGAGGGAATGCAAGCAGGGGGAGTGGCAGAGGGAGAAGCAGGCTTCCTGCTGAGCAAGGAGCCTGATGTGGGGCTCAATCCCAGGACCCTGGGATCATGACATGAACACTTAACAACTGAGCAACCTAGGCGTCCCTGAACTCCTTTTTCATATCCTTTGTCTACTTGTGAGATCTGTTAGTACTTTTCTTGTTGATATATAAGAACTCTGTATACATATTTTGAAGATATAGGTGTATATACAGTGCAGGTGTGGTTAAAGTTGGTATAACCCTTTGGAACAAAATTGGACATGTACAGATTTTTCAGTTTTGTTTTTTGCTTTTAATTACTGTATTTTTCCAAACAGAAGTTTTAATATTTTATAGCAAAATTTATCTCTATCACTCTTGTTTTTAAATGTCTACTTAAGTTGTTTCTTACTTGAGGTCTTACTACAAGATTACTTAAAATATTTTGCCACAATCCTTTATAAAACTACAGTTTTGTATTTTCTCTTTAAAGCAAATAGATCTGTTTCTCCCCTAAATGGCTAAAAAGTTTCTTAATACCATTTATTAAACAATCTATCTTTCTTCACTAATTTAAAAATGCCACCTCTATCGTACAATAGATTCCCTGAAGTATTTAGACCTAATTAAGATTCTATTCTGTTCCATTGATCTGTCTGCCTATGCAGATATTTTAAAGATGAATACACTTATGGAGCTATAATTTAGCATATGTGGGTATATTTCCAGGCTTTAGTTATTTGTATTCTACAGTATGTTTATTTGTCACTGTGTTCCTCTGGTTTGACTTCCTCAAGGGCAAAGATTATGGATTCTCCTCCCTCTGTAATTCCCTAAAACACTAGTCTCTGCCAGGTTTGACATTTTGGAAACTAAAATCAAGCCGTGTCTTTAGATAGAACCAATGATGATCTGAAAGGTCTGAGAAAATAAAACCCCAGCTTAAAACATCTGACCCCTAAAGATAACATGAAACATTACAACATTTAATTCCTCTATTTAAGGGGACTTTCCTGTTAAAATGCAAATAGTTTCACAAGTTACTTATTTTGCATAAATTTATCATATCTCTTTGGTCTAGGTTTTGATCAAAAGGCAACAAAAACTAATATTTAGAGAGCCAAGCAATCTGGTTAGAATAGTACATATTCCATCTCATTTAATATCACCAAATAGCCTAGGAAATTGGTATCATTAATCTCAGTTTACAAATAGGAAATAGACTCAGAGAAGTAAGTTAACTTGCCAGATTAGTTAATGGCAAAGATTGGATTCAAACCCAAGCATGTCTGAAGTGTAGTATGTCTGATTCAAACCTGTGTTACATGTTTGATATATAGTTCTAGAATGTTCCTCCACTCTCCCATGCTTCTTCTCAGAGACAGAGTTCCTCGAGCAAGGATGTGAAATAATTTCCACTTCTTGTGCCAGCTCTGCAGTGGCTGCCTTGAGCACTGAATGGAGAATAATTTCTAGCTGCAAGCATGCTCAGCAAGAAAGAGGACCATGATAAATGACCGATGTCTGCCACGGAAGTTGGAGGCAAGAGTGGCAATGTGGGACGCTGTATTTGCCACTCCTGCCCGAAGCCCGATGCTGGTGACCAAAAAAACATTTTACCAACTTCACATTTGTGTTTAGGAAAAATCCTAAAATCCTAAGGGATGAAATTAAATTTCGCCCCTTAATAAAGCCTCAGGACCCAAAAACAAAAATAAATTTTGAGAAATATAGCAAATAGAAACGAGCAATATACATGGTATTGAAAGTAAATTAGTTCTCCAAGCTTGACATGCTAAATGTACAGCTTCGTTTTATAATGATCAGTGTGGCTCTACCACTCATAGGAAACCCCACTTGACCTTTGCTTCAACAAGGCGGCTGCTTTGAATTGGGTTTTGCCAGCATAAGGGAGATAAGAAATTCTAGGCTGGTGGGTAAATGGCACAGCATCTAATTCACCTCGTGTATGGCTCCATCCTAGAAATACATATGAAACCAAGAAACTGAGCTTTGAATCAGGCTCCACCCAGATTTACCAGTTTTAAGAAGGGGACCCCCGGATTTATATGATAATCAATAGATCCAAGACCAACGTGTAGCCTCTCTGGAACAGTCATTGTGAGTGTTCACCTCTCTCCTAGTCCTCTTCCTTCCCTTCAGAGATCTGCAATTCTATTCAGGTACCCAGTGGTCCCGGGCAACTCTCACGGGTGGCTCAGAAAAGTTAGCCCCACCCACGCCTCTGGCAGTCCATATACAATCCCTTACCTCTTGTCAGTGACAGGATTAGCAACAAGCTGGAGACTTGAGTTTAGAGTCCCCGGATCTAGGAAGAGGTTTGCACTAATCATCTGAGGAAGTTCTTCCTTGTTGCCCTGAGACAGCCATCAGAGAACAGCTATTTCTTTTCTTCCAGCCAGCATTCTGTGCTGATATGAGATCCAAAATTGTAGTAGCCACTTCTCTACCAGCCATCCACAGAGAGGAGGATAGAACCCAAAGAATCACAGAGAAATGAATCAGGACCCAGCCCTGACAATCCCGGTTAACTCTGAACTTGCAGTTATTGAGGCAATCAATGTGTTTCAATTGTATGCCGTTACTCACCGCCAAATGCTTCCCAGATGACCTCTCTCATACACCTCCACCTCAAGTCTCTGAGGGAGTCACCCTCTAGACTATAGACTAGGTCTCCTTAAAGCTATTTGCCTACTTGCAGGACAATGTAGGACTTAGAATCATAGGATCAAAATTTGACTCTGGCATTTATTTCCTGTGTGTCCTCAGGCAAGTTACTTAAACTCCCCATGCTCAGTTTCTTCATCTGTGAAGTGGGGGCAATACACAGATTCCACAACTGTATGAGTACTAATGAAATAAACCATGTAAAGTGCTTAGAATTGGGTCTGGCATATAATTACTGGCATTATTACATGAATTTTGTCAGTGCCTACTGCCCGATTTCCCCCCTTTCTAATCACAGGACCCCAATTCCGCACTCCCTATGTCTATTTAGATCACAACCTGTAATACCTAGCCCTGAATCCGTTCTAATGGTCTTTCCAGCCCCTGCACCCCAATTATTCTGATTTTGGACTGATCTTCTTTACATCCAGCTCCAGGCCCTGGGATTTTCCAGGAATCCCAAAAACGAGATAGCTAAAATAATCTTGTGACCTAAAGAAATACAAATCTAGTGCTAGAAAGATTCTTACAGATTTTAATCAGTTTCTCTTGCCACAGCACTACTTCGTAAGGGTTTGTTCCTGTGGGCTAATGTGTACTGAAAAATAAGTTACTAATTACTATTCATATTTGGCTTTGTTTCTCCATGGACAATTGTCCTGCTCAGTAGCCCTCGCCTCCCACTGGGGCCTCAGCTGTTTAATTCATTTGGCATTACTCTTTTTTTTTTTCTTTTCGATAGAGCCACTCTGTGCCTGTTATGCTGAATTTCAAAAGCAGATTGATTAGGGAAATTTTCAAATGCATCTTTCAAATTTCATTTCTCTTGTAAATGAAGATGAACGGTCCTTAGACCATTAAACGTGGCAGTTGAGTTGGTGGGATGACTCCTTTCAAAGCACATACCTGTGGCTGTTTTCCATACCCTGGCATCAATTTGTCTGTCCTTTTCCATACAGCTTCCCTGGGAACGGTGCCATATACAGCTATCATTTTCTGCTTATAAAAAAAGGAAATGAGAGATCAGGATCGTTAGATTTCATAAACAGTTGAGTGGTTGAGAAATGCAAAGCAATGAGCTATGTTACAGGGCTGCTGGAGACGAGGGGTGGAGAGAGCAGAAAAGAAATTATATCTTAAAACTTCAATGTGTACCATTCTTACATGATGTCTAAAAAGACAAAAATTCAAGTTAAGCATTTAAATGTTAAAACAAAATAGACAATGCAATGTTCTTTCCAGCACAATAGCTGCCAGACAAGCACTGCCCCGAATGGAAAGGGAAGGAAAAAGAAACGGAGAGAAAATGAGACGCGACGAAGAGAGAGAGATGGACAATCCAGGGAGGGACAGTTAAGATGCCTGCAGTTTTACGTGAAAAATAATTCTGTTACCTAACGGGTGCTAAACCATGGGAAATGGGAAAAAGTCAGGCCGAAATTCAGAATCTGATTCCCTGGCACAGAATATATCCTCATCTGATCCCAGCAATTTCAGGTGGCCAATTCAATGCTGCCTCATCTCAAAAACAATTCAGAGGGCCAAAGAAGCAACTTTGGAGAATCAAAACTCCCTGGTTCAAATCAGAGCATATTATTTTCATATTTTTCTTCACCTGCTCCTCAGCTCCAAGGCAAATGAACAGAAAGCCGGGAAGATTTTAATGTGTGGGCTGTATTGTTCTCTTTTCGGTGGGGTCTGTACAGCCTTTCCCCATCTGCACAGATACCGAGGGGTCCATTTTGGTGTGCTTTTTAAGTTTTCTGCTCTTCTATGAAATAGAATGCTCCCGAGAAAGCAGAGTGGTAAAGAACTTGGAGCAGGTGATAAAACCTCATTTTTGCATGTCGCTCGATGACATTGCATTGCTGAAGCTGCCTAGCAGTAATGGCTATTGAAATTACACTGGCCCACCAGCCCTTAGACAGGAAGAAAACTAGCTGCGAGAACTTGGATTTTATTGAAAATCAAAAGCCAGCCGACAGGATGCTCTCTGAACTCACCCAGGGAACTCTTAGCTGGAATCATTGGCTATAACGATATGCTGAGAGAGATTTGGAAACTAAACCTCAGGGAATTGTTTAAAAAAATACACACATGCACACACATCAGGGTAAATGTTATAAAAGTCTATGAAAGGCTGCAAGAAAAAGTGGCTTTAAAGATAGTACACCGCAGCCATCAAACATGCAGTGCGTTTTTGAGTTCAATAAATTCCTAAATAACCATAATTGGGCCTGAAAGTACAGAGTAGAAATATGAGTAAAAGAAGCAAAGAATCATTTTAAGGTTGAAGGATAATATTTTTAAAACAAGTATAAGAAGACATGGGTATCTATAAAGACATGTAACAAGTGTAATTATGTAAAGCAGTAATTCCTCACTCACGTGTTCTACAAATGTTTAATGAGCATCTACTCTGAGCAAGTGTCTATTCTGTGTCACAGGTAATGCTGTGGATATAGCCAGAAAGAAGACAATGCTTCTACCGACATTTCTAGTTTCTGCAGAGCTTATTTTCTCACTGGAGAAGAACAAATACAAATAAATAGGTTTATGCAGCTGTATTCGATGTCTATAAGTGATCAAGATCAGACACTTTACTCAGCATTTATACCAGCAATATAGTGTGAAAGAAATGTAAAAATGTATTTGGATCATGGCACACTTTCATAGACAACAAAAGCATGACTTCATTAAGAGTAGGATGATTTTACTTATGAAATATTTATTTTTTATTTTTTCATATCCTTCGAAGTTGATACATGGAAGCTGTCTAGGTCAATGAGTTTCTGAACTGAATTCATCACTTTTACAGGTCAAAGGGTTTCCGTGTCTGCTTTTTTATCATTATGTTTAATATTTTCAGGCCTTCGTTTTCAAATAATTTTTTAAAAAATCAAATAAGATGCAACCAAATATTCAAATAAATGAGCAAACAACCATATAAAAAGACAATCCTGCTGAAGGGGAATTGTTGTCTGGCACGTAGTTTCACTATGTAACAGCTTGAATTTTTGTCACCTGATTTAAGAAAGTCTAAACTTAGTAAACAAAAAGATGATTTAGAAAGGTGAAAATGTAATGTCATAAAAGATGGTTTGTATGGAACTTGAATTTAAGGAAGTCTCTGTACCTTCACATGCTGTGTCAGGCACGCGTGTTGAGTTGCCATAATTACAATAGGGTCTTCCATTAGAAAGATGTCCTGGAACCCAACATTCCAGGTCTTGTCCTCTCTGGGGTGGGAAAGATAGGGATCTAAGCCTCTGAGTGAGGTCCAAAGAGGCCATTAACAGTTTCACCCAAAGTGTACGTAAGACCAGATACATTAGTCTTCTCAGAGTCGAGGGATGTGAGAATGGGGGCCAGATGATAGGTGCCCTTTTCCTATCTTTCTTCTTATCCACACATCATCACATCATCACATAGGTGAGAAAGAAAATAGGCTGTACATTTTTTAAGTTAGCCCACAAAAATAAATCTGCAACGGTGTCCTTCAATGATTTCCTTAACCTCTCTGAACTTCAGTTCCCACAACTCTGAAACGAAGGAGGATAATTCAATGAAATATCTCTTTAATAAGAATATTCTGGGATGCCTGGGTGGCTCAGTTGTTGAGTATCTGCCTTTGGATCAGGTCATGATCCTAGGGTCCTGGGATTGAGCCCTGCATCGGGCTCTCTGCTCAATGGGGAGTCTGCTTCTCTGTCTGTCTGCAGCTTCCCCTGCTTGAGCTCTCTCTCTCTTTCTCTGACAAACAATAAATAAAATCTTAAAAAAAAAAAATGCACTACTATGAAGAAACGCAAAAAACATGCCATGTGGGTCACTAAATGAATAAGCCAGTATCATCCCTAACAGGTGACCAAAACAACAAATCTTGCTGCGTAAAAATTCACCTAACCCGGGGTGCCTGGGTGGCTCAGTGGGTTAAAGACTCTGCCTTTGGCTCAGGTCATGATTCCAGGGTCCTGGGATCAAGCCCCGCATCGGGCTCTCTGCTCAGCAGGGAGCCTGCTTCCCCCTCTCTCTTTCTCTGCCTGCATCTCTGCCTACTTGTGATCTCAGTCTGTCAAATAAAAAAATAAAATCTTAAAAAAAAATTCATATAACCCTTGATACATCTATCATCTATTACTAAGGTACAGAATAATCTCAAGAATGATCTTTAAACCAACATTAGAATTTTAGAACAAATTCCTATAAAATACATCAAAGCGGATATGATCAGTAAATATAGGGATTTAAATTGTCCCGTAGAAACAGAATTTGATTCCTGATAAATCAACTGCCTATTTTCCTTTTCATATTTTTGGTTTGGTTGCTAAAAACATATTAATTTTTCATATCATTTATATTTATTGTCCTACTCAATTGGTTTTAGCAGAGAAATTATTGGTTATGAATCTATGACTTTTTTCTATTTCTTCTTTTCAATCAGCTACAGCATAATATTTTTAAAGTATATAAAAATACAAATTTTCTATCCAAGATATAATTGAACAACACCTTCATTGTTTTCTTTTTTTTTTTTTTTTTTAAGATTTTATTTATTTACCAGAGACAGAGATCACAAGTAGGCAGAGAGGCAGGCAGAGAGAGAGGGGGAAGCAGGCTACCCACTGAGCAGAAAGCCCAATGTGGGGCTCGATCCCAAGACCCTGAGATCATGACCTGAGCTAAAGGCAGAGGCTTAACCCACTGAGCCACCCAGGCACCCCCACTTTCATGGTTTCCTAAACAGATTATTTTTCTAGCCCCATGAGTCTCTTAGTAGCCATGCTTTCCACTTCTTAATTTTCAAAGGTTCTTTGTGAAATACTTTTCTGTCTTCTTTAAAGTGGGTTGAGTAGCATTCAAAATACAGCAAACATTGCTGCATTCCAAGTTTGTCACCTTCATACAACACTATAAATAATATGCAAAAATCAATAACAATTTTATCCTGGTTCAATGCCATTTTGTAGGAAGAAATTCTTTGTGTAGATTTTAATATTCTTCTCTATATTTTAAGAAAATTAATCAGTAACTTCGCAATCTTTTGTCCTCAATCAGATAAAGTTTACTCAGGGGTCTTAAAAAATAAATGGAATTGAGACTAAGATATAGAAACCTATTCTACCTCAGTTCCTCTTCAATAATGGTAGACTTAACTAGGAAAGATTAATTTGTTAAAAATCATATGTTGATTTTTAAGATAATGAATGATTGACATTTTAATAAGTAATGCTTATTATTTATTAGTAAATGTTCAAAACATATAAACTAGCTGATTTATTAATGTTATCTATCTATATATATAGTGTTTTAAAAAATCATTAAATTGGTATTTACAAGAAGGACCATACATTGACCATCACCAGCACATAACCCACAGCTCTTAAAAAATAGCTTAGGGGCATCTGGGTGGCTCAGTGGGTTAAAGCCTCTGCCTTTGGCTCAGGTCTTAGGGTCCTGGGATCAAACCCCACATCCGACTCTCTGCTCAGCGGGGAGCCTGCTTCCTCCTCTCTCTCTCTCTCTCTGCCTGCCTCTCTGCCTACTTGTGATCTCTGTCTGTCAAAACAAACAAACAAATAAATAAATAATCTTTAAAAAAAAAAAAAGGAAAGTAGCTTAGAGACAGCAATGCCCTCACAGGGCTTCTTGGAGAAATGGGGGGAAGCACATGATGCCACAACAACAAACAATCTCAGTGGCCTGAGACCACAGAGCTTTGTACCTCGCTCATGCTATGTGTCCATCACAGGCCAACAGGGGCCCCTGCTCCTTAAAGCCTCACAGGGATCCAAGCCACTCACTGCTCCATCTGCACTCATGCTTATACAATCACTAAAGCAGAGGGAAGCAAAAGCTTATTAACCAAGCAGTCAGCATTAATGATTCTTCTTCAAAGTCAGAATTTCATGTGCTTTCACACTTCTTTAGCCAAAGCAAGCCCATGGATCACCCAAGTTTATGTGGTCAGGGAAACACGATTCTTCATGTGCTAAAGAGAACTAGACATATTTGGTGGGCAGTACTCACGGCTATCAGAGCCCCACTCACCCCATCTTCAAGAAAAGAAAGGAGGGATGCCTGAGTGGCTCAGTGAAGCATCTGCCTTCTGCTCAGGTCATGATTCTAGGGCCCTAGGGTCGAGCCTAGGCTGAGGCTCCCTGCTGAGGGAGACTCCTCTTCCCTGAGCAGGAAGCCTGCTTCACCCTCTCCCTCTGCCTCTCCTCCCCACCCCCCAACTCCTCTTGTTCTCAATCTCTCTCTTTCTCTTTCTAAAATAAATAAAATCTTTTTAAAAAGTTAAAAAAAAAAAAGAAAAGAAAAGAAATGAAATGAAAAGGCAGGAGTTTTAACAGCTGGCCCAATAAAAGCCCAAAATTCTTCAGTGGCATTCGTCCGAATCTCTCTAACTCAGATTCCAGAGGTAGGAGGTGAGTAGAGTAAGAATTACTATTTTCCCTCAGAAAATAGTGCTAAATGCAAATATGCACCTTACAGTGATCTTTTGCACCTTTTGTGATTTCAAGATATTGCTAAATGGGAACCTGGCTAGCTTCTAAACCTCTCAGAAAAATTAAGAAGAGGTCAGTATGGACATGAGAACATTGGATTAAGACACATTGTCCCTAACATTTATTTAGACTCTATGCTGGATGCTACAATTAGTGGGTTTGGATCATCGCATATCATCTTCGGAGCATCTGTATGAAGTATGTAGATACTATGATCATCTCCATGCTTCAAATGAAGAAGGTTAAGAAGATGGCAGGACTCAATGGTGAAAGAGGAAGGATTCGGTCCCAGCTGTGGACTCCAGAGCCCACACGGCCAACCAGCATATGATAGAGAGTAACATCAGTGAAGTGTTTTTTTATAAGTGCCATGTAAATGTATACATTTAAATAAATGCCAGTTCACAATTATAAGTTTGAGAAAGGCATTCAAAAACAGCATTCTAGCACATTTTCCCATTAAAGAAATAATAGCACTCACTTTTAACTTTGTCAGATTCCTTTCATACATCAAAAGGCAGGATATGTAAGGAGCATTTTTGGAGCTACTCTATAAATTTTACATGGCTCTAGGCTAATTAGAGAATTTTAAATATTACTGAGACTGAGTAAGACTAAAGTTTACAAGGAGTATATTGGGTACATGACAAGATACATTGCTGTCTCCTTTTTCTTTAACTGTGGAATGGCATTCATGGAGACCATGTGAATGTTACCCCCTGGAGTTGTGCAGTGTACAATGTGTATGACCATATGTCCAGGTCATAGTATTTTCCACAGGAAACATACTTTAACCTACACTCCTATCCCAAGCTGTCATCTCTTGACAGAAAGTCAAGGGGAACCAAGGCATTTGGTTTTCCAAATATCCTTAAAGAATTTAATACTTAAATTGTTTTCCAAATTGATAGTTGAGAATATTGATATGATAAGCATTATGAAACCAAGACTTGTATAAGCACATCTTGTATGGTCATCTGTGGCTGAGAGAGTTAGTGTTTGGATTTATGCATGGAATTATACTAATTGAACTGGGAAACCTCAAAAACAGTCTGAATTTAAGGAACTGCATTTACTAAAGTATAGAATAAGTTATTCAACTTAGCTATTTTAGAACTTTGTAGCAATATAGCATGACATTATAAACTTCGTGTGTTTACTGATATCTATGGGGATAAATCACAATTATTTTCTTAGAATACAAAAAAGGAACACCACTTCAGTCCATCAAGTTCAACAGCTGGTTTATTCCTTTTCTTCCATAGGACCCCATTACAGACCCTACAGGATCTCTCCACACTACTGTTGTGTCTTAATTTTGTTTTAATCATTTTTTTCAATCCCTCAACCCACTCTAGTGTCAGCAAGCTGCTGTTGATCTTGAGAAGTCCTTTGTTGCAAATCCCGTTGAGCGGCTTTCTGCAGAGAATTACCCCCTTTGAAGACTTGCCCCAGTGGTCTTTGTGTGAGCTGCTTCAGTGAAGGAAGAGAGAGGCATGCCTTAGGTAAGAATTTTTTCAATGCCTTTTCAAATGGTATTTGTACACTTTAGTAGTCATCATAGATTCTCTGCTGACCTAAGAGATTTGCAGCTTTATAAAGGCTGTGGCAGATGCTAAGAATATTCATCTTTTCTTCTTTTGAAACAGGTCCAAAAAGGAATGACTTGTGGGCAAATATTGATTTCTTTTCCTAAAGATCAACTATTAAGTATAAAAGGACACCTAAACGTGAAATCGAAAGGTTTACATTGTCAAGCCAGGGCAGAAGGCGGAGAAGGAAGACTGTATACTTCCCTACCTGGGAACACGAAGGCTAAGGAACAAGTGAGAAATGTCAATGCCTGTGGCACTTCCTCCGGGAGTGGAAGCAGAAGGGAAGTAAATGAAGCAGTTGAGGGCTGTGCTTCTCAAACGTAAACCTCGGGCGTAAAATATGAATCACCAGGGACCTTGTCAAAATGCAGATTCTGGTTTGCTGGGTCCAGTTTGGAACAGGACATTCTGCCTTTCTGACTCGCCTCCCAGCAATGCCGATTCTGCTGGTCCAGAGCTCATACCTCATGCATGGACCAAGGTTTTACGCCGCCTGCCAGGGACCATCATGTCCTCTAACAGCAAGCCTCTGAGTTCTTAACAGCAAAAAAGGCGAAAGCAGACACTCACCTGCCACATCTGCATCGCCTGCCTCAAAGAATAAAGAAGCTTGAGGAGCCCCCCCCCAGTGGCATTCTCTGTCCATAAAAAGATTACATCTGCAGGAGAAAAGGATTGAGGGAGGTGATGGGGCTGGAGTGAGGAGCTCAGCAATCCCCGTGCTGAGGTGCTGAGCGTTGGGGGCACTTGGTTTGGTTTTCACATTACCAGCCTCAGTGAGGTGGAACAGAGGATTACAAAGGGATAAGCTAAATGGCAATTGCGAGTGTATTGTTGTGGTCACCAGCACCTTTTCCATCAGTATTTTCCATTTCTCCAAAGCCATATGGAGCACTTAATCTATTTAGGTGATTTCTTAAGAAAGAATGAACAATACATGTCCCCAAGTGGCAAGTGTAGTGAAAGTTAAAAACGGTATTTTCTTTTATCCCAAAGCCTCCGAAATGTTCACAGATCTTACTATTATCATAAAAATAAATGACAAGAGGGATTTAGTTCAGTTAGAAATCATCCTGCTCTTGTCCATGTGGCGGAACTTAAAATGAAACACACTGCCTTCTAGCCTTCAGGATCGGGATAAAAGTCCAATATGAAAGCTCCTAATGATCTATGGTTTGAAGAGCTGGCTGTTTTAACAGAGATCATGGCCAAAGACTTAGAAGAAGAGGAATTTCAGATCCAATACTAAAAATAGTAGATTTATGCTTAGATGGGTTTGTTTCTTCAAAGAATGCTCCATTGATCTTACTGAAATTCTTCCAGGTGAGTTACTTGCTCTATCCAAGAGCAGTAGCTATCTAAAAAATAATAAGGTATGTGTAAGCTAACATTTCTGTCTAGTTGAGTCGGACTTGGACCAAATTTACGGAGAAACATTTTTCACTGACCTTCCAAAAACATCTGTAAGTAAAAGAAAGAAATTTGAAAAAAATTAAGCACAAATATTTAAGAGCCAAGTGGGATGGCACCAAATTTATGCTAGAGGTCTGGGTCAGAGCCTAATTAGAAAGACGATGGTCAAACATAACCTGGCCTGATTTTTACATAATACTACACTTGAGGTAAAGGCTATCTGAATGGTGAGTCTATATATATAGGTGGCCACCTATAAAAAATAGAGTCCCTTTTCTAGGGACTGTTCCTCTGTCTCAGGCCCAAAATGGCTTTTGCCTAAAATTCCAAATTAAACCCCCTACTCCTCTTAATTAACATCCGTGGAAAGTATGCATTGAATTGTTTCTAATTCCTTGATATATTTGCATTAATTTGATTATTAGGGACTCCTGCCATTATCTAGCCCTGGAAAGATTCTGTTTTCAGGAAGGGAGTAGGAGAAGGAGCCAAGGAAAGGCCAGGTCCAGAGGTACCTCAAGACTGATTAGCAAGCCAGCCAGGGGTGATGATAAGGGCATTCATGTATCTCTGTACCTGAACACTAAATCGGCTCTTTGCCAAAGGCAAACTTAATACTTTTGCTATTTCAATGGGATGAAAGCAATCACAGAACGCAGGCCAAAGCTAGGGCTATACACCTCAAGCTAAATGTACACGGAAACCAAAGAGTGGTTCTTTTCAGTTAGAAGCATAAAAGGACTGACAATCGTGTCACAAAATTTGGTTAAAACTACTTAACTGAGTATTGTCAACCTTATCTACAGTTGAGGTATTCATCATAGACAGGAAACAAAGTTCCTAATACCCAGGATCACTTACATACGGGTAGGAAACATGTTTTCCCCTCTGGCAGGATAGCATTTCTGGTGTTAAACAGCTGTTTTCACCTCCCCCTTAAAATTGGTTGTGATTCACCCTCCTTCAAGTTACCCAGCCAAAAACTGTCAGGAGTTGCTTGAGGCTAGAAAGTAGGCCTGTTGCTTTTTATGTAAATGGAGGGGGAATGGGTGCCACAGGTAATGCTGTCATACACACAAAAAAGACTTTAAATGGATGCCAGAAACAAATTCTCTTGGTCCTCTGAGTCCCTTTTTTCTGTTTAACTACATTGTTCCCCCCCTTTTCCTCTGGTGTCCTTGATGCAACTCCGAACATCCTGAGAATGATTTTCAAACCCAATACATTTCGACAAGTGTGGAATGGATGCCTCTGTGAAATAGAGATGAGCTTGAAAGAAAAGATGAAATTTGCACATATTCCTTTGCAACCAGGGTTTTCCAGTGAATTGCTTGATTCAGAAGATAATTCCCCCTATTTTTCAGTGCTTGAAGTGTAGCATGTGCTCAAGCAGCTAATGGATCTCTTTCTGGCTACAGTGCCATCTTTGAGATGCAAAGCTTGTAGAGTGGGCATCAGATTGACCTTTGCTTCCCAACTGCTCTTGATCTCGCTGCATACTGATTTGTTCTTCCAGGAAGAGGAAAGGCATAAAGGTTAGGCAGCCCAGCACAGATTAAATGAATACAGAAATAAATTTTTATTTTTTTCTGGTAGCTGACTAAAGTCCCTCCAAAGCTTCAGAATCTTTCAGTCACATATTACGCACATGCATGCATGCACGCACGCACGCACACAAACACACACACACACACACATACACACACCACCTTGAATTTTCTAGGCACAGAGGATAAAAGAGTAAGCAACACAAAACTTCTGCCATCATGGGACTTACACTGTAGGGGAGATAGACAATTTAAAAAAAAAAAAAATCCTTGGTACATGTAATGCAATGTTGTATAGTAATAAGCACTGTGAGTTAAAATAGCCCCAGTAAGGGATTATTCACAGCAGGCACATTCGAGAAAAAGTGATATCACAATGAAGACTTGTATAAAATGGGAGAGCAGTCCTTACAGAGATCTGGGGACAGATGTCTCCAAGCCCAGGGAATAATATGTTCAAAGGTCCTGAAGAAGCAGCAAGCTAAGTATTTTTGAGGACTTGAAGAGCTAGTGTGTTAGAACCAAGAGTGGCAGGAGATGAGATTGCATGGACAGGAAGAGGGCACATCCAATGGAGCTTTGAAAACCACAGTAAGGAGCTGGGATTTTATTCTGATTGAATAAATCCACTAGAGGATTTTGAGCAGAAACATGACTTACATGGCCTGATTTACATTTCAGTCCGATAACTCTGAAGCTTGACTTGGGATGGGCAAGATTAGAAGCCAAAAAAGTCAATTAGGAGTCTAAATGGGGGCCTTGGTAATGGTGAACACAATGGAACTGATTAAATCCTAGATGTGTTTTGAGATTAGAGATTATGCTTTTCTGATATGTTAAATGTGTGGTTTGTGAGATAGGCATCAAGGATAACTCCCAGTTTTTGACCTGATCCATTTAGTGAATGATGGTGCTATATACTGAAATGAGAGGAAGAAATGCTTGGGGAAAATGAGAATTAAGAGTTCTCTTTCGGGGTGCCTGGGTAGCTCAGAGAATTAAAGCCTCTGCCTTTGGCTCAGGCCATGATCCCAGGGTCCTGGGATCGAGCCACGCATCGGGCTCTCTGCTCTGCGGAGAGCCTGCTTCCTCCTCTCTCTCTGCCTGCCTCTCTGCCTACTTGTGATCTCTGACCGTCAAATAAATAAATAAAATCTTTAAAAAAAAAAAAAGGATATTTGGGGAAGGGAGATGTAGAAGACGGAGTTAGACTTACAAGTCTGGAGCC
The DNA here is from genome assembly GCF_964662115.1 of Mustela nivalis. Taxonomy (NCBI): domain Eukaryota; kingdom Metazoa; phylum Chordata; class Mammalia; order Carnivora; family Mustelidae; genus Mustela; species Mustela nivalis. The sequence continues at coordinate 72,171,545 of NC_139023.1, read as the reverse complement.
CAAAGGAAAGGAAAGCGCTCAGGATGTAAATTCAGAACCACCTTGATATAGCTAATATATAAAGTCATAATAGTGAATGAGATCACCTAGAGAGAAAGACCAGGAAAAGGAGCACCCCCAAAATTGTTAGGTCAGGGAGAGTGGAGCCAGAAAAGAAGAATGGGAAGGCACAGCCATTGCATAGAAAGAACACAAGGAGTAATAGAGCTACTGAAGCCAAATGAAAAATATGCTTCCAGAGAGTAGAAGTGAACAATCGGATCAAGTGTTAACGGATCAAGTAAGATCAAAGTTGAGAATTGCCCATAGGATTTGGTAAGATAGGAACCATTCGTAGTCTCACCAAAAAGGATTTTAGTGGTATGCTGGAGATGAAAGCCCGAGTGAAAGAGCCAAGGAATGAGTAACACCCTTCTTTCGATGAGAAACGAAAATGCCTGAAAGGGGATGTGACATCTGGTCTAGAGTGGGTGATTTTGTCAAGGGAGATTTTAGAATATCTTTGAATGCTGGTAGGAATGATTGTATAAAGAAAGAGAAAATGAGACTGGAGAAAGAGAACATAACTGCAGGAGCAAAATCCTTGAGAAGGAAGAAGGGATAGGATCCATGCATGAGGGTAGAGTTGGCCTTCAAAAGAAACAGGACCGTGCATCCGTTGTCATGAAAGGGAAAGCCTTTCATTAGAAAGCCCGTCACTGGAGCCACGCATATGGATCCAGTGACAGGTGGATCTGGGATGGCGGCAGCTGGCAGAAATTCCTTTGTGTTTGTCTCTATTCTCTCAGTGAAACATCAGGTAAGGTCATCAACCGACAGTGAGGGGAAAGAGTATCAGATGCTAGGGAAATGAGAGAAAGCATGGGTAAGGGTAACAGAGTGATGGAGTGAGTTGGCCTGGGGACCTAACAGCTCTCCAGGCAGTGTGCAGCGCCCACTTGAGATCGATGGTCCAAGTTAAGTGACTCTCTGTCTCTTATCGCTTCACCAGTGCTGCTGGATGGGAAATTTGAATATCATCTCTATATTCTAAGACTTTTTTTTTCCTATTTTACACTACAGAGAATAAAACTGAATATAATGGGAATCATGTTTTAATAGGTAAAAATGCACGAGTAAAACAATGCTTAAAACCGAACTTTCCAACCCTTTAAAACCATAATGCCCTTTATTCTCATTCCCCTCTATATATAAATTGTTCCTCTTTGAGCTTAGAAGGTCATTTTCTTTTATTCAAAGAGCACTGTACCATTAGGAGACCTACTTTTAATCTCTACAATTAGCAAACTGTGTGATCCTAAGCAATTATTTAATCTCACCGTAAAAGAGAGAAGAGGTTACCACCCCCAATATCCTTTCTTCCCTTTCGACCACTAACAGAACTTTTGATTCTTAACTCAGCAGAAGACTCCCTGAATTAAGACTATGTTTCTAAACTTCTTTTGCAGCTACATGTGATGGTGGAATTAAGTGAGGGCCAATGAGATGTAAAGAAAAATGGTATGAGGCAGGTTCTAGGAAACTCCATTAGAACATGTCACATACTCCTTATCTGCTCTTTAATTCCTTTCACCATGTTAGGTAGAGCTCCAGTCACCATCTTGAACCCCCCTAAGAAAGGCAAAGCAGTCAGGTGGAGAGAACCTGAGTTCCTAGCAATTCTGTAGTACCCCCAACCCAGCCCATAGCTCTGGACTACAAACTTCGAGCCTTCAACGATGTGAGAGCAACTATACCACTGCTGTGCCAGGTGAACTTAATCATGATTGATAGACCCTCAGCCTCGATTTTTCTCTTTTTTAAACTAAAACTACTGTCAAGTTTCCTGTGAAAATGCAAAATTCTCACTTAAAATGCCATCTCTTTGTTTCAGAGGTCACAGTAATAGAGTCTACAATGGCTATAAAGCAAAATTTCTGGCTTTTCTCCCTTAGTTTAATGCCATCCTGAACCTTGTTTTGTATTGCCAAGAGGATTGCTATCCAGAGTTTTAACACCTCTCTTTACACTTACATTTTCACAGATGTGGGTGATCACAATGCTTGATCTCTCTGGTTGGACAACACAGTCTGACACCAGGATTAGTTCGGTATGTGAAGCAAAGAGGCATTGCTGAGTACTTTCTATAATCCTCTGGAAACCTCACCTGCCCCACAATTTCAGTGGCTTGAACAGCCTAATGTACTATGCAGAACACAAAAATTGAAAATGCTAACTCTTGTGAAAAGTTACTACCCACATGTTTGTTTTTGTTTTGTTATACTATTCTGAAGAAAATAAACAGTATTTGCCCATGGAATTTATTAATTAACCTGGGGCACCTTTATTTTTGTTTGTAAAGTGCTAACAACAAAAGAATGGAAGGAAATAAGCCAGACAAAAACAATTATTTGAAACAAGTTTTCTGAAAATTATGTCTTTAGGAAATATAATTTTGAACTTATTGCAATAATTTATAAGTAACTTTTTAAAATTTTATTCCACACTCCATCATTATTAAACTGGAGTAGAACCTTTTCCCTTGAGTTATCATTTATTAAAAATCTCCCTGGATTTTCAGGCAATTTAGGGCAATGTAACTTGCAAGAGAAAAAAACTTAGAGAATATAATGTTTTAACAAAATTTCTCTTTTGAAGAAGCAATTGAGCCTTCTGCACTCTATGCAAATAGCATTGAGCCAACAGAAGCTGCTGTAAAAGCTAGCAGTGGAAGTCTGTGTCTGTATTTTCTTTTGATCTCTCTCTGGATTTAATGCCCCCATGAAGCTCGAATGGAATATATGCAAGTCACAGCATGGCAGAGGGATAATATATTTCCCCCTGCTTCACTGAGCATGAGTTGTGTATCTTGCCATCTTGAGAGTCCACAGTGCGGTACATTTATCCCCATTAGAAAAGCTCACTCCAGTAATATATGGATGCTGCAGCCGTTTATGACAAATATGTAAAATCATAACCTTCTGCATTCTGAAGATGGGTGTATATACATTGAATCTATTAAATGTGCATTGACAGATTTTTGTCAAAACTAGACTTTCAAGTCCGAAGACTAAGAGGGCAAATATATTGATGATAGTTGCGTATTAATGTAGCCTCAAAAGGCTGTAACTTTAATTTGAAGATGGAAAAATTAGAACAGTGCTTCCCACTTTGGCTATATGTAAATTCTCTTTGCCCACCCTGAGCAAAAAGCCTTCAGATGAGGGTGTGTGTTTATGCATCCTGTTTGGTTAAATTGTGATAATGTGTTCAACTCTTCCAATCTCATCTTAGGGCCAAAGATCACAGCAGTGAAAGAATACATTTTTTTTTAAAGATTTTATTTATTTATTTGACAGACAGAGATCACAAGTAGGCAGAGAGGCAGGCAGAGAGAGAGGAAGGGAAGCAGGCTCCCCACTGAGTCACCTAGGCACCCCGAAAGAATACATTTTTAAAAGTGACCCAAAAGTAAGAAAATATTTGTGGTTCAAATCCTAATATTTACGAATGTGTACACTTGCCTCAGTTTACTTAACCCAAGTCTCCGTTTGCTCACTTGTAAAAAAGGGAGAATAATGATAATACCTACCTAAAGGATTGCATGCAAAGGGTTCAGCGTACCACTGGCACTCAGTAAATGTTGGCTATTTTCATTGTGATGATTACCTCAGGATCCTCACCAGTAAGCCAGTGGGGAAAACTGAGCATGACGTGTGAAAAAGAGAAGATAGAGGAGCTGCCATTTAACTGTGTTCTCCAGTTTCTCTGACCCACTCTCCCAAGGGGTAGCATATGATGATGTCCCTCAACACAACTGCGAAACAGACACAGATGCGGAGAACCACACAAAGGACTGATAAAACCAGGGAAAAAAAAAGTCTGGGCTCTAAAATTATAAGATCTGAAATTGAAATCTGTGTCTACATCTACTTAACACCCAGAACACCTTTTAGCAACCTTACAGCCAAGACAGTGATGGTCGGGAGGCAGTAGGACAGAGTCATAGGGTTAGTTTTCTCTCCTCTGTAACCAGGGGTTACAGCATTTCCAATCTCAAGTTTAGCATCTCTTGCAACAAATTGTATGAAAAAGTCTGTCAATTATTAGATTCTCTGTGTTGATAAAGCTATAGACTCACTGCTCAAATTCTTTGACTTTGAGAATAAAAGTCATGGCATGGAAAAATTGTGTTTCAAGCCATTTTCCATTAGAGTTAAGGATACAAATACATTACCAGTGTTAAAATCTCAGATATTCCCTTTTTTCCTTGTTACTTGATACATTTTATTATAAACTTACTACTTTATTCAAGCAAGTATCCAAACTCTTAATCTTACAAACATATATATTGAAACCTGGTGGCAGGGAAGGCACAATTATGTGCACTAGCAATTACGTGGCTAAGAGTTAGGTAGGTAATTAGAATTCAGGTTATTCTTTGTAAAGATAGTTCTGTGTGTAGATCTGCATTCTATAGATCACCAGGAAACATTTATTACTCTGTTTTGCAGGTAAAGAAAATAAGGTTAAGTTACTTATCTAAATAACTTTTTAATTATGAAAAAGATTCTTCTTGAGGATTAAAATATCTCTTGCAGTTTATGAGACTTATAAGACCTGGAAACACAGTTAAATAAAGTAATGTATGTGAAAAATCCTTATTAAAATAACAAATATCTGTATAGAATTTGACAGTTAATATTCTTAATATACCTGTTTCTCCAATTAACACAGCATAGTCATTAATATACTGTATTGTGTTATGAAGTCATAATTGCAGTCAAGCAGAAAGTAATTACCATCTATCAACTTTCATGTTTTACAAAAGCAAAATTATTTTTCCTTTGTTTTAGAAGTTCCTTAGAACAAATAATAGTTTTACATTGGCAACCCTTTCATTTCATGACCCAACTGCCACATGCCTCTATAAAGCTGTCATATATCTTTCTGGGCTCAACACACACATAGCTGTTTCAATTTTAAAATCTAATCCAAGGGCAAATCCTCCGGATTCCATTGTGAACACCTGGTACAAACAACAGTGAAAAATAGTGGGTCTCTTTCAAATGTATCTCCATGTGAAAAAAAAAAAAAAAAAAGATTTCAAACATCTCAGATCAGACTTGCAAAACAATCCATTGCAATTAATTGATGTCAGTAAACCTATCCTGAGCACCTACTCTCACATGCATTGTTGCGCAATGTGCTCTTGAAGGTAGAGAGCCCCTGCCCTCAGGCAGCTTACAGATCATTGGAGAACAAGACAAGTAAAGGGCACAAATAAATAGAAAGTAAGGCAGAATTTAAGAAAGAAAAAAAAAAGGCTGAGAAAAAGATAGAAAATAATTATAAGGTTCAGAGGCAGGACAGCTCAAGATCATCTAATTAGATAGATTCACATCACTGAAAGGATGCCATGCAGAGCTGGTAGAACTTCATTCAACAAAGATGGGGTGGGCTGCACATTCTTGGCAGAGGGAACAGTATCAAAGACTCTAATGCATGTGGTATTTGAGAATCAACAAGTGGTCCTATGTGCTTGGTCCATTTGTTTCTGCTACCCGAGATATAGTTTGATATTTTAACAGATACATGCAGTGATATAACTATTAGGAAATCAAGAATATTTCCATCACCTCCAGATTCTCACTAATGTCCTTCACTTCCAACATCTGACCCGTAACATGGATTGCCTTCCTATCACTATAGATTGGTTTTGTCTATTCTAAAATATTATAAAATATCATCATAAAGCTTGTACTCATTTCATTTGGCTTCATAATAATGCTTTGAGGTCAGTTATGCTGCTGGGTATGTAAATAGTTTTTTTTCACTCCTGAGAAATAGTTCACTATATGGATATACTATAATTTGTTTATCCATTTTCCTAGCGAGGAACATTTGGCTTACTTGAGGCATTTGACTATTGTGAATAAATCTGCTAGGAACATGTAGTACAAATCTTTGGGAGGTTATAATTTTCATTTCTCTTGGATAAATATCTAGAAATGGAATGGCTGAGTTTTAGGGAAAAGATATGTTTAATCCCATGAGAGATGGCCAAGCTGTTTCCCCAAATGATTATGCCATTATATTCCCACCAGCAGTGTGTGAGGGTTCAGGTATTCCACTTCCTAACCAGACAGCACTGGGTATGTAGATCTCTTTAATCTTTGCTATTCAAGTGGGTACATAGATATATCCCACTGTGATCTTAATTTTCCTTTTCCTGATGTCTAATCGAACATTGTTGCAAGTATTATTGGCCATTCCTACATTTTCTTTCATGAAATAACTCTTCAAATCATGCACCTATTGAGTTGTTCGTCTTCTTGTAGTCTTCAAAAAGGAAATCTTTCTGTCTTCCTGGTTTGTCCTGCGTGATATGATCCACTATGCCTTGGATGACTTCCTTTCTGTCTCTATTTAATATATCTTTATATAGGGACCTATCTGGCTCATAGGTCCCTTTCCCTATGCAGCTTCCTCCCCAACCTCTCTTTCCCTGAGCGCTTGAAAGACCTCATTCCCATATTCCACTCCAGTGACATGGATCATCTCACATCACAATTCAGAATTACAGATCTCTATCCATCCCCAGACTGGAGTTCCTTGGAGTTTCAGGGTGAGTGTTTTTCTTCTTTGAATCTGCCTAGGACTTACTACAGTGCCTGCCACATTTAAGTACTCAGGCTCATTCAGATGCTATTTCGGATCCATAAAAGGAAGGAATTACAACTTATTCAGGCTGTAGTTGTGGATGGGTAAAGGTAGGTTCAGAACACTGCGGGAGTCACTATTCATTCATTCATTTAACAAACATTTTTTGAACTCTCGCTATGTGCCAGGCACCTGAGGTTCTAGGATACAGAGATGATCAAGCTATACAAAATCTCCACCCCAGTGGAATTTAGCCTACATCAAAGGAGACTGATCCATTCATCAAAACTTAAAACGTAGTGTGGCAAGTTTTATGTTAAGGGAAATCCAGGATGCTAAGGAAGCTTAAAGAAGAACCCTAGCCAAGGTTTTGAAATCAGAGGAGGGTTTCTGGAGAAATGGTATCTAAGCTGAGATGTGAAGTATACATCAGAGGAACCGCAGTTGAGAAACAGAGGAACAGACGCTCCTGCAAAGGCCCAGAGATAAGGAAGAACAAATCTCATCAGAAAACTACACTAAATGGACAGAGATGGAGAAGTAGCTATTGGATATAGGGAATGATTGCCAAGGAAAATGCTGGTGATGATTCCATTAAGTGATCAATAAATACAGTAGAAAAACTTTTCACAAATTTTTGCTTTTGTTGTGTGAGAGAGTCTGTTTCCTCTCAAAATCCCACCTCTAATGTGTACTGGCTGTGTGATCTGAAGATAGTGGAACCTCCTCATCTTTATTATGAGAATAATAACTTCATAATGTTGGTGTGAACAGAGCTAATGCAGGTAAAACGCCATGTCAGGGATGAACTCAGGGACGCTCACCAAATGTTTTACTCCCACTGGGCACAGGTGGGAGTACCCTTTGGGCCACCCTTTGGGGCAACCTTTTATCTAGGTGGGCCGTCTAGCTAATGACCAACAATAGAAGATGAGTCCAAGTTTATGTCAGTTCCTTGACTAAGGCAGTTAGGAGCAGGTGTACCTTTCTCCTCATCTCCATTTCCTTGTATCATAACTTTGGAGTGCTGAACATTCACTGGGAAGAAGCCTGGGTCTCTGAACTACTATGTGAAGCAGAATCCCTATATACTACCACACATCTACCCTCTGCTAACCTGACTGGGATGTGACATGAGGTGGCAAAAAGAGAGAGAGAGAGAGAAAGGAAGAAAAAGAAAAAACTCAACAACAACAAAAAAATCATATTGTGTTACAATACTAAGGACTTGGAGTTGTTTATTATAGTAGTTACTCTATCTATGATTTGTTCAAACACTTAACCCAATGTGTAGCACAGAGTACTGAATAAATGTTAACTGAAGATGTTAGAATTGTTATTGGTGGCTTTATTGTTATTAATATATGAGACAACATGGCACAACAGTTTAAGCTCAAGCTCTGGAATCAGACAAAATTGGGTCTGATTCATGATGCCACAGGTACCAACTTTGTTTCCCAGTTACTAAGCTTCCTATGCCTTACTTCACTCATTGATAAAATGCAGGTGATAATGGCACCTGCCTCAAAAGGTCACCATGAGAATTGAATAAAACAAAGCACATAAATCCTTTGGCATGTATGCACCTTACAAACACTCAATAAGTAGAAGCTACTAATACCATTATCTCACGAGTGCGATTTGATACTGGGTAGGTCTGAAAATTTGCTACTGCCTAATTCTTCTTGGAGAAATCTCCAGGGAGCCTATCTCCCTCATATTTTAACACTTCCGAAAGTTCAGCATTTCTTCTTCTCTGCTCCAGGACATATGTAAGAGTAGACTGGTCACTTTGGCATCCTGAAACTTGTACTTCCTTGCCCTCACCCCAGGAATGTTTGTTAACTGAATATATATCCATAATATTGTCAGGTCAGTAATTACCCCACCTTACAAAAAAAAAATGTGTTAACAGATCAGGCCTCCAGTGCTCATTAATTATTCTTTCTCTCCTTTCTCAGCAAGTATCTCGGGGACCCAGGGGATCTGAGCTGTTGGGGGCCTCAGAGGTTTCCCAATGGTCACCCCCTCACTGCCCAGGCTCCTGGTGTGCTCCATTTTCCCGAACCACAAAACACAAGCAACTCGTGCTGGCAGCTGACATCTTTGAATATTTGCTGCTCTCTTTCTGCCTAACACTTGTGGCTCCGTGAAGCTGTTTCTGTTATTGCCATTACTAACTAAATAGCCCCTGGACTCTGGCAGGAAAACAGTGCCATAAATTGCTTTGAGTTATCCTATTTCCTGCAAACAAAAATCCCGGCAGCCTAGGGTCCATTTTTACTTTATTATTTATCTGGCCAGGCCATTTATTGCAAGATACTGCCTCTCTCTGGGTTAGAGTAGGCAAATTACTCCATTTTCGATTGTGCATGGTGCAACTCCTGATTCAGGAGCCTCGACAGGAGGTGTGCTTAGGATGGAAGTATTTGCACATTTGCTGCTGAGAGCCAGAAATCACTATCTGTGGCCTGTTCTTCCTTGGCACTTAAGACAGAGTGGGACTGAAGAGCAGGATTTTCCTATCTCTCTAGCCATTGGGTCAAGTTACTGCCAGAGAAAGAGAGATGGAGAGAGAGAGCTTGGACAGCACGAATTCATTTTAATGGTCTATTGGTTCCACTTAGTGAAGGCCTATTAATTGCATAACATGCATCTGTATCTGTGTCTTTCAAATAACATTTCTAACCACCTGGGGAACTGTTAAGAAGGCACAGAGGGATACATAAAGAATGGGTGCAATTAGGCAATTATGATCAAGGATAGAGAAAGGTTTGAAAGGAGAGAGGAAGCGATGCTCCTGTTTCAGTCCTGTAAAGTACTTTTATAGGAGGAAAAAAAGGCTCTTTAATTACAAAAACCGTTCTTTTGTAAATTGCTAGACAAGTAACGCAGAGACTGGGGGAAGTAAATTCCTCAGGTGTGTTATGAAAAGTAGGCAAGCTAGGAGGTTTCTTATTGAAAAGAAACATTTTCAAAAACTTTGATTAAAAACCTGCAAAAATTATATTTTTCATTCTCCTTTATTATTTCACAGTGAAATTCCATTTTAATAAAATGTGGAAATTAAAAAACACTTGGTACATTTTTAACCCTAACTAGTGTCCTGCCACTAGGATTCCTGAGGAACCCCAAAGTGCATCTCTGAGGAAGAGGAAACATCCAGATCCTCTGGGAGAGGAGTTTCCAACCCAGTGGACTATTTGTCATTGCCTGACAGCACTGATCAGATGTTGATCATCACAGTGCTTCTCCTTTGACAGATCATGAGCTATCAGGGGACAAGGGAATTTCTTTATATTGTTTTGATTATCACACCTTAGGAAAAAGGAAAATAAGGACCTGGAAAATTTTTAAGTTTGTTATGTATTTGAGAAAAGGAAATGAGTAGAAATAGATCTTTTCTCTTTGCATTTGGGTGTTAACCACATATTGCTTTGCTAGGAAGGACAAAGCATCCAATAAGAATTGCATCTGCTTCTAGAATGTTCTCAGGTGGAAGGAATAAGCCACCTATGAGTTAGCCACTTTCTGATATGGCCATCTTGAGAGAGGTGGATTAGCAAGGACCAGGCTCTCACCCTGATGCTAGAGGGACTGAAAAATCACTGTAAGAGGACCAGAAGCTGGTTTCTGGCTATAGAACACACAAGGTCTCTGAAAATCAATTCAACTCATTGTCTTTTGGATAAAAGCCCAGCAGTAGACAAGCTGCTGTCTAAGAGGCATGACTGATAAGATGCCCACTGCCAGCCAGTCTCAGCACAGAGAAGGACATCCTGGAAAACTGAACATATCTTGTCTTGGGGCTACAGGTGGCTATTAAGGGGATGAGTGGTTGGCACCTCTACTTTAATCTTGGTCCACTATATGCTCCCCAAATGGACCACTGCTTTAAAAGTCTAAGTACTAAGTAACTAATTCCTCTTTTTCTCCTGACAGGCAAGGCATTAAAGTGAGCTATTCCTCTGCTAAAATGAGCCTTCTTACAGATCCAAGTCAAGATCTAGGAGTTAAACTGTGGTGATAAGTCCCAGGACAGAAAAGATAGTCCTCTCTTGGGTACCGTCAAAAGCAATTATGAACAGCAACACCCTTGACATTCAGGATACCAGAACTAGTGCACAGGATATAGAATTGAGACTGGAACTGGGTTTTGTTAAAGTATCATTCAGAGGCATCTAGAATGTCTCCTTTAGTCTATACTACAAAGATTCTGATTAAGCCTAATGTACTACCAACCAGAGATCACCACTGTTATTCTACATCATCATTTCAGACCATTGATAAGTCACATGGCTTTATTATCCTGTATCACCAAGCTTAGTGTCTTAGAGTTACCAATTCAGAAGTACTTATTAAATAAAATGGGATAGATTTCTTAAAGAGATTAGAAATTTGACAGTTTTTCTGTATTTCTCTGTTTCTGCCCACATGACCCTGCTTTGTGTGATCTTGTTACAAAGGAATCATGCACTTAATTAGAAAAGAAATAGGCTTTGCCCTCCACCTCCATCACAGGGGTGATCCAAATTGTCACCTTTAAGGAACAACTTTTCAAAGGCAAGTTGGTTCACCTTATACACAAGACCAGGTGGGGAATCATAGCTAGGTCATAGAACATCATTGATTAAACAAATACATTTCATGGGTACCAAAAAGTATGCTGGATCATAGTCTAGTTTAAACCAATCTTGTAAGATATAAATGATTAGGTTTTAACTTCTTTTCACTTGGGCCCATTACTGATTAGACAATTCATGTATTTTGTCTGCTTATTCTTAACATATCAAAAAGGACATGAAAGGGGCGCCTGGGTGGCTCAGTGGGTTAAGCCGCTGCCTTCGGCTCAGGTCATGATCTCAGGGTCCTGGGATCGAGTCCTGCATCGGGCTCTCTGCTTGGCAGGGAGTCTGCTTCCTCCTCTCTCTCTCTCTGCCTGCCTCTCTGCCTACTTGTGATCTCTGTCTGTCAAATAAATAAATAAAATCTTAAAAAAAAAAAAAAAGGACATGAAAGAGAGCGTAGTCTTCTATGACTCTGTCCTCAAAATCTTACACAGCTCTGGCCATTGATTAGAGGGATCCACACTTCCTGTGGCTAAAGGCCAGAGAAAATAATTAATATTGTCTATATATAAACTTGTGTCAAAAAAAAATCTTTCCTAGGGAAAAGATAAAATCAAACCATGTGGACTTAAAAATATTGGGAAGAAATATTCCCAAAATATTCCATAAGAATTACATTATTCATTGTCATTTAATATATTAGGAAATTCAAGGCCAATTCTACAATAGCTGAATCATATTCTTAAGGAAGGGTTTTTACACATTTTCATGGCTGGAACACACACAAAAGAATATCAATAATAATCATGATAATGATGATAATAATAACTGCAAAGCATACTATAGTAAATACTTAGTTTGGACAGAGATGACCTGTAGGGATTGAGAAGCACACCTCAAGGCCAAGGAGACATGCATCTCACTGTTCCCTCTAGAAGAGTGATCAGCAAACTTTTTTCTGGAAAGGGCCAGATAGCAAACATTCTATTTAGATTTTGACTAAATAGGTTTCTTTGAAATTCTCAACTCTGATGTTGTAGCACAACAATAGCTCTTGACAATATATAAACAAATGGGCTTGGTTCTCTGTATTTAATAAAACATGATTTGCACAAACAGGATGTGGTAGGACTTAGCCATGGACCATAGTTTGCTGACTTTTACTCTAGGCAAATGAAGTAACTGAGTGAGTAGGCTCTGGGCCTCACCACTCCCAACACACACACACACACACACACACACACATTCTTCAGCCAAGAAGCTTTATTTTTATCCATGTTGCATATTGAATTTCCATGTAAGATATTGTTTAAAACTAATTTTACTTAAAACAGATAAATAAGACTTTGAAAACTATTTCAATAAATATTTGTTATAAAAATATACATCTTTGTTAAAAGTATAGTATTACTTATATAAATTCTACTGCTGGTTTTGGAATGGAAGTCAAGGTTCAAGTGACAGAATGCTCGAAGAAATACTAATACCTAGGCACAAAGTATGTTATATTACACTTAAAATGACATCTATTCTTCTTTTGTTAAATATAAATCCTTCATTTTAGTTTCAAAGAGAAAAAATCCTCATTTTTTTCATTATTTATATACTTACAAGTTACTGAAAAATTCTAAGACCCACGGGATGGTTATGAGCTCTGAATAAGTTGCTTATGATCTTAAGCATGAAAATAAGTTTCAGAGCCATTATTTACTTTCTTAATTAATTGATAAATTTAGAAGCAAATCCTCACAAGATACCTGGGTACAGGGAAAGTTTCTGGGAATTTAGGGTGGGAAGAATAGATAAATGACACTCTAACCTAGTTTTTACCTATTGTTCTTGAAAGAGCTTCCTTTCTAATCCCAGGGAAAATGACAAGCAGCCTTTTCCCTTGGACCTAATTTGACAGTAGTTTTCAAACTTCATTTGCAAATATTTAATTAGAGGTGTTCACTGAAAATGCAGAATCCAATTCTGCATTCAGAAGATCTGAAGTTAGGCCCAGTGATCTGCATTTTTAACAAAGATCCTGAGCTGGTGAACCACACTTTGGAAATGATGATGTAAACATCATTGAGTTACAGCAGTAGGCTCTTAATCATTCCAAAAGGTGGAGGAATAGGATAATAGTATATTCTTCTTCAAGTGTTCTCTTTCTCGTCACTTTTTTTTCCAATGACATGTGTTTGCCTTGGGTGTCTGAAAAATAGTTTCTTTGTTGTTCCATTCATTGGTGTTCATTGATGTCTACTCCTAAAGGAAATGTTTTTAAACGGTACAGGAATACAACATACAAACAGTTATGAGCTATATTTTAAAGCAGCACTTGGTTTGAGACCTTTCTCAGATGCCTTTGGGGAGTTGAGTTCATATTCAGTTCTAAAAGTACCAACCCCCAGTAGACTTGAGTGTTGCAGTCAAGCAAGTTGAGATTATTGTACAAGGACATATTTTTAACCAGTTCCAGATTTCATTCAAGCAGTATTAAAGTTTTTCTTGTATTTTGTTTTCATGAGAAATATCTGTTGTAGCTTCTAAGGAAAAAAAAAAAAGGAATCACAGGAACTTAAAGTATTGATCTGATTTAAAATGGGAAACAGAAAAGGAGAAAGGAGAAAATATGTTGAGTATGCCAAGGGCAAGCATTGTAACAATCTGTAAACATTTAGAAAATAGAGCAAACACCTCCTTAGAAGGAAGAGTCATCATTTAGTTGAGTACAGGGTGCAAAGACAAAGAGAAATGGGTCCTGATTTCTATACAGTTTTCTGTCAAACTCAAAGTTGCTGATTACGTAGTTCCAGCCATTTTTTAAAAAAACGTTTTTTGGCACACACAAGTAAAGCTCTTAACTAATCCAGGACTGCTGATGTGAATGCAGCAAGAGTTTTATTTACAATAAGGCCTCACATTCCCAAAGGTAAATCCATTTTTAAAAATCTTTAGGAAACTTACCTCTGCAAAAACTCTCCTCTCCCCTCCCCCAAGGGTGTCAACTTGGGATGGGTGAATCAAATAATAAACTTGCTGAGTAGCACAAATATTAGTAAATATTTGCAACTCTCACATTTTCTGCTTTTTAAAAGCTTACAAGTTCCATGCTTCCCTTTCAGTAAACCATGTTAGCCAAGACACCCAGGAAACACTGAAATTTGCTGGCCTGGAAGATAATTCCCATCCCCAGAGTAAAATCCGTTACTTATCCACTCTCAGCTCTAGGCCACATGCTACATACCCATTCATGTTTCTATAGTGAATCAAAATATCACTTGCCTCCTTCCAGTGGTATCCTCCCCAAGATTTATTTCCTTAGAAAGTCAGTTCTTGGGCACCTGGGAGGCTCAGTCGGTTAAGTGGCTGCCTTTGGCTCAGGTCATGATCCTAGAATCGAGCCCCACATCAGGCTTCTTGCTGAGCCTGCTTCTCCCTGCCTGCCATTCCCCCTGTTTGTGCTCTCTCTCTCTGTCAAATAAATAAATAAAAATCTTAAAAAAAAAAAAAAAACTTAGTTCTTTGCCACACTTATTTAGTTCTGAGACTAGTCCTTCTACCTCGCCATGGTATCTTTTCCTTGTATGTTTGATCACAGTATGTCTTGCCAATAAAAATGGACAGCCCCCTACAAAGGAACTGGTCTAAAGCAGTGTATGGAGGAATCAAGTGCTTGTCTAAGGATATTTCAGGTGCAATGGGAGCTTTTTGAGTACGGTCTGCAGTGAAATCATCCACATCACCCAGAAGAAATGCAGCAATGCAGAATCTCAACAGAACCTACATCTTCATTTTGGATCCCAACACATTTTGGATTTTTGAAATAAATTTCTAGGCCCAAGATGGAGCCACTCCTACCCAAGTTGCCACTCAGCAAACCAAAACTTAGATAAGTTTCATGTCCTGGCAAATGCTCTGCTTGACCAAGACCCACTGTATATCCAATCTGCCAATCCCCAAACACCAAGCCAACTCTGGGCTCTATACCGACTTTCTTGTTCCTTCTCACCCCAGACAAGGTTGGCTGTGTGACCCTAGACAATCAGATATTTTCCCTTTTTCTCTTCCTTGTTCTTTATTCTTTATCCTATAAAACCTTACTGCCTTCCACTCCATTTTGCAGTACTCTGGATGGAGACTCTCTGCTTCATGAAATGTTAAAGTTTGTTTGTATCACCTAAATTGTCTTCTTTAATCCTTTTTCAACAACATATACTTTAAAAATCTGAGGTATTTATGGACATTGGGGAGGGTAGGTGCTATGGTGAGTGCTATGAAGTGTATAAGCCTGATGATTCACAGACCTGTACCCCTAGGGCAAATAATACATTATTTGTTAATTTTTAAAAAATAAGTAAAATAAATTTTAAAAATTAAATTAAATTTATTAAAAAATAAAATCTGAAGAGCAATTCTTACCCTGGCAAGAAGCATGGAGAGAATCAGAATCACCAGGGAAGGTGTTTCATGCACACATTTAGCTCACATGGCCCTAAGGATTCACATTCTGCCATGCTTTAAGGAACTGCCCTCTATGAGGTGGGAGAAAGATGTGTTGAAGATAATTCTCCCATGTTTTTCCCTGTTGGGGAGAGTATTAGAGTGTTACTTAGCACTCTAAGGCAGGCAGCAAGGATGGGAAAATTCTAGAGAAACAGCTAGCTCTTTGCAACCGTCATTTCTGCAGTACAGAAGGCAGTGCCTGGCATATAATAGGTGTTCACTAACAAATTGCAAATGCAATCAAAAGAGCACCAAAACCATTAATGAAATATATAAACATTTGAATAATTTGAACAAGACTCCTTGGTGTGGTCAACATGAGATTACCTCTCCTCATAGTTTTCATTGTTTCTGACCAAATCAAAACTATTATTTCGTGGAATTTATTGCCGATTCCAAATCTAAATCTCAACAAAAATGTAGTAGGGATTCATTAGGCTAGTGGCTCAAAGCTTCTCTCTGACATCATGGAGTACATATTCTAAACTTTTGAGGATTTGTTTAAACCTGATAATATGGTATGCAAATGGTGGGAACTCCATAAAAGCTGCTGACAGATTGACAAGATTCATTCATCCTTGGCTTGAGTCTTTGTGACTCAGTTCCACCTCAAAGGAAAAGAATCCACAGTCCTCACCATCCATTCTGAAGCTGAGCAGCCTTTCACCAATGCAGAGAACTAATTGCTTCTTTCTCTGGATTGCGTGTTGCTTATTACTGGCATGACATTCCAGTACCCAAGAAGCACAAATAGTGATCCCTGAAGCTGCTTTAACCTTTTCAGACTATAGCAACTTGATTGTTCGCCTCATTACACTCTGCAGACCTTGTCTGGGATGACAGCCCGAAATGGAGGGTTCCACTGGCATCCTTCATTAGCACTTTCTTCACCATTTCTCAGCACAGCAAATGTCCCAGGAGCGCAGGCAAAAAAAATTCAGCAACCATCCCTCAGTATTTCCGTCCTCTCAGTCCCTGGGCACATTTCTTAACTATTAAATCATGTGTGTGCTTTCAAAAACATGAGCTTAATGAGCTTTGCCCACCCCAGCTGGCCCCAGGACAAACCTTTTACTAGAAAATTCCTCTCTATCTGGTTTTCCTATCATAAAGCAGGAACACCAGAGAAAATTCAAAAGCTTACAAAACTAAGGTGAGGGATATAAAAAGGAGAACAGTTTGAAAAGGGCTGGAAAGATATCCTGAAATTAACGATTACTGTTCTATTTTATATCAGATACAAACCTCCTGTTAATCTGATCCCAGCAGCTTTGCAGACTCGTCATCTCCTTGTATCATCCATAGCACCCACTCCCGGACCCCAAGCCACGCACTGCATCCCCAGCCAGCTACACATCATTGCAAAAATGCATCATAGTTTTATACATTTTGATCATCTCTTTGGTAAATGCCTATTTGTATGTCATGGCCTTGTTCAAACAACTTTTCCATCAACCCTACTTGAACCACAGATCATTTTCTGTCCTGCAAGCAAACTCTAATTTAAAAAAACAAACACAAACAACAACAACAAAAAAACCTACTTAGTGCATATCCCATTAACAGTAATTATGTACATATGTCTCCACCCTAGTATGTAAGATATTTTAGAGTAGGGATGGGCCTTCATCAGCAAGATATATACCCAGTGTCCAGCTAAGTAAGTGCTTGATCTGGGTAAACAAGAAAACCAAATGCAATCAGTAGTTCATGCTCAAAATTAGAGACATTGTAGGAGGACATGTTAGGAAACATTTAAGAACCAGTAATATGCCTCCAGATTTTGAAAAAATTTTATTGACAAAGTAAATGTAAAAATATATACTGTCATTAAAAGTCTAAAAACACAAATGTAAGGAACGATTGGGCCTCTATGCTTTGAAGAGTTTAAAAATCAGAAAGCTACAAAAACACTTCCTACTCAGCAGAAGTTATCTGTGTGTCTAAACTAGAAGCTGGGGAGTGTGGGTGGCTCAGTCAGTTAGATATCCAACTCTTGATTTCAGTTCAGGTCATGATCTCAAGGTCATGGGATTAAGCCCCAGAGTCAGAGTCTGCTTGAGATTCTCTCCCGTTGACCCTCCCACTGCTCACACTTGTGTTCTTTCCCTCTAAAATAAATAAATTTAAAATGAAAAACAAACAACTTTAAACTAGAAACAATAATCCCACTAATTTGAATGACAGAAGCATCTCAATCCTTCCATGAGCCAATTTCATCATCATGTGGTTCAATAACTATATCATTTTGTTGAAAATACTATTTAAATACTATTGTGAGAGCAACCCAAGGCAAGCCAAAAGCTATAGACTTTTAAACATCTTTCAATACAACAGTATAGTAGAAAGAAAGAAAGAAAGATAGGAAGGAAGGAAGGATGGTAGGAAGGAAAGAAGGAAAGAAGGAAAAAATAAAATAAAATTAGTGTCTACAAAAACACCTTGAAAAGATAAAATCTTCTCTTCAGAAATTAATTTTCTGGGGCACTTGGGTGGTTCAGCTGGGTTGATTGAGAATCCACCTCCTTGGTTTTGGCTCAGGTCATGATCTCAGAGTTGTGAGGTCAAACTCCGAGTTGAGCCTTGAGTTGAGCCCTACATTGGGCTCCACGTTCAGCAGAGTCTACTTTAAGATTCTCTGTCTCTCTGCGAGTATTGCATGGAGCACTGGGTGTGGTGTATAAACAATGAATCTTGGAACACTGACAAATATAAAATAAAATTACAAACAAAAAATTCTCTCCCTCTACCCACCTAGTGCTCACTCACTCTCTCTCTCTCCAATAAATGAATAAAATGTTTTTAAAAAATTATCTTTCTGTTAGTTATTTTATTTTCAAATATTTTCTATAAGAAAATATGTTATATTGTATTATCTAGCCATGAGCTCTGAGTACTAAGGATATTCTTCACATAGTCACAGTGAGCATTAGAGGGAATATTATTAGCCTAAGAAATACACAGTGTCTCCTTTGATAAATAGGAATTTTAAAAAAGGTGGAAGGATATTTTATTCCCTTATGGGCTTTATCTCCTAATTAAATAGCCACAAGAGCATTGAAGAAAAAGCCGTCTTTGTCAGGAGAAAGTATGATTCGAGAATATATTTGATAATGTTTCTGATAAAAGCATGACAGGAGGGGCCAAACACAGGACACAGAGTTTCTACCACTCTCATTGCTTCTTTTTATACCAAAGAAATCCATTCTGATTCTAACCCTCTATCCTTACATATGAAATTTTTTCCTGACATAACTAATACATATAATCATTTCCTCACACACATCATCTATACACTGGACTATCATCAACTTTTGGAAGGGATCAAGTTCAGGGGTTTAGAGTACAAGCTGTGTATCCCAACTGCTATTTTACTTAATAAATTTAGACAAGTAACTTCACCTCTCTTCCTCATTTTCCTCATTTGTAAAAATGGAACAATACCTTATTTCATTCATTAGAAGACAAAAGCTTTTACAATTTAAAATTCTTAAAATCGGGAAGTGTCTTAAAATGGCTAATGGGCCAAAGGAAAGTTAAGTTCTGAAGATTTTCCTGTGTTCCTGCCAGGAGAATTTTCTACCCTCCCTGTACCCAGGGCCATGAACAAGCCATGCAAGTTTTCTTTGTTTACTTTTCTGGATGATACATTTATTTTCGTTTACCCTTATCCTGAGGCAGAGGTCCCAGCTTTAGACAAAGGCCTCCTAGCTTGTAACTTTACAGTTGAAGACATCTTAGAAGACATCTCAGAGGGCAGAGGTGAGATAATACATGGAAGGAGCCTAGAGCAGTACATGACACAAAACAAGCTCTCAACAACTGGAAACTATTATGTCTGATGGACTATCAATATCTACTTGTCACTAAGCAGATCAACTTGCTAATTACTTAATTCTCTTAATCAATGTCAAAAATGCAAGCATCCAAGTGAAGGGAGAAAGCCATGTGAAATAGCCCTTGTAATGCTCAGTAGCCATGACCGATGGCTGGCTGTGTCCTCAGTGGAGCAAGACTCCCAAGATTCAGCCTATTTTTCACAAACAATTTTGTCAAATGTTTCAAATCCCTCTGCTGGTTAGAACTGGCTTTGCAGAAAGTATTCCCTTTTTGTTAATGGAGAAAGGAATTTAATCTTGGAGAGTTCCTTCCGAACACGCTCAAAATGGACTCCCTGGAGTTCTGCAGATGCTGCATCAGCAGGGCAGGCGGGCTGGCTGGCAAAGACGCAATTCTCCTGGTATCCCAAAGACTAGCTCGAAGGTCATGCTACTTTGCTAATTCAGTAAAACGTAATTACACTGCAGAAAGCTAGTTCTTTTTTAATTCCTCTTCCTGATATACAAAGTTTTTGCAATTGAAATTGCTTAACTGTCAGGATATTCACACACATATCCAGAGACAGTGCACCTACATCTACTCAAAGGCTCTGGACTTGGGCTGCAGACTGGAGAAGGAGCCTGTCAATATTGTCAATCTACAGCCAATGGCAATATTTCTCTCCCTTTCCTGGGTCTGAGCCCTTTTCCTCTGCTGCTTGAGAACATGGAAAGCCGACAAGTGATGGTGGATTATGTATTCCCTGCTGAGCTGCTTCACTGTGCAAAACCACCAGTGCTTTTCACAACACGCTCTGTGTAAACAGTGCCCTTAGGAATTACAGAGGCACACTCCATGTGGCCATCAATGGCAGCTCAGGTCTCAGTAACTGGAACCAAGGCAAGGTCTTGAATGAATTCCTTACAATAAGAACATTCATTTTGATTATTTGATAAGGTCGCAACTAATATAACCTAAAGGCAAATAAATAACTTGCAACTACTATAACTATGGTTCTATCATTATTGTCTTTATCAAAATTTATTGGTTATCTATATAGCAAACAATTTAATGAGTAACATACGTGAGGCTTCCAATGTTAAAAATAAATGAGATATTTTTGTTTATAAAGCACCAAACTGGTGTCCATTTTAGAAGGACAAAATACCAGAGTGTTCCTTAGGACTCTAGCTTATTCCCTGAGTCCTTTCTCTTTTCAAAAATCTCCAGAGAAGATCTTCACCTTCTGTGGTTACCCTTTCCAATAATCACATTCTTTTTTTTAAAGACTTTATTTATTTATTTGACACAGAGAGAGATCACAAGTAGGCAGAGAGGCAGAGAGAGAGAGGGGGAAGCAGGCTCCCTACTGAGCAGAGAGCCAGATGTGGGGCTCTATCCCAGGACCCTTTTCCTCAGATCATGACCTGAGCCAAAGGCAGAGGCTTAACCCATTGAGCCACCCAGCACCCCATTAATCACAGTCTTAAGAAGACAGTTTCTTCTTGTTCTACAACAAAATCCATCATTTTACCAACAAAGACATTTTTTGAAGGTGAATCCTTAGAGGAGATAAGGAGAGTATTTCTTGTTAGCATAAGTAGTTCACTGTCCCAAATTTTAGGTCTTCTTTAAAGGAATCTGATATGGCAAAATATCTCCTGCCCCAAATAAGAGTTTTTAAGACCCCTCTTTGGTAATACTTTCAATCCTAAATCAAATGCTGTCTTTTCAGAGTTATAATAAACTTAGAAACATTGTTAAAATATAATTAAATTTTGCCTATTAAACATTGACTATTCAAACTTATACATAATTTTAAGTAATTAATATTTCTCTAGATTATCTGATATTCTAATTCACTTTTTAAAAAGCCTTTATTTGGGGCACCTGGGTGGCTTGGTTGGTTAAAGCCTCTGCCTTCACCTCAGGTCATGATCTCAGGGTCCTGAGATCGAGTCCCGCATCGGGCTCTCTGCTCAGCAGGGAGCCTGCTTCCCCCTCTCTCTCTCTCTGCCTGCCTCTCTGCTTACTTGTGATTTCTCTCTCTGTTGAATAAATGAATAAAATCTTTAAAAAAAAAAAAAAGGCCTTTATTTAATGCTCCACACCCCAAATCCTTATTTGGAGTTAATGAAGTCTGTGTTACCTAATTTACCTTTTTCTATGTGAAACTGCAAAAGTAGAAAGGGGGTACATTTTGGCAGAACAAGTAGGCACCCACGTCAGGATAGAAGTAGCACCCATGGCTCCAAAAAGGATTTTAGAGCCTGAGCAGAGCAAGGAGGGCATCCCTATTTAAGGGCAGCCTGTATGGAGTATCTGAGCTCTAGCAGGATGAACTCAGCCTCATGCGAGGACCAGAATGGAATAGGGGTTCAGAGCCTGAGAAGTTGAAGAGGGTGTCCACAATGGGGGATGACCCCATGATGAGTGTCTGAGCCCCAGCAAAGAGAGGACAGGATCTATATGGGGGATGGCCTGGTATAGGTACCAGACCATGAATAGGGTTATAAGGGCTTCTACCACATGGGGGAAAGAGGGAGTGGCATAATGTTAGGTGTTAGAGTCCAAGTAGGGTGAGGAGAGCTTCAATGTATGAGAAGAAATGGCAGCAGAGGTAGAAAATTGGCTAGTACAGGAAATGACCAAATGAGTAAATAGATAAGGATAGTGGGTACAGGAGTCCCACTATTGGAGAATAGGTGACGAATACGGAAAGTAAGAAACCTACTTTGTGGTATTGTATTGAGTAGGAACTGAAGCTATAAGTATTAACTTGCATTTTTTTTAAGATTTTATTTGTTTATTTGACAGACAGAGATCACAAGTAGACAGAGAGGCAGGCAGAGAGAGAGAGAGAGAGAGAGAGAGGAGGAAGCAGGCTCCCTGCTGAGCAAAGACCCCTGATGTGGGACTCGATCCCAGGACCCTGAGATCATGACCTGAGCCGAAGGCAGCGGCTTAACCCACTGAGCCACCCAGGCGCTCTTAACTTGCATTTTCAATGCATATAGATAGAAAGAGAAATCAATATACGTGTAAATATGTGTCTGAATATTTGAATATGTGTGTGAGGCATTGGTAAGTTGGTATTTGTGCTTATGTATCAGTATGTACATATATGATACATGCATATACATAAATATGTGTACATATTTTATATCATATATATCATACATGCACACATAAACACATTCCCTAGGACCGGTAGCAGCCATATGCTAATAGCAATGAGCACATCTACATCCTGGCCTCCTGAATACTATTCTCTAATTAAAGGAACCCAGTCTGCTTAAAGAGCTATCTGAATCCAGGACCAGAAAGAAAAAGTACAAGATGATCCTAGAACATCATTTTATAACAAAGAACAAGGAAGTACTCAAAGAATGATGGGGACATATGTCAAAGCTTGAAGCAGCTTTCACTGCCAAATCAGAAATTTTGAGTATCAAAATAAATAATGATGGTAATGGAGTATAACCCTAACAGGAAACCATAAGCCCATGAATGAGTAAATTGAATGTCTGATGATGAATGAGACATTTATATAGTTGTAAGAGGTTCCTCTCAAAATACCCATTAATTACAAAGAAGGAAACGAGTAATTTTGCAGTGGAGATGCCTGGAAGGCATCACCTTCATCAGGCAATAAGATCAAAGCTGGCTGCTACCTCATGAGCTTCAGTGAGAAGAACACAGTCTCACATCTGCGATACCCCTGACGAGTATGCACAACCTGAATCACGAGAGAACATCAAACAAGCCCAAGTGGGAGGGCATTCCACAAAATAAAATCCTGCAATCTTCAGAAATGTCAAGGTCAAGAAAGTCAAGGAAAGTCTGAGAAACTATTTCAGACCAAGAGAGGCTAAAGCAATATGACAACAAAATGGAACACATGATTCTGAACTGCATGATTTCTCTTTTTCTTAAGATTTTATTTATTTATTTGACAGAGAGAGAAAGAGAGGGAGAGAAGGAGCACGAGCAGGGAGAGCAGCAGACAGAGGGAGAAGATGACTCTCTGCTGAGCAGGAAACCTGATGCGGGGCTTGATCCCAGGACTCTGAGACCATGACGCGAGCAGAAGGCAGATGTCCAACGGACTGAGCCAACACAAGCACCTCTGAATTGTGTAATTTCTATCAGGGTATTATCAAGCTAACTGGCAAAACTGAGGACCAGATAAGAGTCATGTATCAATATTGGTTTCCTCTATTTGATTGTCCTGTGGCTATGTAGGAGAAAGTCTTCATAGGAAACACATATTAGAGCATTAGAGAGGACAAAACAGTAGAGCGTTGATTGGCAACTTACTCTCAGGAATGAAATTCTTTGGACTGTGCTTTCACCTTTCCTATATGTTTGTGATTATTTCAAATTTTTTAAAAGTTATTTAAAAATCAACTATTTAAAGAGCAGTATAGAGGAAAGTGGCAAATTTTGTAAACAGATGATAAACTAGATAATAACATTGAACCAATGTTAAATTTTCTGAATTTGTTCTTTGCACTGTGATCATTAAAAGGCAATGTCTTTTTATTTTTATTAAGATTCACACTGAAGTATCTTGAGGTAAAGGATTGTGATGTCTGAAATTTATCTCAAACACAGTTCAGAAGCAAATATTAATAATAAAAATGCACACACACATACAAAGAAAGCGAGAGTACAAGTGTGACAATGTTAACAATTGGTGGTCTAGATGAAGAATATATGGGAAATCATTATCTTCTTTTGGAACTTCTTTAAATTAGAGATTTATTTTTCAAAACACCTCTACAAATAAAACAAAACAAAATAAAAATCATGGGGATCATGATTCCCAATCTTAGCTGCATAGATGAATCCCCAGAGGAGCGTTACTAACTAAAGATTCTTGATGTACACTCCAGTCTTAAAAATCAAAGTCACTGAGAGTTCTGCCTAGTAAGTTTTCAAAGTTTTCAGGGGTTTGAATGCATCTCATCCACTGACCAACATCTGGGACCCATTAATCTGTGCTGTCGCCCTCGTCTTATAAATGAAGAAACTGAGGCCCCAAGAGGTTAAGGGACTTGCTTAAGGTCACACTGATAGGTAGTGGCAGAGAAAAGACCAGAATCTGGCTCTCCTGACTCCCAGTTCAGCTTTCTTTGATCACGATTCATAAATGGTTGACTCTCAGTAGGATTGTTTTTTTAAAAAAATCTTGATCTTCAAAGCTTTCTCAACTTAAAATGCCGTTGTATTCAACCCTGATGCTTCCCATGGAGCTCGGCAATGCAGCCGTGACTGTCCTCACAGCTCAGGGCTAAATTGGAGACCTGGTCTTTGAAAACACAGACACCAGCTTGTAATCATACTTTTCAAGTCAAAGAGTCAAGTCTCTTAATGTTTGCTGGAGTTTATGGGTTTCAACCCTGAAGGAAATAAAAGCAGTTGGAAGAAAGAATGAGGGGAAGCAAGTAAAGAGCCTTTGTTGATGGAGATAATTTCCGATGAAGTCTCAACTAACTTGTCTGAAGCATGACCCCTCCTCCCATCTCTAGAATGCAGCAGCAGGTCTATAAGACAAAGAAATCATGCCGGTTTGCACTGGTACAGTATGGGCAAATTACGTGCTTCCTACCAAGCATCTCTCCTTAAAAGAAAAAGGAAAAGGATAAATTATATCAGGTTATTCTTTTGATTCCCTTTGCTGAGCCAGTTCCTGCTGCAGTGAAGGAAGCCTTATAATCAGATTTGTTCAAGTATTTCTGCCCAGGCATGCTGAGCTTTGTCAGCATAAAATGTTTATAAACTGCTAACATACAGGCTTTTTTTGTTTTTGTTTTTTTCAGTCTATTTGTATGGTTTCATTTAATTTCACTTTTCTTCACCTATAGACCAAATATTTCATTCCCAGATAGAGAAAAGAAAAAAACTACTCACCTTTGAAACCCACTATCCTCCTGTCACATAAAATATTGGGAGATCAGAGAATACAGTTAACATGAGTGTAACTAAAGGAATCAAACCCTACTTCCTGACAGTCTGAGTATGGAATTCACAACATTAGAACATCTCTACCTAATATGGATGCACTTAACATAATCTACTAAATAAGATTGGTAAATACTACCTCTGAGCCAGAAGTAACTCCACCAGCCCATTCCACTGCCTACTTACCCCGTCACGCCACAATCTTGGGTTACCCTGGATACTGCCATAAATTAGGATATTTACAGCATGGGACTGGAACAATGCCAGGCCTGCAGTCAGTGATAACCTACATTTCCAAGAAAGTATTCTCTATTCATCCAAATTGCCTTCTAGTCATCCAGGTCAGAAACCCAGGAGTTACCTTTGATTCCTCCCTCTTCTCCCCTATGCAGGGAATCTCCAAGTACTGGAAAGTGTGTCTTTCCTTTCTTCTTGGGTCTATCCTCTCCCTTCGGTTTCAATGCTTAGGATAATCTCGCAACCGTCTTTGTATGAAAATTTCTAACAGTATTCTAATTTATTTCCATATCACTGATATCTCAGTTTTCCATTCATTTTTTTTCAGTGCTACCAAGTTAGTCTCTTTAAAAATGTAGAATTTATTATGTGATATATTTACTCAAAAGTCTTCCGTGGCTCCCCAAGACCTACAGAACAAAGCCCATCTGTTTACATGGCTTCTCTAGCACAACTCTCCCTTTCTAGCTACATAATCCTCTTTACTTGTTTACATAACATGTTCCATCCACACACATAAGAAATCATTCATTTAGTGCATCTGTGCTTTGGGACTTCCAGTAACACGATGGACTGAGATGATATAAATGATCTCACCTCACAATAAACTCATGGAAATTTGGAGTAAAATAAAACACACACACGAAATTCAAATACAAAGCTACCACAAAAGAAAGCAAAGTAAGGTCTAGGTTATAGAAACAAGGAGTGATGGTAAAGCCAGTACAAGAAAAGGATGATGCCCAGAAGAGTTTCTGCCCCAGATAAGGGCTTAAGAGGGTAGAGACCTCGGATCTAACATCTATATGCGAAAAAAAAAAAAAATAGGTAGCTTTTGGCCTATTAAAAAGGAAACTGGCTAAAGCCCTGAATAAATCCAATAGCCTCAAAGATTTGGACTGTCTGAGGAAGTGAGACCTCTGCCCATTAGACAAAGAAAGCTGGAGGGAAGACCGCCATGTGATACGCTATTGGGAGAGGTGGGGGAGAGTAGGGGTACCAATCATTGGAATCGGAAAGATTCCAATCAGAACTCAAAACTTAAAGCTCATGCCAGAAGGGGTTTGAGTCTAAATTTGTCTCACCAAATTTAGGAACACCAAATAAAAATTAATTTGTACTGTTAAACCCATTGATCCCAGGCAGACACAAATGGAAATTTATTTAGTGAGGACGCTTCCACAGTTCAGTCTCATGGAGAGGTCCCAGAACAACAACGACAACAAAAGCCACAGAAGATATAAATAAAAAAACTACTACAGACCCCAGGAGAAAAACAATCCATCATGACCCAGAGAAGATACAACAAACAAGAGAGCTGTTCAGCAAATACTATGGTTAATAGAACAATCTGGTAAACAGTAGAAGGAGAGGACACATAGTTCAACAGGGCCTCAAGGGACTAGTCTTAGAAACCAAAAACTATCAAAACAAAGGCAACTACTCTTTGCAAAATTGTCTCTTGTAAGAGCTATGTACTACCTTGATGTGGCTTCTTATTGTACACTTCTTCAATTCTCTGTTCTTTTCAGATTACCTTTATCCACTTACATACTAAATATGAAACTCACATCGTAAATAACCTTTTACTTCCATCTGCAAGTATTCCTCCATATGCCATATAAAACCAGTAGAGCTTACTGCTTGTAATATTATATTCTGCAATGAAAAGTCCTGAATTTTTCCTGATCCTGCCACTTACTGGCTATCTGACCTTAAATTCACCCTTTTCTTTCAAGTTCCTCATGTGTTACAGGAGGATGATCATTTGTATCTGAAAGAATTGATGAAGAGATCCAGCGAGATAGCACTGAGGTTTACCTCCTAGACTAGGGCCTGGCACCAAGAGGTATTAAATAAATGTTATTCATTACCATTTAGGCTAATTACCTTGCCTGCATTATTTTATTTCCTTAAAGCAATCTTGTAAAAGATATTATTACCTCCATGTGACATATTGGGAAAGAGAATTCATAGATGTTAAGTAATTTGCCTGAGGTAACACTGCTAATAAGAGGTGAAAGTAGCCTCTATATGGTATTGCCAAGTTTAGTCAGGATCCCAAAATGTTCATCCTCACTCAAGAGCATTATTATTTGCTAACTCCAGGATTCCCCACTGAGGGCAATTGCTGTGCATCTTAATGTAAATTCACTTACTTATTGAACGAATGTCCTGTACTTCTTCTACAAGTCTAAGTGCTATGTAAGGTACAGGAATTACAGGGAATAATGCTACTTGCAATTTAGTGAGATGATCAGACAGGACCTAAGTAAGAATGTGCGTGCATGTGTGTGTGTGTTTGTGTGTGTGTGTGCTTGATATGGTAAAAAAAAAAAAAATGAAAAAAATTATAGGGTGCCTTGAGAGTAATAAGTGGAACCTACCTTAGTGAGGATGTAGTAGGAAAGCATCTGTTAGAAGATAAAATTTAAGCTAAGACTGAAAGTATCCAAAGGTGCCAGCATGTAGAGTGAGCAGGAAGGAGAGTAACACACAAGGAAGCACAGAGGCCTTAGTGTAGAAATCAGCTTAGCCCACTCGACAAATTGCAACAAGGCCAAAAGGGCAGGAGCACAGAGAAGAGGCTGATCAGAGGGATGAGGAAGAAGACAGATTCCAGGGGCTGATTATGGGGTGGGTGTTGTGGGTGTTGGGGAGGTAGGGGAGAGGACCATGTTGTGAAACTGATTTCGGGGACAGTGGGAAAGCATGGAATTTCTTTGAGAAGGACGACATGTTCTGATTATATTTTTAAAATGTCACTCTAACTAGAGAATGAACTTAACAGATAAAATGCTGCAAATGAAACCAAGTAGGAGACTATGGTAATATGTGGATCAGGATAGCACGGTAGCAGAGAGGAGTGATCAGATGTTAGAGACCCTTTTCAAGAGAAATGAAGAACACTGCCAATAGATTAGAGAGATTATGGTAAAAGGCTTGTTCATTCAAGATTTGACCTTATGACTCTTGAGTCATCACTTAGTCAGTTGAGGATTAGCTTCTTCTGGACTCTGCCCCAGCTATGATTAAGGATGGACACCAGGAACAGAGAAAGGGCTAGCCCTTGGAGAACCTGTGGATGAGGCAAACTCCAAGAAAAATATTGATTACATTCCCTTTCTTCAATCTCCCACACTAGAGAATGAGCTTCTTGCTGACATAGATTTTCATCTCATCTAATTTCTACCCCTGTATCAATTAATAATGTCTGTCACGTAGTACATGCTCAATAAATACATTTTCAATTAAACTAAGTTACTCAGGACTAAAATCAATACCATATGAAACTGAAAGGCTGTCTCTTTCTCCCTTATCTCTCTTCATTTGTTCCCTTTCCCTCTCCATGTTCCTTTCTCTTCCATATAACTAGTATTTTTTTTTTAACTTGCTGTCAGTCTTTACCATTCAGAGACGACCAAAACAAAAGGAAAAAATGGTACAAAGAGAAAATCAGCAGTTCTGTTCAATAATAGCCAATTGTTTCCCTGACAGCATCCAGACAAATAGTCTAAATCACAAATGCATTTGTGACCCTCATTTTGGAAGGGCTGCTCTAATCTTAGTGACTGGAATTGAACTTCAAAAATGGGTAGCAAGGTCTTTGGGGGCCCCCTCAATTTGCTGTTCCAACACCCCAGTGGCTGAACTGCTACCATCCTTTTTCATTCGCTTAATAAAAATAACAAGAGAAACCATAATAGCCAAATTTTTCTCTCAAATGCCAATGTACAGAGCAATCATTCCCAAACTTCAAGGCAGTAAAAAGGCTAGTTTGAACAATTCTTTATTTTTACCTCATTTATTTCTCAATTTTTATCCCTAGATTAGATATATACTATAGAAGACGAGACAATGCTTCAAGTGCAGAGTAGTTTAAAGTTGCAAAGCAGATTAAGGAAAGAATTATGTATAATCACCATCGAATCCCGGTGTCCATCATCCCCCTCTTATGCCTTTATGTAAGAAAGTCAAAGGTAGCCTGGATTTAAAATGGAAAAAAAAAAATTCACAGCATGACTGGAGATGGGTTCCAGGAGCTCCTTTTTAGAAAACAGCAGATCATGAAGCAGCCTTCATTGGATAAAATAAACTTTGAGTAAAAATCCAGCTAAAATACTATGGAGACCCAAAGGTATTATCAATTTATTTCACACTATGATTACTTTCAGGTTTTGGCTAGACAAAATTTTCAAAAAATGTGCAAATGACTTAGTTCTCCGTACACCCATAAGCACTAAGACATGCACAAGCACAAGAGTACAAGATGCAGATGTTTTATAAAAGGACTAAAAACATATTTCTGTAAATATTGTCCCTCAGGAATATCTTATACAACTTAGTTGGAATGACTTATATGAATCAACAACTAAATTCTTCAGCTAAAAATGCTTCCATATTTATTGTCTGAATAATGAAATATTTTAATGGGCATATTCTTTGGGTAGTGAATGTTTCAATGAATAATACATGTACTTCTTTCAAAAGAAAAGGTTCTCATGTGCTCACAATATAGACTTTATTTTATTCCAATGTCAATTTAATATGCACACTGAAAATTAAATATAAATAAAATGTATAGACATATACTTACTGTTTTGTATAAAAATCACACTAATTTCAAATGACAAATGATGTTGTTTTGCTGACTACATTGCTAGTTTAAAGAGAAAGATATATTTTAGGTCTAGTTCCCACTTACTGTGTCTACAATTTAACTTCAATGACAATAATGCGAAGAATGACTTTTTTCCCCACAAAAAGTTATTTTTTTCCAAAAAAAGTTATTAATAACCTCAAATCTCTGTGTCGTATACTAGGACTATATTCAGATCCCACCTTTATGCAAATCTGCAACTAAGAAAAGATGTGTCTCTTGATAATTCTGTACAGATAATCTTGTTTCCTTAAGCATAAGATTAGACTTGTGGTATTGCTAAAATTAAAATTGTAATTGGCGTTTGGTCCAATTATAGCAGGAACCAGGAAAAGAAAGTTCCTTATTTGTATGTGTGTGTGTGTGTGTGTGTGTGTGTGTGCATATGTACATACGTAGTATTATACTTAACTTCTAATAAATTGTTGAAGAATAGTGTGAACAAAGATGGGATCCCCACAATATATTCATCCCAAATCATAATATGTCACAAATTTCTATGACACATTTCCTTTTGAATTTTGCGTACCTATACTGAAACCTACCACACTATAACCATAATTGACCCTTCAACAACACAGGTTTGAACTATACAGTCCACTTATATGTGGATTTTTTACAATCCGGTACTATAAATGTATTTTCATTCCCTATGGCCTAGGCACCTCTTCCTATGACTTTCCTAATAAAATTTTCTTCTCTTTAGCTTACTTTTAAAAATACACCATATAACATAGATAACACAAAATACATGTTAACTGACCATTTATGTTATTGGTAGGGCTTCTGGTCAAAAGTAGGCTATAAGTAGTTAAGATTTAGGGGATTCAAAAGTAGTACACAGATTTTCAACTGTGCAGGGGGTTGGTGCCTCTAGTAGTTAAGATTTAGGGGATTCAAAAGTAGTACACAGATTTTCAACTGTGCAGGGGGTTGGTGCCTCTAACTACAGCGTATCCAAGGGTCAAGTGTATTTGTCCACTGTTTTTCTGTATTTGAACTACTGTGAAAAAACCTTCCTGTGTATAGTGTTCTAAGACATTATAGTCTTTACATGGTATAAAACACAATCATAAATAGACACAGACACCAAAATCATGTGAAATGCACTTCATCCAGAACATTTATACTAAATTTTAGGTTAAAATCCAAATAAAACACTAAATTTAAAATGTCTCCTACCGTAAGTTAGATACCCAAGCATCCACTCCTATCACAAGCCAGTTTGATAAATCCTAGTCTTTTAGAACAATAATAGTCAACATATTTTATCCCTTCATTTAGACATACTGCAATGGTAGTATTCTTAAAAGATTATCAAATAATTGTTATTTCCCTGTGGTTCAAAAAACCTAGCTGCAGAGAGAACTGCCTTTCTGAAAAGTCTCCTGTAGCTCCCCAATGATATCTCAAGCTTCCTCCTGAGGCACAATCATCAGTGACATAAAGGGGACCATTTCTGTAGTAACTATACATGCCCTAGCCAACCAGAATTGAGAATTTGTTCCGTGTTTTCTATTGAAGGTTCAGAGACACATATTCTTTGCAGTGAAGACTGGTCCTTCTTTGTAGAAAAAGCTTCATTCTTCTACCAAGCATTCAGAACCAGAGGGACACACAAGAAAAGGGAGGGAATGCCCGTCTGTAGAGCTTCATCCACCATTGTAGGTGACAAGTCCCGTTCATCCCCAAATCTAACTAAAATTGTCAGCCAGGGCCTCCTGCCAGTGAATCCCAGAAAGTCATCAGGAAAATCAATACGGTTTCTTTTACTTTGCGAAATCCTCCAAGAGTATCATTAAGGCTCCAGAAGAGAGATTCAAACTGAAGGTATTTATTTTCTTTAAAGAGTTTCGGTGTGAGGTGCCTGAGGACTGAGGATGAAAGGTTGCATTTATAATTACATAAATTGTGAAAAATTACTGTTGTTCAGAGCGTGGTAGTGAGTGTGGATGAAAGGCTAAGATAAGTTTTTCTATCCAGAGGTTATTTAATTCGCTCAGCTGGCCCCCCCACTCCACCCATAGGTTTATAAATTCTCAAATTAGAGAGTCTTAAAACAGAAGCTTCTATTTTGGCCAAGCTTTATTAATATTATTTTATGCTCAGTTTCTCATACCTAGGTTAGTTACGCATAATGTTTTAATTCTGGCTTGTAAAAAATATTTTAAAAGATACATTCTTTAGGCTTATATCATATATAAGATAATTATAGACTACAGAGTGCTATCCTGGACATCAGGTACAGGATTTTTGTCTTAATCATACGTTCAGTTCACAGCACATTATTAGCACTGGTCTGTACAAGGCACTACCTTGTTTTATTTCACTCCCTTTTAATTCTATAACCCACTCACATTCCTCTCTCTCCTCCTAGCCAACAATTGCAAAGTGTTTGATGTATATCATTCTGTTTGCGTGTGCTTATAGCACGTATTTTGTTCATTTTTTTCCCATGTGTTTTATTCTCTAAGATACTATATTTTTTAGTCTGGCTATTTCCTTTTGAAGTAATCAATGTGCAGCTTTATTCTTTTTTTAATTTTTTAAGATGAACTTATGGTAGGAATCATTTGGTTCTGACTGCTGCTTAAAACTTACTCTGTATATATTTCCATCATGTTTGCCCTGTTCTTTGTCCTGAAGAACTCTCTCTACCACTGCAAAGAACTTGCTCATACATGTATATTTAGGGGTTTGATGACCATGTTGTCCAAGGTAAGTCACTTCTGAAAGTGAATAAAGGCAAATAAATGGACCTGCTCAGGGAAGCCAAGTTGTGTGGTCATTCTGTTTATGGACCAAGTGGAACCCTTTGGAATCTATGCCAAAGAACAGCATTCAAATATTCTAATCTAACTACTACCAGATTTCTCACCAGAATGCGGTATTAGTCTACATTTTCATCAGCCCAGATATAGTTTCCATTTTTATATTATTTTCATTGTAATATTGCCTACATACCTTTTAAGATGTTTTTAAATTTATAGAATGTTCTTTTAAAGCAATGTCAAGCAAAACTAAGCTAAATATCTAAACAATTTTAAAGTCATAAAAAATACAGCAGTCTGATATATAGCCAGGAGCCAAAAGCATTCTCAGAGCCATATATTCATTTCTTTGCACAATTGATATTCTCTGCACAAAGGCATATTGGTAAAATCTTATATATCAACATTGCCAAATCTCTTCTTCCATGAGGGTACACTTGATGATATTCACAGTTGGAAATACTGAGATTATTTGTCTAGGGTTCATAATGTATGCCCACAAGCTGTAAAATCATCTCTTTATCTCCCACTGAACATCACTCAATAATGTGTTAGAGCACTAGCTTTGAAAAACATTGTGATTTATTTCAATATGTAAATACACAGTGCATAAGCCATCCTATATAAGGAAATCTTCCAAGCTGCTGAAGTAACCAAAGTCCACTGTCATTCCAACCATACTTCCTCATATGATTCAAAAGCACAGCCAAGAACAGAAGCAAGTGCTTTAGAGCACTTGCCCTATACCACCCAACCCACTCCACCCTTCCCTATTTTTATGGCTTCCTGGATAAATATATTGTTTTCCACTGCTTGTTGCACGAAATCTATGATATATAGGAATTTTTGTATACAAATCAAAGACTTACTATATTATAGGGTTACCAGGAAATCTGAAATCACTGGAAATGTGTGACTTGTTCATTGAAAGTATTATAGACTAGAGGGATCAACAGAAAAAATGTTCAAATCCAGCAATATAAATGTTAAAGTGTTTCCCCATCCCCTGAACATTTTGACATACAGTGGGTTGTGACGATGAGATAAAGTAAAATACAAGAATGTCAGAGAAGATTCTGAAATATTAGGGTTATGGCATCTTGGCGAATGTTTCCCTCTTTGAAACAAACCTGGAAAATGACATATTATGATCATTTGGTGCACTCATCATCAAGAGGACATTGAACTCTCTTATAGTCTCTATGAGACAGATCAACCTCTGTTCTATTCTGTACTGTTCAGAACCTTAAAGGTCAATAACAGCTACAATAAGAGGGTCCAAGTAAGTATGAAAAATAGGTCTAACTATAATGTGTGTCAGTGGCAGGGGACCCAAAAAATTTGTCCTACTTTGCAACCCCCCCAAAATTTAAATTTTGATTTTTTAAAATATTGCTATGAAATGAGGCCACAAACATCCTCTCCCTATTTGTCCTTCTCATCCTAGTTACATATCCTTGACCTCCACCTTATCCTTCATGTGCTTCCTTTTTTTTTTTTTTAAGATTTTATTTACTTATTTGATACACAGAGGCAGGCAGAGAGAGAGAAGGAGGAAGCAGGTTCCCTGCTGAGCAGAGAGCCAGATGTGGGGCTCGATTCCAAGACCCTGAGATCATGACCTGAGCCTAACTGACTCAGTTAGGCTATGACTAATGACTGAGGCTGGCTAGAAACTCAGAGGGGCTTAACCCTCTGAGCCACCCATGCACCCCCCACGTGCTTCCTTTTGATTAGCCCAAATCACAATGCCACCTTTTAGGAGCAGCAAGTTGTCTGAGTTTGGATGTAGTCAGCAATAGAAGGTCTTTGTGAATGGACAACGTTTGCCATTTCCATTTCTAGTTATGTAGTGGTAATACAGAAAAAGTACCAAGTTTTCATTTGTATCTAAATGCTATACCAAATTCTCTTCCTAATTCCAGCTGTTTTTTGCTTTGCCTTGCTTTAGTTTTGCCTTATTTCATTTTGCTATTGTTAGACTGTTTATACTTTGTCTTGGATTTTGTTTGTTTCAACAGAGTACCTTGATTTCTCCAGATACATTATTTGCCCAAAGAGATATCTTTTCTTTTCCAGTTTACATTCATTTTTTACACTGTTATACGTCTACATTTGCAAGCCTCTCCAAAGCACTGTTGAATAATATAATAAGAGCAGCAAACTCTGTTAGTTCTTGATTTTGATTGAAATGGTTTTAGTGGCTCCATATTTATTTGGAGGTTTTAGCAAATATAATTTATCATATTGAAGCAACAGCCCTCCATTTCTTGTTTAGAAAGGACTACTGATCTTCCAAATCCCTTTTCAGCCTCTATCTATCTCTCTGTGGTTTGCCGGAGCCAGCTCACCCAGACTGGGCAGAATGGGGAGATTTCCGATTGTGAAATTCCTATCATCAATAACATCCATTCAGTGTTACCATGTTGCTAATGACTGAAGTACTTTTAAATGGCAACGGTGGAAGTATTTGCACCATGGAAATTAGCAAATGCAACAAATCTCTTGTTTTTATATTTTGGAAAGTCGATTGTTAAACATTTGCCACACACCAGAGGACATAATCATACAGTCTTTCTCCTTTGATTTAATTAATTTAAGCCATTCATTCAAGAAATGTTTATTGAGACATTTAGACATTGAGACACTATAGAATAGGTGTTGTTCTAGGTATTGGGATACAGCAGGGAAAAAATATGCAAAATTCTTTCCCTCATGCAGCTTAACATCTAGTAAAGTTTATATTCTATGATGTGATTATGGTGACAACTGATATTCAGTTATATTTTTATTATGGAATAAATCCTAGTTGCCCAGAGGGTATATTATCTTCATGTAGTGCTGAGTTGAATTTTCTTATTTAGAATGCTTGCATCTATATTCATCAGTGATAATAGTCTGTAGTTGAAGGGTTATTTTTGTATTATGTTAATCAGGTTTTGCTATTAATTTTCTTTTATAAACATAAAATTAACTGAGGAATTTCCACTTTAATTGTGAGGTCTGGAATAGCATAAATAACATTGGAATCATCTGTTCTTTAAAGGCTGGCTAGAAACTCAGCTGTGAAACCATCTGGACCTGGGTGCCTGTTTTGACAGTAGATCTTTAATTGCCCTTCCAATCCCTTCTATGGCAATGTGTCCATTCAAACTTTTTATTCCTTGGCATAACATACCTTTGTATGGAAAGCAGCCATTTTGTAGATTTCCAATGCATAACCGAAGAGCATTTTTTTAAGCCCTTCCATATTTGTGTTTGACACACTCTTTATATTTTCTCTCTTTCTCTTCATTCAGGCTTCTGGAGGATTTTATCTATTTGGTTAGTCTTTCTAAAGAACAAGCCCTTGGGTTTATCTTACTTTCCACTCTTTTTTTGTTGTTGTTGTTTCTATAACTATTTCAGCTTCTATCTTTAGTATGTTTCTTCCCAATATCTTTTGGTTAATTTCATTGTTCCTTTTTCTAAAAAGGATAATTTCTAAAACTGTATGTCAAGTTCCTTTTTTTTCAGCATTCTTTAATAATGACAGCATTTAGTGTTATGTTTTCCTCTTAGTATAATTTCAATGCAAACAGAGACTTTTATATGAAATTGCGTTTTATTTCAAGACAATTTATTTCAATTTGAATTACATTTTTAATTCCTGAGTTAATTATGAAAATATTTTTTAACTTTAAGTAGTTAGTATTTTTTGCCCATCTTCCTTTTTAACTGAATCATCAATAACATTTTGGTTCACCACTTTTTTGCCTTTGAATTTATTAAATTTTTTCTTTTGTAGTAAAGTACACACTTTTTATAAATGTTTCATGAAAGTAAAAACTTAGACATTCCATATGTAGACCTAAAACATGAGTGTTCTAAACTGAATTGTGTTCTCATAAATTTAACTGGTTAAAGATCTAGGCAATACCCCAGCCCCGTGTGACTATATTTGGGGACAAGGACTTTAAGGAGGAATTAAGATTAAATGAGGTCATAAGGGTGGGACCCTAATCCAACCATACTATTGCCCTTTAAGAAGAGGAAGAGATACCAAGGTCTCCCAGGAATAGAGTAAAGACCATGTGAGGACATAGCAAAAAGGACAGAGGGCTCTAGAGAAACCAAACTGCTAACATCTTAATGTTGGACTTCCAGCCTCCAGAACTGTGAGAAAATAAATTTCTGTTGTTTAAGCCACTCTGTGGTATTTTGTTATGGCAGCCCTAGCTGTGAAGAACATAAAGATAAAAGATAAACTCAAATGTGTTCATTATAATTAGCCAAAAGATGCAAAAATACTGATTCAAAGGGGCACATGCACCCTGATGTTGATAGCAACATACCAACAATAGCAAAATTACAGAAAAATCCCAAACATCCATTGACTAATGATGGATAAAGAAGCTGTGTGTGTGTGTGTATACATATACATACATATATATATATATATGTGTTTATATACAAGTGTGTGTATATATACATATATATATATATATATATATATATATGAGAATATGAGAGAGAGAGAGAGAGCATGCTGCACACGGTGGAATATTACTCAGCCATCAAAAAGAATGAAATCTTGCCATTTGCAATGACATGGATGGAGCTAGAGTGTATTATGTGAAGTGAAACTAATCAGTCAAAGAAAGACAAATACCATATGATTTCACTCATGTGGAATTTAAGAAATAAAACAACAGATGAACATAGGAGAAGGTAAAAAGAGAGAAAAAGAGAGAGAAGGAGGCAAACCATAGACTCTTAACTATGGACAACAAACTGAGGGTTAATGGAGGAACGGGAGTGGGGCATGGATCAATGGGTGATGGGTATTAAGTAGGGCACTTGTTATGATGAGCACTGGTGTTATATGTAAGTGATGAATCACTAAATTCTACTCCTGAAACCAATATTACACTATATGTTAACAAGCTAGAATTTAAGTTAAAACTTTTTTTAAAAATTCATTAATTATATTATTTCTATTTTGTGTTTTCTTGCATATTTTGGGGCTACAAGATTCACCCTTTTTGCATGAGGTGTATGGAAATTTCCCATTATAACTATTATTTATCAACTTTTCTTTGAATTTCTAACAGTTTTTGCTTTATTTACTTAAATGTACTGATGTTTAGTACATACAAGTATTATATTTTACTCATAAATGCTTCCTTCTATAATTGCATAATATCCCTACTTATCCTATTCCTGTTTTTTAATCTTTAGTATGCTAAACTTTAATTTTATTAATTATCATCTAATATTAATATTGCCACTACTGTTTTCTGTTTGCTTTTTCCTTTATCCAACTTACATTTTAGACATTTTTTTCAATCATTCTGCTTTAAGTGTTTCTCATAAAAACAATACATTTTTGGATTTTGTTTTCTAACCTGATACAACTATCTTTGACAGCCTATTTATGTTTAATTTGCTAGGTTTTATTTTTTCCATAACATTCAGTATTCATTTAATTTTGCTGCTTCTTTTTTCTCTGATTTTGAGCTAGCTTAATAAAGTTGCTATTCATTCATTTTTTTTATTTAGACATTTTGCTGTGCTCTTTACTGCTATTAGGGCAACTTTCCTTCCTGAAACTCATAATATGCCAATTATATCATCAATGAGATATTCTATGTCCCAATTGTTTCCACTCTAACCCAATTAGATTAGACCTTTGTAATATTTTGTCTTTTCTGCTTTCCCAACCAATGAAACCTTTAGACTGATTTTACTTCATTTCTTTCACCATACCTAACAAATTCCTAATCGTTGCTTTATTTAGTATTATAACTAGAAACTATTTTTGGTTCCATTGCAACATGCCTCTTGTATTTCAATAATTTTTGTTTTATAATTTATTTTCAGGTATTCCCTCATATTAAATTTAGCTATGTATGTTGCAAGATTCACTGACAATCACTTGCCTCTTCACTTTCCCCTATATTAAAGTTTACTTCCATGTTTTTGCTATTGGAGTAGATGGGGCAAGTGAATAGCACATTTTCAAAATTGTTCTATGTGTCTGAATAGATTTCTTTCATCCTAACAGATGATTATCAGTACTTTTCCCTCAGGCATCTCATAATTCCTAGGTTTCAATTTGCTGATGCAAAGTCTGATGTCAGTCTGATTCTTTCTTATATCTGCCTAGAAGATCTGAAAATACTCTTTTTATGCTTGAAGTTTAGGAATATTCCCAGGATATTTGTATAAGTTTTTTTTTTTTTTTTAAAGATTTTATTTATTCATTTGACAGAGAGAAATCACAAGTAGATGGAGAGGCAGGCAGAGAGAGAGAGAGAGGGAAGCAGGCTCCCTGCTGAGCAGAGAGCCCGATGTGGGACTCGATCCCAGGACCCTGAGATCATGACCTGAGCCGAAGGCAGCGGCTTAACCCACTGAGCCACCCAGGCGCCCAATATTTGTATAAGTTTTATCTTCAACTTTGCAAGCCCCTTTAATCTGCAGAATTGACCTTTTTTTCAGATCAAAAAAATTTTAATCCATTGTTTACCTCCTTTTCATCTGTTTTGTTCTCTCCTAAAATCCTATAATTTGATTGTTGTGAAATACTAATATGCCAACTAAATCTGTTACATTTCCCCTTATGATTTCCAATTCTTTTTCTTTTTACTCTGGTCTTCAGGTTATTTTTTCCATTTGATCTTCCGGATCTGCAGTTCTGGTTTCATCAATCCCCTTTAAATTTATTTACTAAATTTTAATCGAGAAGTCATGATTTGTCTTAGATCAAACGTGTTTCTTTAATCAGTAACTGAGTCTAATGCTCTAATATATTTTAGTGCATGTCATTATCTGTCTTCTCTAGCAGTTCTGCTTCATTTGGAGATTTTTGTTCTGGGTGTTCATTCACTTTTTTATTCACTAATCAATTCAACAAATGTGTTATATGTCAACTATGTTTTAGGCACTTAGGAAAGAGTGGTGGAAAAGACAGAAAAAGACCTCTTCCCTCATGGAGAGATGAAATAGATAAATGGAATACATTGTATCAGAGAGATAAATGATCTGGAGGAACTAAGGTGAGGAGGTAGAATGAGAAATCTAGGATAAGGGGTAGATTGCAATCTTACATAGATG
This sequence comes from Mustela nivalis, assembly GCF_964662115.1. Classification (NCBI taxonomy): domain Eukaryota; kingdom Metazoa; phylum Chordata; class Mammalia; order Carnivora; family Mustelidae; genus Mustela; species Mustela nivalis. Next base: position 72,131,289 of record NC_139023.1, on the reverse strand, counting down.
GTCAAGAAAATCTTCATTAAGAAAGTTAAAAAAAAAAAAAAAAAAGGAAAGAAAGAAAGAAAAAGTAGAGCAAAGACCTGTAGGAGGTGAAAGCCTTCCAGGCAGAGGGAACTCAAGGTCAGAGTGGTCAGAACAAAGTCAGATAAGCCTGTCTCAGAGTCTCAACCTTTCACAACTCTAGAGAAGTATTTACATTAGAGTCTATGTAAATGAGAACCCCTATAGCACAAAAATATATGGACACAAACAGAACAATTAGGAAGGTATTGCAATATTTTGGCAAGAAAAAATAACTTGCACCAAGTTAGTAGTAGTAGAGGCGATGAACAGTGGTCATATTCTACTGGTATCTTGAAAGTAAAGCCACTTGTTCATTCATTCATTCAACCAGAGCTGGTTTCATGGACATGCAGCCTGCTCAGAAGTGGAAGGCCCTGTGCTTAGAAGGGCCCATGCTTAGTCTGAGGTTTTGTTATGGCTATTTCAAATTCATAATAATTTTTAAATAAGGAGATCTAAATTTTCACTTTGTACTAGACCCACAAATAGTGTAGCCAGTCCTGTATGCAGTAAATATTTATTGGGCATTTATTATTATAGGCATTAATCAGGGAAGAAAAAAACCAGAATTACTCTCATGGTGTTTACATGGATGAAGCATGTAACAGACAATGAACATAATAACAAGTCAATTATTTAGTGTGTTAGAAGTATATTGCGCTACAGAGAAAAAAGAAGAAGATGGTAAAGGGACTTGGGGAAGAGTACAGAGCTCAGATTACAAGATTTAATGGGATAGTTAAGATGGGACTTGTTGAGAATGTGAGGTGTCTGAAAATACTTGAAGGAAGTAAGGGATTTGATGAATCAAATCCCCTTACTGATGCCTGGGGAATAAGGTTCCTTAAGAGCAGCTGGCAAAAGACCGTATGAGGAAGGACACCTGGGTGGCTCATTTGGTTAAGCTGCTGCCTTCAGCTCAGGTCATGATCCCGGGGTCCTGTGATCAAGTCCCTCATCAGGCTCCTTGCTCGGCAGGGAGTCTGCTTCTCTCTCTGCCTCTGCCTGCCACTCTGCCTGCTTGTGCTCTTGCTCTCTCTTGCTCTCTCTCTGTCTCTTTGTCTCTCTGTCTCTCTCTCTTTCTGACAAATAAATAAAATCTTTAAAAAAAAAAAAAAATAAGACCCTATGAGGAGAGTGTTCCCACTATGTTCCCAGAGTAGCATATGCAAAGAAGAAAGCAGTTGAAGAGGAACAACACTGGGGGAAGGGGGACAGATACTATAGGCTACTGAAGCATTTTGAATTTTACTGAGTGAAATGGGAGCCACTGTAGGAATTTGGACAGACGAGCTCCATCTGACTATGTTTAACAGCATTAATAATATTGTATAGAAAATCAAATGTAGGAAGGGAAGGGTCTAACCAATAGCAAAGCTATTATAATAATCCAGGTGCAAAATTAACGGTAGTTCAGATCAGGGCAATAGCAGAAAAAATGATTAAAGTGGTCAGATTTTAGACATATGTTGCAGGTGGAACCAAAAGAATCTCCTAACTGTGGGGTGTGAGACAGGGAGCCAAGAACAGCTCCAGAGTTTGGGTCCTGAGAAACTGAAAGAATAAAACTGCTGAGAAAGTAGAGGGATGAAAAAAGAAGTCTAGAGATCATGAGTTCAGTTTTGGATTTGAGTTTGGAATGTCTCCAAGACATCCAAGTGGATGTGGGGTAGAGCGTTGTCTAAAGATCAGACTAGAGCCCTGTGCTTGGAATATAGTGTCACTGGAATATAAATGGTATTAACAGCACTGACACTATATAAGATAATCAAAAGAATGAGTGTAGTTGGAGAAAAGGGCCAAGCACTGAGCCTTGGGACATTCAACATTAAAGAACTGGGAAAAAGAGAAAGAACCAGCAAAGGAGAGTAAGCAACAGTAAGCCACAGTATAGGAAGTACAGTCACAAAATAATGAGAAAAATAGAACTACAGACAATAAATGCAGACCATTCTTTCAAGAATTATCACTCCAAAATGGAAGGGAAAAAAAGGACAGAAGCTGGCAGGGAAGAGAGATAAAGAAAAAAATAAGTGTTCAAGTTTTTAAAAAGATTATCATATTTGTATATTGGAGGGGATAATACAGGAGGGAATAATTTAGGAGATGAGAATAATTGCTGAAGCAGTGCCCTTGAGTAGTTGGGAAGGAATGTGATCATTTCCACAAATGAAGTAGCTTTAGATAGGAGCAAGTTGAGTTGTTGTTGAGCAAGTTGGGTTGTTGTTGTTCACCTATGATCATGTTGTAACAGGAAGGACAGCAGAGTATATAGATACAGATACTGGTAGTAAATTAATGTAACGCTTCAAATGTGTGCAAGTTTTCTACTAATTTCCTTCATTTTCTTTTTTTTTTTTTAAGATTTTATTTATTATTTATTTGACAGACAGAGATCCCAAGTAGGCAGAGAGAGAGAGGAAGGGAAGCAGGTTCTCTGCTGAACAGAGAGCCCAGTGCAGGGCTGGATTCCAGGACCCTGGGATCATGACCTGAGCTGAAGACAGAGGCTTTAACCCACTGAGCCACCCAGGTGCCCCTCCCCTTTAATTTTCTAACATAGAAGAATAAGGCACTAAGTCAACAGTATTTGCTAATGGACTGGGTGTGGAGTACACAAAAAAAGGGAGGAGTAAATTTGACTCCAGGTTTTTTGGCCTGAAAAATGCAAAGCTGGAGTTGCCATACCTAGGCTGGATATAGGGCTGGCTCATACTAGCTCATGAGAGCCAACTGTTAAATTTCCAGTGACTCGATAAACCAGTCATTAAATACAGCCATTGTTAAAAATTAAATTATATAAGTTTCCAATCAAATAATACATCAAAAACAAAATTAAAACATATTATCAAAAATATTAAAAACAAAAATAATATATACTTGACACTTACTAGATCACTGTGTTTTATCACACTGATATTCTTGAGATTATTTACATCTATTATATCCATATGATGCAAATACAATATGGTGATGTGTTACTATGTATCTCTTCCCAACAATCCATTCAGTGACATTACATTGGTAGCTTGAAATCAGCTATGGAAGAGTATTCACACCACATAATTGGAAAATGCTAAAAATCAGAGCTTAGTTTATTGTTTTATTGCTTATCTAGACTTATGAAAGTGATGGAGAAAATGTTAATATTGTAGATTAAATTCAAAAGTATATGGTTATGTCTGCCACATTGTGAAAACACAAAAAGCTGGAGAAGAAACATTCTTCCAGTATGCAAAAACATTCATCTGATTCAGCAAAGTCTCTGTGTCATTGACAAATGAATGAAGTTCTAACACATATTTTTGTTGTTCCTCTTTCATAGTAAAGTAAATAAAAACAGTAACCTACATTCATATTAGAACCATGCTTGTTCATCAAATGCAACCATAGGCTGGCTACAAATAGAAGTTTGTTGAATATCAACAAATCAATTGATTGTCAGTAAAATGTATCATAAATGTGTATATATACTTTTTTTCCAGAAAGGCAATTATTAAAGATTGAGCAGCTCACCACAACCTTGACTAAAATGGAAAAGAAATGGAGGAACCAGTTTGTGGAGGATTATCACCAGTACTGCCGGTTCTTTCTCCACCTAAAGGCAGAATTTTCTCTATCCTTGGGTGCTTTGCTAATTTCCTTTGTCTACTCATCACTCACTTCTGGAATAGCAGTGTTCTAAAGAATGGCCACAGAAAGAGAATAGGAATATCAACCAGTCTTCTCTTAGCTCCCTTTGTGTGTCATGCAATTCCCCACCATTTCTAGTCCCCCACAATTTTCCCTGAATCTCTAGGACCCATGCAGACATAACCAAGGCTCCAAGGTGATGATGGCCTCAAGGTAAAGCCTGGGGCCTACTCAAGCCCCAACTCAGTCCCCAACATTAGCTGTCTGTGTCAACTGACTTTCAGAGGCAAGTGTGGAATTACTGGGCTTCATGCATTCAGCCACATGCACTGTGCTATTGGTGAGACCGTGTAGGAAATGGAAGGAGCACTGAACTTCAAAGCCACAGACTTAGGTTCTGGTACCCTCACTGACCTTAGGCAAATAGCTAACTATTGACTTGGAAGTTTGGTCTAAATGCAGTTTACATCCTTATAATTCTAAATGGCATGTTGGGGGGCATCTGGGTGGCTCAGTGGGTTAAGCCTCTGCCATCAGCTCAGGTCATGATCTCAGGGTTCCAGGATTGAGCTCAGCATTGGGCTTTCTGCTCAGGATGGAGCCTACTTCCCCCTCTCTCTGCCTGCCTCTCTGCCTACTTGTGCTCTCTCTCTCTCTCTCTCTCTCTCTCTCTTTCTCTCAAATAAATAAATAAAATCTTTTAAAAAAATAAAATAAAAAATAAATGGCATGTTGATAGAAGTGATGAAAGTAACTTCCTGGACTGGTCCTTAAAATCATCATACCACTTTTACTATGGTAAGCCATTGAGATCTCATGAGTTTGATTGTTGCAGTAGGTAGCACTAATTACCCAGACTAAGGGCCTTCCTATTTTCCAGAAGATTAAAATTCCCTCCAATCCATGCATCTATCAAGTAGCAACTTCCTTCCACATTAAACCCTGCTCCTACTCCTTTTCTCTTCATCCTAAGAGGACAGATACTGAAAATATGGTTCTGCTTAATGTAACAACACAAATATGAGAGTCTAATAAATTTTTATTGTCCATTTTATTTCATCAAATTAAATCTTAATATATTCACAAGTAATCCTCTATTGTGATTGAAGACAGACATAGTGAAAATCATTCTATTTCACAAATTTCCTTTAGAAGTATCTAAAGAATTTTGTATACAGCATACTATTGAAACAGCTAGCTAATATTTTAAATTACCTAGTACTCATTTTTAAACATTTTATCTTAAAGTGATAAACAGTTTATAGAAGAAGAACATGGAGGGGCACCCACGTTGTTCTGTCAGCTAAGCATCCAACTCTTGGTTTCGGCTCAGGTCATGATCTCAGGATCATGAGATCCAGCCTCACATCAGGCTCTGTGCTCACCATGGAGTCTGCCTGAGATTCTTTCCCTCTTCCTCTCCCTTCCCCTCTGCCCCTCACCCTGTTGCAGTGCATACATGTGCTCACTCTCTCTCTCTCTCCCTCTCTCTCAAATAAATAAATAATATCTTTTTTAAAAAAGTAGTAGTATACAGAGTTCCTTGAAACCTTTCCCCAGCTTCCTTAATGGTGACATCTTATTAATTATAGTACATTATCAAAATCAGGAAATTTACATTGGAGTAATATTGTTAACTGGACAAAAGAATTTATTCAGTTTGCATTTTTGATACATTTTTAAAATTTTTGATGCAGTTTTAATGCATTCATGTGTGCGTGTGCATATGTACGTGCATCAGTGTAATTTGGTCCCATGTAAAGATTCACATAACCACAACCCCCATCAGGAACAGACTAGTTCTGTCACCACAGAAGAACTCACTCATGTTACTCTTTTATATTTACACTCACTTAATCTCAACCCTGTCCCTGTCCCCTAGCAACTGCTGTCCTCTATCTCTATAGTTTTATCATTTCAACAATGTTCTATAAATGCAACATATAGTGTGTAACCTTAAAACTGGCTTTTATTTTCATAAAGCATAATGCCCTTCAGATGCATTCAAGTTGTTGTGTGTATCAGTAGTTTGTTCCTTTTTATTGTTGAGTAGTATTCTACTGTAGGTATATACTATATCTGCTCAACCTCTACCCACTGAAGGACATTTGGGTAGTTTCCAGTTTGGGGCTATTAAAAATAATGCTGCTATGAACATTCATGTGTAAGTTTTTGCATGAAGATAGGTTTTTATTTCTCTGGCACAAACGCCAAGAGTGCAACTCCTGGGACTTGCACTAAATACATGGTTAGATTTATAAGAAATCATCAGACTGTTTTTCAGAATGGCTATATCAATTTACATTTCTATCAGTAATATATACCTGTTTTAATTTCCCTGTGTCCTTGCCAGTGTTTGATATTATCATTAGTTTTAATTTTAGCTGTTCTAATAGGTGTATGGTGAGATCTCATTGTGGCTTTAATTTGCATTTCCCTAATGGCTAATGATGTTGAACAACTTTTCACGTATGTGTTTATTTCCCTTTCATATTTTCTCTTTGGTGAAATGTCTGTTCATGTCTTTTGTCCATTTTCTAATTGGATTGTTTGGGTTTTTACTTTTGAATTTTGAAAGTTTTTGTATATGCTAGATCCAAGTTCTTTGTGGGACACATGCTTTGCAAATATTTTCTCCCACTACTCCTATTATTAATCCCTAAAAAAGTTTATCAAAGAACGCTAAAGTTCTCGCAACTTCACACGAGTTTGAATGAAGACGTTGAAAAATTGGGGATACTTTAAGAGACTGTCATTAATAGTCATTTCCCAACTTTTTCTGAAATGATGAGAAATTATTATTGCCTTTTAGGTAGCAGATGCATGAAGGTTATTGAGACCCAGTGGGGCAACGTTACATTTTAGTGCACCTACAGCAGATTGATTAATTCTCATTACCTTAAATTGAAGACAGGAGGATAAGAACATCGAAGTGATTTACTAAGAAGTTTATCAAGCATCTGCCAATATAATTATTTTTTTAATCCAACAAGAAAATAGGTGTCAATAAATAAGTCATTAATAAGCTAAAGAGACTTATTTTCAGTGTATTGAAATTGAAAGAGAAGCTTATTTAAAGATTAAGAGAGACATCAAGGAATACATTTCAGAAAGATTAACAAGTACTGTTAATGAGCTAAGTATTTGAATAAGAGAAAGGCTTAGAGACAAGAAAAATGGAGGAAAAAACATTTTATTCACAAACAGAACGTCCTAGTGCAATATACTAACTAAATATTAAGAACAATTACTGTTATTACTAAGTCTTTAAACTGATAAGAAAAATAAATCATCTTAATAAGGGTGAGAAATGGATATTTGCTTACTACCTGAGAAAACAAAATAACCTTCCATGGTAGTTTAAAAAATACAGCACTTTAGTAATTAAAATAAAATTAGAGTTAGAATTAATGGATTAGATTCTGTATATATGCAGATAAAGCAGTAATATAATCAAGCATAATGATGAAAATAGACTGAAGTGTTATTGGTGAGACCTTGCTTCACATTATCAAACTCTAGAAAAACACTGAGCAATCAAGATAATAATTTTTAATAGATATTGTCACTTTGTATTAATGAGAATATTAATATAGTTTTTAAAACTCTAGTAAAGCCATCTGCTAACTTTCTAACCTGGACTGCATAGAAAGCTGTAAAGTTCTGAAAAAACATCTCATTTCAAGTGAGAATTGCACTTAAAAAAAATAGTCCTACAGAATAATCCCTATCTTGAGGGTAATATTGGACTGCAGAACTTGATCTAGTTTCTTAACTCCATAGCCTAAAATGAAAAGCTGTTTTATATATGTTATATTCCAATGCCAAGAAAACACTGCATGACTCTGCATGTCTGCTGGTAGATTTGGAAACAACCAAAGCTAGAGCTACCAATTCCACATCTAGGAATTGGAGTTGGAAAAAAAAAAAAAAATTAATACCTGAACCCTAACTTCTTACCCAAAACCATTCTCCCTTCTTAGCACCACATGTCCATCAATAGTATATGCTATTCCCACACAGCTTTGAGAAGGTTAATCTTTCTTCCACTTTAATTATTGTATCAGGCAGCCACGTGTTCTCTCAGAATTTACATATGGGAAAGGGTTTATTCTACTACCTAGGCCTGGATACCAGGGTTTTTGAAGACTTAATGAACAGAAGCCAAAAACTATCATTCCAAAGCCTCAAGGTCTTTCTAAGCCTCCTGTGTGGTGAAAGCAGACATGCACCTGTGGCACACAATTTCTTTAGGAAAAGTCAAAAGAATGGGTCCTTTAATTACACGCATGTAAATAATTGGTCCATTGATCCTGAGGGACACTTTGAAGTCAGCATCAACCTGTTTGATATGTCAAAAAAGATGTTCTTCGACAAGCTGAGTGTTTTATTAAAAAATGCAAACCGGACTCTGCTTAGGAGCTAGCTGCCCTTGTTTGGGTAGGAGAGAAAAGAGAAAAGTAAGGGGCCAGAGAAGATAAGAGTTCAATTTCTGCATGACTGATACAGCACACTGGATTCCAAATTATTCCTTGTTACTGTGGAGGGGTTTTCTGCTTGCTTGTTTTGTGTTACGGTTGTTTCACTTCCTTTTTACAACGAGTAGAGATCTGACATTGAAAAGCTTGCCAGAAAAACTTGCAGACTTTGTCTTCAATTCACATTGGAGGAGAGGCTGTAAAAAGGAGCTATGCTGGACTGCAGCTCTCATGCTGCGTTTATTCAAAAGGCAATGAAGCCAGAATGCACAGATGTTGGACTGCTGGGCGCCATCTTACAAAACCGTGTATGGTTTCCTCTGAAGGGAGAGGACATTCCCATATGAACCAGAAAAAGGTTTCAGGAGCTCCTCTCCCTGTCTGAGCGGCATGTAATGGGTCTTGGGCTCTAAAGCCACTTGCTCAGAGCTGTGGAAGGGGAACGGGTGGTGTCAGGTGAAGGTTTTGGCCAGAGGCCAAATTGGGACAGTGAAACATGGAACTCAAGTTCCTTAGCTGGTCGTACTTTAATCCCCATAGTTTTCCCCCACTATTCGTGAACCATCAGTAAAATCTTAATAGAATTCCTAGTCTAGTGTCAATTCTGTGTAGAGTTTGGTAAAGATCCTAACTTGATGAGGAGTGATGGGAGGAAAGAAGTGGGGCCAGAACAGTGAAGCTTTTGTTCCAGGCTGTAAGAGCGGGTTAGAGCTTCAGGAGGTAATAGATGGGGGCCCTGGTGAGGCTATCTGACAAGGAGCCTGGAAGAGAAGAGGTGGGGAGATGAACCACTTCACAGACAGGAAATAGGACTTCCAGAAGAAGAAGAAAAAAAAAAAGAGGACTGTGAGAGGCTCTAACACCCAAAAATCACAACAGCTGCTCACTCAACATCAATGACCATTTACACTCAAATAGAAAATTCAGACTTCTGTGGGCTGGAAATGCAAGAAACAACAGACTGGCTTTTGACTTCATCCTTTCCCACTCTGTTCTCAACACCATCATCACTGGCGCTCCAGAGTCCAGATTCCTGCACTCTGACTAAAAGCCAGAAGCCCAGTTACTCTCCCTGCTGGATGGCCTGAACTATAGCATGAGGTTAAACTTCACAAAACGTTCATCACAAGTCTGCTCCACCCACAAAAATGACATGCAATGACACAAAAATTTCACAGTCTGGAACAGCATCAATGACACCAAGGACAAGAGGCAGGGAAACAGACTTTAAAAAACAAGAAGGAATTAACCAAATACCTGGGCTGAGACTCTCACATGAGAGGGAGAGAGTAGGAAGAGACCTTATACATCTCAGTCCAATGACAATGACAGGAAGGAAAAGCAGAGCAAGAGCCCCGTTGGTGAGGAGCATGGAGACGTCCAGGGGAGGACTGTGCTAGAAGCTGCCAGGCTCACAGCGGCCTGAGCTGAGAAGCAGGCCTCAGCTCCCCACCCCCTCCTTGGTGGGACACAGCACAGGAAACTGCTCTGGGACACGAGAGACAGGAAAACAGAGGCCTTAAGGAACATGAAGGAGACAGAAAACTGTTGCAGGGACTAGGGTTGCTGAGCACCAAAAAGCAGGGTAGGCCTCTTCTGTGTGGAACCGTGTGCCCACAGGGTGATTAGGTCCTTTCAGGGGAACTCGGAGACAGAAGTGAACAGCTAACCTCCAACTGCTCCTTATCAGAGCCCCGCAGGCATCCTGTGAAACATCTCAAGGTGGGATTTGTGGTTGGGATAAAAATAGCTTATGTGAGCTTTTCTCTCTAGGAATCCTTGCTCACAAATAAACGTAGATTGCAGCTCTCCCAGAAACTCCCTCATCCTGCCCTGCACACAGTCACCAAAATTGTCCATTTTTCTGGTCAATGATCAGTGACTGAAGAAGGCCCCTGTATCGATCTCTTTTTTCCCTTAATAACTCGGGTCTCTTCAAGTGAGAGAGAAGCAGAAAGAGGGTGAGGAGACAGAGTGACACACCGAGACAGAGGAGGGAAGGGGAGAACCCATGGACAAGGTAGTAAGCTCACTAAGTATTCACCAAGCACCAACCAGGCACCGAGCACTATTGTCAGTGTGCAGAAAGAGCAGGAAACAAGACACAAGACTCTCACATTGTACAATGCGTGCAAAGGTACTCTTGGGCTCCTACTCCACGCTTAACACTGTCTTAAGCTCTGGGAGTTATCTTTTTAAGTTCCAAAGAAATGGAGATGAAACAAGAAGTTGGAGGCAGAGAGGTAGAAATGGAGACAATTTATGCAAAATGATCTGGAGGCTGCCTTGCCAAGAGAACCCAGTTTTCTATACTTATTCACTTCAGACTCCATTCTGGAATCAGATGGTCTTCCAAAAACATCAGCCAAGTGAAGCAAAAGAGTTCCAAGGATAAATAAAGGAAAAAGTTTCTAAGTTTGCCCGGCACTTAGGCCATGTTAGAGTGGGATGGACTTGGCTGCGTCCTCCCGGTTATTTATAGAACAAGCGTGCACTCAAACATGCTGCAACCGCAGATGGCTGGGCCAGACGATCTGTCACGGTCCCTTCCAGCTCCATTTATTTTGTGATTTTTCATTTTTGCCCTAGTACCTATCACAAGGGCTAACAAGCGAACCATTAGGAGAAAAGAGGCCAAACAAAAGATTTGGGGTTTCGTACGGCAAAATCAATTAAATACTATGGGGGGTGGGACTGTGTTTCTAATTTGAGAAATCCTAATCAGCAAGGATATCGTCCAGTGACTTGTGCTTAAGGTGATTGCCTATAACCGCCAGGCCATAAAGAGCCTGGGAGGCTATCCGAAGAGCCCGCTCGTTTTACAGGCAAGGCTCCTGCAGCTGGGGCGGGGCATGCATGCCCAGGTCCTCTGTTCCTTGTCCACACGGCTTACAGCCAAGCCACAGCTCAATTCGTTTTACTAGAGATTGCCATCTCAGTTAAGGAACTTCTAAATATTCTGGTCCCAGGAACAGTTAAAATAGATACATTTGCTGTATTTGATATGCTAATGTGTGTGATTTGTGATTATGATATAATTTTATGTATACATTCCCATAAAATTTAATGATTATCTATAGAGACAAGTTCTCCTAACTCATGAGCTATACTCAGGAGCTTTTTAACTCTTTTACAATAAGAACATAACACTAAAGTAAATTATAGCCTCAGTGGTACATTATATTACACCTTATTTAAATAATTTCCAAAGAGACCTAAGTTAAATCTGAGGTTTGACTCATATCTGAGTTCCCCCTGAGATTGTAAAGAATCATCTGGCAATGAAATATCCTAGGTAGAAACTGTTACTTATCTGCATAAGCAAAAGGAAAATATAACAAACTCAAGTTTGTTCTTTTTTTTTTTTTTTTTCCAGGCTCCCTTGTTTTTAATAGGAATATGAGACTTCTAGTCAAGAAATATTTTTACGGGTTTCAAGAACAGAACAAAAACATCAAGATGTCCGACGTCTATCTAGAATGAAACAAGCATAGAGATGCCTAGTGAAAATTCTAGTCCATCAACGGTTGCTTCCAATGACGATCTCCTCTTAAAAATTACTGAATCAATCCAATGACTAATTGTCTAAGATTTTAATGTATTAACTTTAGACTTTCTTCCTGCTATTAAGCAAAACAATATTCTACTCATTCCATTAAAAAATGTCAAACATCTTCCAGAACAAGACTAAAGAGAGAGCTGGGTTTTTTTGTTTGTTTGTTTGTTTGTTTGTTTATTTTTCCATTTCTCCAGTATCCTCTGTCAAATGGCAAATCTTACAACAACTTAGCAACCAATCTGCTGTCCTTTATTCAAAGGCAATAACGGATTAGGGGAGTACGGTGCTGCAAAAGCAGTGGAGCCCTGTTCCTGAGGGATCTGGGGCAAGAGCCCGTTTCCTAGGGCCTCGGAAGAAGCAAAGCAGAGAGAGGACGTGGTTGGCTAGTGTTGCACATTTGACTACAGAGAAGGATCGAGGAAATACTTACAGAGCCCAGAGATAGCTTGGCGTTTAGGGATTGGCTGACTGGGTATACCTCATTACTGGTCAGAACACTCACAGAAACCTGTAAGCATCTGTTTGCTGACATGGCATCACAAGCAAGAAGAACTCCTTCTTGGGCCAAGAAAGTACTTCAATGTCTCCCTTTCTGACGATCGTTATCCTACCATCCCTCCTCAATCCACATTTTGTTCATCCAATGCAAAAAGCAGAAGAGAAGGCTCATGATCAGTCTTTGGTAAATCCATTATTAACTATGTAGAAAGCATTGGTCTTTATTTATGAGGAAAATCAACAGCCACAAAAATCTCTTAGTGATAGCTTTGGGAGAGAAAGGTATATTATTACCATGATAAAATAACTTTGTATTGAGTAGAATTGTAAAGAAATTAACATTTATGGATTACTTACAACCAGCCAAGTACTTGAATTACTTATCTCATCACAAAAATCCTTTAAAGGTGCCAATTTGGCGGGGAGGTGGCGGGGGAGCCACCAAGCCCATAATGGTTGATAGCCCAAGGCCACAGATAGTAAAAGCTATGGATAGAAACCCAGTCCTCTCTTCCCTCAAGTTTGTGCCCCTGTATCACCTGGACTTTTTTTCTTGTCAAATAATGTGAAAGGAGTATTGGAATAAACTTTTCAGAATAGGAGAAGGGACCTTATTTCAATACAAGAAAATTAATTGTGAATGAAAAGGTATGTAATTCCTTTTGTTGTAATCATGTGTTCATTTTAGCATTATCTACTCAAGAATTTTGAGGATTCTGTCATCATGAGTCGACAGAAATCATTAAGGAACATCCCTGATGATTGTTTTTGCCTCTGGTTCTGTAACCCTTGCCAAGTTAAACCTTTTGTTTGTCACTGAAGAACACCGGTATTTGTTGCCGGTTCTCTGGAGGCTGTAAGAGTTAAATAAGGTATGTATCTTCTCTAAATAGATTTTACTCAACAATAACTGAACACCTAACAAGACAAGAAGAACTTGTGATTTATGGGAGTTTCTAACTGATGGGAAGTATGTTGGCATCCATACCGGCTCTGAAATGGAGGAAATTGTGTAGGATCTGTTATAGGGTTATATGCACTATTTTAAGCACTTCTGATGAAGGAGATTTTCTGCCAAATATGATGCACCCAAGAGAGACAAAAATCTATGAGACTTTTTGCTTGCTTTAAATAATCCTATTTAGCATTCCTTCAAGATAAGTTATCACTGAAAAGAGTAACCACTTCTTAGAAATTCTAGTATACGTATAAATGTATTCATGGGGCCATTTCAGAAAAGTTGTGTAATCAATGCAAACAGGCCAATATCATATGCATGCAGGTTTTCACGTAGGAGAAAAAAGGGCTTTCCTTCCAACCTCCTATAGTCCATAACCGTGTCTATGAAATAAACTCAAAACAAGCAGATTAACAGGAGAAAATGTGTATACATATATATGTATACACATTATATATATACACACACACATATATACATACATTTATATACATATATATACACATACTTTCTTCCCAGGGGTGCTCCTATGCCATAATATTAGAAATGTGCATACGTACATATATACATATATATGTGTGTGTGTGTGTGTATGTATACACATTTCTAATATTATGTGCATAGAAGCACCCCTGGGAAGAAAGTGACTACCTGAAAAAGCGGTAAAATTTGAGAGATTATATTCTGCCTTAAGTGGAGAAGTAAGCTACTTAAGGGAGAATAAATGATTTTTAGGAAAGATGAATGGGCCCCAAAGAAATAGATGGGCAGGATGATATTTTGTGACAAAGCTTGTCTGTTTGTGACAAAGAACTGAAAATAGTGTGATTTCTAGGCTCCTCATCTGAGGTAAGAGTCAATCTTCCCTCCCTGATAGAACTCCCAGGGAAGGGATTTGTGACAATTAAGATCATTTTGGAGGATCTGTCTTTAAGCAGGTAAGTAGAATTCTGAGAAAGCCTCACCTGCCATTTGCTGTTGTTCGAGTGCCTTCACCTCAAAATAATCCTTATGCCAAAGATTTGAGAGTGCCATATTCCACCATCCTTCACTTATATAATTAGTTTGTTGGAATATGCAGTGTCAAGCTGATTAAAAATGGAAACTCTGCTTCTCAAAATATCCTTCTCTGTATGGTTCCAGGTTAAAGCTGATGGAAATAAAGGAATTTTGTATGAAATTTGGAATGCAGAAGTAAAACAGTAAACACTGTCAGATGTGATCATGGTAAGGGACAAGGTGCCCCATGGGTCCCAGCTTTCCGTCTCCTCTATTCTGCATCTAGCTCTTCTCCTTGACTGCTGGCCTCACCACCTAATGGCTGCCCCAGGCCCATATTCCGACACGACGGTGAGGACTCTCTGAGCTTATAGCTCTTCAGAGGCCTCTCCGAGAGCTCCCCCAGTACAAGGCCTTGGTGTAGAAGCTCTGGTGTGTCCCGCCCCCCGCCGCCCCGCCGCCATGCCAGGGTTCCATGCAGGCTAAGGACTCTTGCCGGCTCTGACTCCCACTTCCAGACCTTCATTTCCCCAGCTTTTGTCAGAGCTGTAAGGACTTATTCCTATAATTTCATCTTCATTCCACCCTACACAGAGTGACTCTGCTTTTCCAAATGAATTCTGAACAAATGAATCCACAGATGGCATATACACATACATACACATATATATTATATACTTATTCATTAAATTTCTTTTATGTAATACAGTTCTTTATATAAGCTCCTGAGTCATTGGCTCTATCCTCAATACCTAGATACAAAATATATGCTCAGTATTTGTCTCAGGCAAAATGAACAGCAAGCTAATTTTCAGATCACTTACAAATATTTTTCCACCCAGTAGAAGTCAGTGCTCAGTAATCCTGGGAAAATTACATCAAACATCAAAAGGCTCTCAAATTCAATTTTCAAATGTAGAACTAAATATAATATGCTTATTCAAAATAATATTCAGAGATGATAGATTCCAGCCCTGATCAACTGTATTATTTTTCTGCAATACCATGTCAACTCTTACTCTTTTCTTTAAAGCAGGAAATTTCATGCATGTAATTGTGAAGTGACACCTCACCCCAACCCCATTTCTGTGTTACGTACCTGGGGTGCTATGTTGCACCTCAGTACATTTACGCTTTGGAAATAGGCTAGAAAAATGCCAGATACCTGTGAGTAGAGAAAGTCCACCTGGGGAAAAAAAAATGTCTTCCTCTACTTTTCTAGAGGAAACTAGGCCCACTAAGGCTGACTCACGGAGGCTGCAGGAAGAACAAGTCTGGCACCTTCTCTCTTAGGTCTGGACTTTGAGAAAAGTGAATATCCACATGGTCGAGGATGAGTAAGGCAGGTTCCACCACCTGGAGGAAAGCCAGAAATGAAAAAAGATCTATATGACAGAACACAGGATAGTAAGCAAGCTATGTATTGTAATCAAGATTATCCGGTTTATATCATCTTGTACTGATGAGCCCTGGAGTAGTACTAGGAAGGCAGGGACTGCGCCTATTTTCTCATGGCATCACCAAAGTCTTATTTAAACAGGACAGTTTTGTCTAGCTGTGCTGGGAAGACAAAGGAAAGGGCTTTGAATCCACATTTGGTTGAGAACATTAATGCTGCCTGCTCCCCAGCCCTGAGCCACTTAGGGGGGTCAGCACGGCCATCATGAGCAAGTACTCCAAAAAAAGGTGGGTTCAGGGTGAAAAGGAAAGGATCCTGCAGTGCAGTCATTTCCTCCCATGAGGACATTCTCCTCCTCTAGTGAATTTTGAAGATTCTAACTTTTCTACTAGTGTATAAAACTCTTTCATTAAAAATCAACTGTATCGGGGTATTGTAAAATTACCTATATTTTGTTTTAATCTGCAGCAGATTAATCGGAACTCATTTAAGTGTATTCGTTCCTTCCCCAGGAGAACAGAAAGTCATTTAAATTTTCTTCCCAATATTTGGGTTTTCCCTCACTCCAGGGGATGGGAGGACACCTGCTCAGTGTGAGGGTTGAAAAAGAGACATCAGGCAGGTCTTCACCCTTGTAGACAATCCCCTACGTAAGCATTCTTGGTTTCCAGTGTCTGCTCAGGAGTTCTCAAACTGGTGGCCCAAAGAGATGTTTCATTTTGTTTTGTTTTGTTTTGTTTTGTTTTGTTTTGTTTTGTTTTGTTTGACATGTATTTAGTGCTCTAAAATCTGTGAATTAGTTGCAGTGGAGAGAATCAAGCAGGGTTATCCAATGTAGGACAACAGAGCTCAGGTTCTTAGCAATGAGCTGATCAACCTCTGGGGGCCTGACTTTCCATGAGACCAGGGGTTGCTTCTCTCAGGAGGCCAAATCCAACTTCTTGTGACTTTGCCAGGTAGCAACTGGCATTCCCAAACCATCTCTGCATAGCTGGTGTTTACTCTTGGTAATTAAGAGTTTAGTCTTGATAAGCTGAAGTTGGCTGCTTGCTACCTAAACTCAAAACATTATCCCTACCTGCGGATGACCTCACACTTGGCATTGTCAAAGATAAGGGAGCAGGTGTGCATGGTCCTTCCCAGAGAAGCTGCACATGCAGCAGCTTTATCAGACCCCAGCCAGCTCCCCTGTGTAGTAGAGAAAGGACAGAAGACTAAACTCCTGTTCTCCATGCCCGGCTTTGTAAATCAGCCCCCCTAAAAAGCTTATTTTTAATCCCCTCCATGTGACACTGTAGTATTTTCTTTATACCTTGTCATAGCCCCCAGAGCCAGCATTTAAAAACTGAGAGGTTCTACATCGAAATTTGGATGCCAATATATCTTAAAATAGCCCACATTCCCAAATGACAGCAGTTAAAACAGAGAAGGTAGCCCTCACCATTGCTTGAATTCAGACTTTAACTGTCATTTAGTGTCATATTTGCTCTGTGATTTACCCAACTGTGGAGTACGAGGAATATGAGACACTCCTTGAACTCCAGCTCTATACGTACCCACATACAATCATGTGATATACCTAGCTGGCCCCTGAAGAGATGTATTACATCACATCTAAGCAGATCCCAGTCCACGAAGAGATTGAGTCAGACTGGCAAAAGGCAGAGGTAGAGGGGACCTTCTGTTTCACATGTAGTCGAAGGGACCACCATACTAGAACTAGAAGATTCACAGTTTCCAAGAGAAGGACCTGTGAGCCGTGCCTGCCCTGCCCTGGTTACCAAGTCCAGAGAGGCAGTGCAGGACCCCCCTCCACAGGGCATCATGGGAGCCGGAAGTGAGGGCTGGAGGACATTTTGTCAGAACTACAGAAGTTGCTCTGTATGTAATCTAAATTAAGGACCCCCCCACCAATGGACTAATATTGGGTTTCCTACCCTTAGTAGTAAAGCTTCAGTGATATCTAATCATGACTTAGCTGAAAAAAGACTTGCATACCCCCACCCTTGGCCCAAAGGTTCCTATTTGCCCCTCCAGAGCAACTCTCCTTCCTTCATTGTCTTGGGCTCTGCTTCTACACAGCTGCCTTGAGGATGGCATCAAGAGCCTCTGGTTTCAAGTGGAGTCTGGTTAATAGGAAGCTAACCAGGTGGTTCTATGAGGAGGGGAGGGGTTCCCTCCCTGAAAGATCACCTCAAACTTGATATGTCCCCGAAAGTTACTACTTTCTCCCAGGAAACTAAAGCAACACTAGTCTCTCCATGCTCTGCAGGCCTAAGGGTAGGAATATCTGCTTCTGTGACACCAGGTTACTTCATCATGCCTTGTGGGTCTTGTATACCCCCAACTTTTTAAATAGGGCCCTTGTTGAATAAACCTACTTCAAGTGTGTCATCTTGTTCCTGCTGGGACCCTGACTCATATAACCCCAAAGTAAAATGGGACAGTTCCCACCTGTCACACTAAGAAAAGTGGCATTCTGACAATAGGAGCAGCAGGGATGAGATGGGAACCCTTCTACTGAATGAGGACACTCTCAGTCCAGAACAAAACTCACTTTCCCTAAAATAACCAAGAGCACATACTTGCTTACAGAGGAAAAAATAGTCTGCAAACTAAATTACAGTCAAAGCTTCCCTTATTGTGTTGAAGCATTTGTAACATAGAATCCTGTTCTTTATGTGAAGTGGCTACTGAAAGGCTTCTGCATAGCAGTTGTATGCTTAAGATGAAACATGTGTTTTGAGACTCTGTCTTAGGTGCACAGATCTCTTTTCCCACCAGATGCTGCACCCCTGGTAATCCTTGAGCAAGGCATGCTGAATGGGGTACAAGGCAGTGTCCATGTGGGATCTTCCAGTGTACACCTGAAAGAGGGACACAGGGATAGCTCCCTGTTTATGACCTGAAATACTTGAGAAGTTTCCAGGAACCTTCCTAGCTTTATGCTCAGAGCATGGCTCTGGCAAAAGAAGAGCCAAACCTAGTCTTCCATTGGGATCCCTTCCCTCCAGGATGCTGCTTCCAAGCCATGGATCTACAGGTGTCCTTGCTCTGACACCCACAGGGCAATAGCTCCTCCTGTGCTCATGGAAGTCCTGAAGGCCCCTTCATCAGCCAGTGTGGGGAAATCTTCACTAAATACTTTGGGGCCACTGTGGAGGTAAAAACTATAATTGTAGGAGATGCTTACTTTTGTGAAGGTTTGAGAAACTTACTTGTGTGAAGGTTTGAGAAAGAGCTGGTGTGAGAAGATGGAGTCACATGGAAGTCAACAGACTGGGTGCCATGAAAAAAGAGAGTAGAACATCTGACTTATTGCACTAGTGTATGCTTTAGCCATTCCTTGGGACTACAGGCCAGGGGCTAGTGCGCAGGGAGAACATGTGAGCTTAGACTGCAGCATCTCCTATAGGACCTTCCAAAATCTAGAGAGGACTTGAAGTCACTTTCACTCATGAGATAAGCAGATGAACCATGGAGTTAGTGCTCATTGGCCCAGCCCTCTGCTTCCAAACTTCACACAGAATTTATAGTATTTTCTCGTACAGACCACAAATATCATATCTGTACTGTGGTTCAATGATAAAAGCACTCAACTTAAATGTTGTTAATTTCCTCCTGGAAATTAACTTCCTCCTGGAATTAATTCAGGAGCCAGAATGAGAGTCAGCTCAGGTACTTTTCCCTCACTTTGGAGAGGTATTTGCCATTATTCCCCATTAGTTGAACATCACCCCAGGAAATACTGACTCCCATAACTCCCACTTCAGGGTTCCCTTCTGTGTCTCATGTTGGTCATTGGAGAAGCCCTTGGGCCAAAAGTAAAGTCACACAATACATGCTTACAGCATGATACTTTCAGCACAATGTGAGCCAGTCAAAGCCTATACAGATCATAGATCGGTCCTTTAGCTATAGTTAAAATCAAAAGTGAGTGTGAAAGCATGTGAGGCACAGTGCAAGAGGTATCAGGCACACAAGGCTCTCAGGAAACCCAGTCCATCATTGTAAGTATGCTTAGTGAAAGTAGAATTAGAGCAAAAAGACCCAAACACTCTTGTGGTATATTTGGTACTACAGGCAATAGACCTTGAAGAATCAGATTTGCTTCATCATAGCATACATCTTTCCAAAAACCAGGATATTTTTGTCCATAAAATATGTCTTTTTTTCTTTATTGATTGCTAGATAATCACATATCTTGGCTATATTGACTTTATTTTTTATATCCTCCTTTCTTGCATTTTTATTTATTTTTTTTAATAGGTGATACATTCAGAGATCAAAAAGATTAATAGCAGCTGTTTTAGAAAACTGGTTAGCAGTATCCACTAAACTGAATATAAACATATCCCAAGACCCAGCAGTTCCTCCCATAGATACATTCCCAGCAGGATGTATGCATATATGACCAAAGGACACCTGTGAGAATATTTGTCATAGCACTATTCATAAGAACTCTGTCAGATGCTGGATCCCCAAAAATACCTCCACATAATCTTTTCATAAAACAAATCTGAGACTATTCCTTTCCCCAGTAAAGGAGAGCATTCTCTTGCCAGGGTCTTAGTAGCGTTTTAGTTAGGGGACAGATATTGATGATGTTTTTGCTTAGATTTAATGTAAGAAGCTTGACTAGGATTTTGTAAGTGCCGGGTATAATAGCTTAGGAGAGATGGACACAGGAAAGTGAGTACTTTGAGCTGAGATTTTCAAAGAGCCTTCAAAAATAAACCGCCTTTTGGTGCTATTTATTGAAAAGTTGAACAGTTTGATTTTTGTTTAACCAGGACTTTTGGTAAGCTCCTTAAATAATAAATGTATTTGTAATTTGTACCTATGTGGTCAAACACTTCTTGATATAGTAAATTAATCCTAAAATGGATGGTGAGTTGTATGTGTGTAGAAGTCAGCAAACTACAGTCTTTTGACCAAATCCAGCCCTCTACCTGTTTTTGTAAGTAAAGATTTATTGGAACACAGTTAAATCCATTCATTTACATATTGGCTATGGTTGCTTTCCTGCCATAGTAGCAGAGTCCAGAGGTTCCAACTAAAACTAACAGGCCTAAAAAGCCACACATATTTATCATCTGTTCCTTTACAGAAAAATTTTGCTGACCCCTGGTTTAGTTTCTCAACTCAAAACAGAAAATAATCTAAATGTTCATAAACAATGGAATTAACAAATTAGTTGTGGTGTAATCACACAATGAAAATGGATTTACCAAAGTTGCATGTGATGAAATAAATGAATCTAGAAAGAAGTCAGAATTTTTATGTATACCCCTTCTGGGTTATCTGATTCTGCAGGGTCTGTGCCTTTCATTGTCTTTGAACTACTTTATAGCAGTGTAAGTTGTAGGCAATGAATAGTAAGACAAAGTAGTCTTGTTTAATCATACACCAGTGAATTTTGTGAAGACCGTAATTGATTATTGCCCTGTGGATTTTGGCTAATTTTGCATCTATTAGCTAATTCATTTCAACATTACTAATTACCTATACAAGCATCTGTTATTTGGATACTCTTTGAACTGTTCTGTTTTTGATTTTTTGGTTTCCTGGTGTTTTTTTTTTTTAATATTTTACCAGTTTCCTCATTAATTAATGAGTTAAAATCATTGACCCATATACATTTAATATTAGTGTAAGAGTCATGATTTTACTTCTTTCTAAAGATGAATTTTTAACAGGAGTGAACAGTCATGATAGCAGGAGCAGATAATGACTGGAGGGCACCTGCAGCAAAGAAGCTTCCTGGCATCACGGGGGCTGTTGAGGTAGTAGTAAGTTCTATTTCTAGATATGGTTGCTGACAACACAGAGGAACACTTGGAGCTGTAGATGAAGGCTCTTTGCAATTTTCTGAGTGTATGTTACACTTAAATGAAAAATTTGTTTTCAATTTTAAAAACACAAATAAATAACCAAAAGGTATACAGTGAAGTCGCTCTTCACCACCTCCTACCTCAGCCTCAGTCACTGTTTGTGATTGTGGTTTTAATGATCATTCCAGATTTTTTTTTTTTTTAAGAATGTTAGAGTAAATAAGGATACAGATTCTTATTCCCCCACCACATTTTTGCCCAAAAGATAGCACAAAAGATATAATATACACACTGTTGTGAGTCTTTTATTTTTCTCTTAACAATGAATCATGGAGACCTCTTCTTATCACTACATGGAACTCTCCATTCTTTATTACAGCTCCATTGTATTTCATTAAATGAATGTGCCACACTTTATTTAGCCAGCCCTCTCTATTGATGGGCATTTGGGTTGTTTCTAATCTTTTGCCTCATAGAAATATATCAAGCTCCTAGATAATCATAAGAAAAAGGCAGGAAGGGAGAAAGGAGAGAGGCATGGAAATCCGAGTGGGAAAGGGTTGTCAGTAGCACAAAGGCCCTGAGCATGCGTGGGGGTGGGAACATCTCAGATGGGGTTAGATAGCTGTGACACCGCAGATCAACTATTTTCCTTTAGAGTTTTGCCTTCCTCCAGCCTTGACATTTTTCTTTAAAAGGTTGCCTATTTTAACAAAGGGAAGTCAACAAACAACTGCCTTTTCTTTAGGAAGGCTGGGTAGTATGCATATCTTAGACATATAGGAGTCGATATAACCACAATTGAAATACCAGGGTCTCCCTCAACCCAGAAAAAGACACGAAGAGCGCATTTCAAACAGCTTGTATTTTATTTCCAGGAATAAAATGGCAATAGTCTCCAGCTTCCCACTCACCCTAGAGCAAAGAGAATCATGTTGCTAGGTGGGGCCCTCAGAGGCTGTGACTCCCAAAGTCACTGCCCACTAGAATGACAAGCCCAATTTGTAATCTCCTTTATTTTTCATCCCTCCAGCATTGACATGCCCAGCTGCCTCTTTATAACAAAATGTTATTTTATCCAGGAAGCACCCTGTTCTTTCAGCTCTAGAGAAGCCCAGAATGAACTGGAAAAGACAAAACCATTGTTCTCATTTGCACAACTGCTTGGAAAGAAAATGAGATTACTGGCATCAAGGGAGAATTTAAATTTTTCCCCAGGCAAGAAGAATTGACTTCCCATGCTCCAGGATGAAGGTAGTGGAGAATTTACTGCTCGACCTAGCTGAAAGAAAATAAGGAGCCTCATAAACCCAGGCAATTTAAACACACACATGCACATGCACCCGGAAATTCTCTGTGCTATGATTTATGCAAATGTGTTAATTCATAATTAAAAGGTAATGGGGATCATTTTAATGGCCTTTTCTTCCTTTTAGACTGCCTCAGTGGCAGACCCCTGTCACATCAATTTGGGGTGTTAATATATCAATTCCAATGATTTTATTGTCTTAAAAATAACTTAGCTACTGCAGAGGCTGCCTTGGGGAGCTGAGTCTCCAAGGAGGAAGCTATCTAACAGCCAGTCCGTTCTGATCTCCCGGTTATTGACATGCAGAAAAAGAAACATTCACTTTTAATAATAGGGCTCTCTTTCATGCAAAGATAGTAGAGGATTTCTGAGAATAAATAATTCATGCTCCTCCAAGCTCCCTGAGAATAAATTTGTTCCTTTTCTGTTTTGTTTTTCTTCAAGATATGACATCTTAGGAAGAAGGGGCTGGGGGAAAGAAAGCACTTTCTGCTTCTGTGGATATAACACACTGAGTGTTTCATTCCCTAGTGCAACAAAACCTCAAGATCAACAGACAAGAGCTAAAAACTTTTTCCCAACAGACAGACACAGTGCCATCTAAATGTTCTCTCAAAAGATAGCATCTCATAAACAGTCTCAACAAAAGGATGTCAGTTTTCCCTTTATTGTGCATGCACAACGTCACTTTAAAAATAATAATAATAATAACCATAATCAAATAATAACCATAACCAAATCCAGCATGAAATTAATTAAATTTAATTGATCACATGACTAGCCGGTTACAACTCTTGCTATATTTTGAAAAAGCTCTACGTTCTTTGTGTATTTGATTTCACTTGTTATTAAAACAAAAAAGACTACAGTTTTCTAATATATTGTCCATCGGTGGTCCTCACACTTCAGTGTATGTTAAAATCACCAAAAAAAATTGACTAAATACAGATCCCTCGGCTTTTCCCCTCCAAATTCCTATTCACTTCGTCTGGAGTAAGGTCCAGGTAATTTCTGATTTTCCTATACCATGGTTTGAGAAAACATTACACTATATCCTAATAAAATATAATATGGTTTAATATCTGCTTTGGCATAAATGTTTGCATCTCCCAAATTTCATATGTTGAAACCCAAATGTGGTGGTACATGGAGGTGGGGCCTTTGGGAGGTAATTGGGTCCTGAAGGTAGATCCCCTCAAGATAGGATTAGTGCTGTTACAAGAAGAGAAAGACAACTAGCTTAGATATTAAGATACAAACCAGAAAGAGGGCCTTCATTAAGAACCTAACCATGCTGGCACCCTTAATCTTGAACTTCCAGACTCCAGAACTTCAGAAAACAAATGCTTGCTGTTTAAGCTAGCCACTCTATGGTATTCTGTTACAGCAGCCCAAACTAAGCAAGACAACACCACATATAAGAATTTCTTCCCTCACATGTTCTAAGATTGACGGTTGATCCCTATGTGCCCCTGAAAAGTTCCGTTCTTTTAAAGGAAATCACATATTTGGATTATCTCAATGATGCTATGGAGCCTTAATTCTTGATGCAACCAAAGCAGCAATAGAAATGTCATAAAATCCAGATTCCTAGGATATTGGCTAAGAAATTGAGGGGCAACAGGTTTGTTGAAAAACTAGAAACTTTTTTCCAAGAAAAAAGGCACATCTACATAAATTTTATACCATTTTGGTAGTTTTACAGATCTCAGGGTAGAGATTTCCATCCTCAACTGGTTCACAAATATAAGGGTTAATCTTTATTTGAGTTTAGGAATGTGAAGACAATATGTTCTGCAATGAGGTGGTGGTGACAGCTTAAATGTGTTGTTGAGATGTGAGACAGGTCTTCCGATTACAAGAAATAAAAAACATTTGTTAACAAACACACCACTTCCAAACTTTCAAAGGTAAAATAAAGTTTAGCAGCCAATCAGTTTACATAATCTGTAAAAACAGCCAAAGCAGGTAATTTTTAAGTGCTAAAGAGCAGGAATTTAGAAAGTAAAATATTAGGAGTGTAATAAAAGGGGGTGAAATAAATTTATCTTCCTCAAATACACCTAAAAGTCTCTAATTTTGCCTATTATTTGGCTTTATATAAACAAAGTAAAATAGTCTGTATGTGTTTGTGCCTATTTCCATCATGTCCCT
The DNA here is from genome assembly GCF_964662115.1 of Mustela nivalis. Classification (NCBI taxonomy): domain Eukaryota; kingdom Metazoa; phylum Chordata; class Mammalia; order Carnivora; family Mustelidae; genus Mustela; species Mustela nivalis. Next base: position 72,106,408 of record NC_139023.1, on the reverse strand, counting down.
CCAGAATATCATGTATAATAATCCAGCAGAAAAGAAAACTAACAAGGACGAAGCAGTACCAGAAATTTCATGAAGATACTAGTTTTGCTCATCACATTCTATCTATCTGATTGCACAATTAAAGGAATGCTGAGATCATGTCTACAAAGCAAAGTGAGCCTCTCTAAAAAGAAAGTTATTATATTAATGCAAAGTATTGCTTCATCATCTTAAAATTGTGTATCATTGCCATCTATTTATTTCATAAGTGTTCTAGAAGAATTAAATAAACTGAGATTTTAAAGAAACACTTTGTTCATATTATATAACCTATTATATAAAGCTAATAAGAAATAGATTATATCAGGTATGATTGCATAGAGTATGTTATAACAAAAGTCTTTTAAAGGACCTAGAGAAGAGAAACTGAAATTGTAGAAGGCCTAATTAAAAGAAAGGAGAAAGGAAGGCAGAGACAGAGGGACTAGTCATCTGAACAGTATCCAGTTGCCTCTTGCTGTGTAAGAAACTACCACAAAATGTCATAGCAGCTTTACATAACTATTTGATCGTGATTCTGTGGGTCAGCAGTTGGGAATGGATTCAGCTGGAACAATTTCATCTTTACTTCATGTGATGTCCATGTGCTCACTCACATGTCTGTGATCTCAGCTGGGACAACTGGAATGGCTAAGATGACTGAGGTATCAGGGCCTCTCTCTACATGGTCTCTCAGCCTCCAGGAAACAGAGTTCCAAGAAGACTATCAAAAAACCTTCAAAGTCTTATAAGGTGTTGGCTCAGATCTTGCATAATATCACATCTGCTTTATGATAATCTGAGTCACAAGAGAGCCCAGACACAAACAATGGGAAAATGGACTTTACTTCTTGATGGAGGAAGTTGCAAAATATTTGTGGCCATTCTCATCTACCACAGATGCTATTCTGTAGAACTGTACTTAATGCAACACAAGATGGTTTTTAGAGAGAAGAGACTGCACTTCATTAAGACTACTGGCTTGAATACCAAAGAATGATTAGTGGATAAATGTAGATTGTAATTTTCTGTTGAGTTGTCACATTTTGTTAGAGATGAGAGATGCAGAAAGATAGATGGAATACCTGATAAAGTATGTGTCCCTCAAGTAAATTATTTTGGTAAGAAGTACCAAAAGTATAAGAAGCCATTATCTCTATTTTTAATGACTACTGTTAGTTGGTGGGTTAACAAATATGATGTCAATGGTAACATCTAAGATATAATGGTTTTTTAATTCAATATTGAGTACATGATATAATGAACCCACATTAACTCTAGTTAACCATTCCTAATTGTCAAATAACCTATTAGTCATATAGATTTCTTAAATAGGTAGGATAAAAAAATGTCAGTGGGATAAAGTAAATGGTGATGTGGCATTAAAAAAGTCTTTCCAGATACTTTTTTATTCTATCTCTCTGTTATAAAAACAAGCAGTAAGTAAACTTTATCACACTTGGAGTTAGAAAATGTGCATTCTAGTCCTACTCTGCCAGGAACTTACAGTATGATATATTAAGTAGAGCTTTCTCTAAGTAATCTGAGGGGTGATAGATGAATTTATATAGTTACTTTAGTTATAATATTATTATATACACACATGCACACATATACATACATGTAAACATGCATGTTGACAGAGACAGAGAAAGAACTCATGAAAACCAATAGTGCCTTGAAGAAGAGCACAGTTAAAGAATTTAATTTTTGTTATTTCTCTTGCTTTTTATTCCCAAAGCTAATTATTTAAGAAATAATATATCCCTAAATCTTTCACTTCATTTTAACAAAAGCCTTTCATATTCCATCTATACTGAACATGCAGACTCCTTTTTGAAGAGTTTTTCTTAGAAATTATTAAAAAGAGAATAATTCTAAATTTTTCCCACTTTGTGTATATCATAAAAATATCCAAAAAATATCATTGTGTATATCATAAAAATCTAAGATCTAATACTATTTCAATTTTTAGCCATGGAACATATGCTACTATAGCTTACATTCATAACATTTTAAAGATTTTTTAAAAGATTTTATTTATTATTTGACAGAGAGAGAGAGATCACAAGTAGGCAGAGAGCCAAGCAGAGAGAAGGGGGGAAGCAGGCTTCCTGCCGAGCAGAGAGCCCAATGCTGGGCTCAGTCCCAGGACCCTGAGATCATGACCTGAGCTGAAGGCAGAGGCTTAACCCACTGAGCCACCCAGGGGCCCCTAAAGATTTTTAAACAATTGCCTGACACTGTTTATATATGACATAACTGTATGAAAGTTGAAGGCTGATATAATTGTATCAGTTTTACATATAAAAAATGACTAATAAATTGATGATAGAGTACTTGTTGATACATTCTAACTAACAGATTACTAATTAACAGATGTGAGCTCAGGTAATGGAAAAACTTCATCATTCAAAATACTTCCTGAAAAGGCAGGTAAAATTTTTCCAGTTCCAGAAATGTATTTTTGTAGGTTGACAAGATTTAAATCAAATACAATTAATAGAGATATCTGCTATCAATCAAGATGGAGATTAAAGAACTGATTTATCTTCTCACTTAAAACTACAACAACAAACAGGGAAAATATAGGGAAAAAAATTGTAAGATGTTGAACATCAAGCAATAGAAGATAGCAATTACTGAAAGAGGGAAAAATAAATGACGAAAGTCCTATAATACTCCAGCTAACTGACTGGAGAGTTTCCAAGATGCAGCCCATGGAGGAAGAATCCAAGAGAAACTTAGAGGTATATCTGAGTTGAAGAAATAGAATTCCAGAGTCCAGGAAAAACAAGACTGCTAGAGTTTGTGGGACAGAATACCAGAAAGAAACAGCTGCACAGGGATAACTAAAGAAATCTGCAGAAGATCCCACTTGAAGTTTTAGGGTAATACTGGTTGCCACATGTGTGAGGAAACTACATGAGACTGAAAAAAAAAAAGAGAGAGAATAATCTTTGGAGGTCACACAGATCAGAAAGAGTATCTATTCCCACTATTGGAAGTGGAAAATCACCCAATTCTTAAGATATCAGGTAGAGTGTCCAGAAGATATTACCTCAATATGGAGACAATATTAGATGCCAGCTAAATGCTACTCTGATCTTGCCTAACAAGGCTTGGAAGCAAACCTAGAAAGTCAAACTTTTCATTATTTAGCTGCATCCTAAAACAAAGCTCAAGAATGGTTACATGATTTCAAAAATATCTGTCACTAAACAAGGCAAAATCACAATGTCTGACATCTAACCAAAAATTACCAAGCATGGGTACCTGGGTGGCTTAGTCAGTTGAGCATCCAACTCCTGATTTTGGGTTTTGGCTCAGGTCATGATCTCAGGGTTGTGGGATGGAGCCCTGTGTCCAGATCCACACTCAGCTGGGAGTCTGCTTGAAACTCCACAAAAACACACATCCCACATCCCTCCTGCTTGTGTTCTCTCTCACTCTCCCTCTCCCCTCTCTCTCTAAAATAAATAAATAAATCTTACCCCAAAAGGGGGGGGGGCATACAAAGAGGTAGGAAAATATGACCCATAATAAATTAAGCAAAACTAACCTAGAAATGACACCACCACTGGTAGAATTAGCGGACAAAGATATTAAATGTTTATTATAATTCTAGTCTATATTTTCAAAAAGCTAGATGAAAAATTGAACATGCTAAATACAGACGTGTAAGAATTTTTTTTAGTTACAAAATCAAACTTCTAGAAATGAAAAAATATGAATAGGACTAAGACAAAAAATACCTTGGATGGAATTAACAACAGATTAGACATCACAGAAGAAGAAAAAGAAAACGAGTGATTTTTTAAAAAATCCTTTCAAAGAAAAAAAATGAGTGGCACTCATTTTTAGTTCTCATAATTAAATTGCTTAAAATCAGTGATAAAGAAAAAAAAATCTTAAAAGTAGCCAGAGTGAAAAAGAAACATTATGGTAAGAATGAAGAGTAGACCTCTCTTTGGAAACAGGGCAAGTCAGAAGAACAGCATATTTAAAGTACTGAAAGAAACAAAGTGTCAATTTTGAATTCCCTACTAAAAAATAAAGTCAAAATAAAGACTTTTCAGAGACATAACACCTGAAAGAATCCATCTCCAGAAGACCTGCTCTACATGAAATATTTAAGGAAGTCATTCAGGCAGAAGGAAAACCAGATGAAAATCTAGATCTACACAAAGGAATGAAGAGTGACAGAAATGGGAAATATGTGGATAAATATAAAGAATCTTTGTTCTTAGTTTTTAAATACTTTTAAAAGAGTGATTTATTAAAGCAGAAAATAACAATGTTTTGGGGGGTTCGTAATATATATGGAAGTAAAATTGTATAACAATAATGTAATGATCCAAAGGCCAGGATGTGGGAAATGGAATTATAATGTTGTAAGGTCTTCTATACACATGAAGTGGTATGTCATTTGAGGTAGAATAAGGGAAATTAAAGATGTAAACTATAAACTATAAACTTAAAATGAAGAACAAATAGTTAGAGCTATTACACTAGCCAACAGAGGAGTTAAAAGGCAATATCAAAAGCAATCCAGAAGAAGGGAGAAAAGAATTTAAAAAAATGGAATAAAAAGAAAATAAATAGCAAGATACCTGATTTTAAGCCACTCATATCAATAATCACATTAAATATAAATGGTTTAAAGACCCCAATTAAAAAGCAGAAGTATTCAGAGTGGATTAAAAGAAACAAAACCCAACTATATGACCACTATAAGAAACCCACTTTAAAAAATAAGAACACAATAGGCTAAAAGAATGGAAAAAGATACACTATGCTAATGCTAGTCAAGTATTATTAACAACCTAACCGAAACTTCTTTAAAGAGGCCCTTGTTATTTGCATATGTGAAAGCATAACATCTTGGATGTTTAAAAAAAAAAAAAAAAAAAAAGATCTATAATTGCCTTTTAAAATGGTAATTATACAATCATGCACACTAGTTCCCCGGGAGTTAAAAGAGAATGGAAGCTCTGAAAATAGGAAATGATAATGTCTTTCTTTGTATTTTATTTCTTTTCTTTCGGCTATTTTTCTGTTGACTGAACAGTAAAAGAAAACAGCAACATAATCTGGAGCTCCTTTTGCTCAGTGCACCAGTCGCATTATTGATCTGGTATCATGGTGTATATAAAGCAATGTTTGCTTCAGTGACTCCAAGCTGTATTCCAAATAAAAGGCTGTATGTATAAAGACAGATTCCTACAAAGGTAAATTTAAGAGAAAATAATTTTTTTAAGCTCATTCTATTTTCCTTCCCACTCCATTTCTCTCATAAAGAACTATCATCTAACCAAATTATATTATTTTAACATGCTAGAATATTGAATATTGCTTAGCTTATTCAAAGATTTTTGTCAAGTTATGTTTTGAGGAAATTCAGTCTGTGCATGGGTGAAGTGTCAAAAGAAAAGCTAAATGCATAAATATTCAGTACCTATGGCTCATATAGATACAGTTTATTTCTTCCTATTTTGTGATCCAAGGTTATTAGTTCCTTCTAAAACTGAATTAAATGGGGAGTGAAGGTAAGAGTAGGATATGAAACAGTAGCAGCAGCTGGATATAGCCCAGGTTAGGGGCACAGTTGGAATGGAAGCTTGAGATCCCTGTGTGTCTGAATTTGGATGAGACTGAATGGGGAGAGGAATTCCAACATCTGGGTTTTAGACACAAAAATAATAAGAAACGGTAAAGAGAGAATGGTTGTCCATTAAGTAAATTCATAGCTATTAACTCTAGCTACTACAGTCAGACAAAGGAAGATGCTAAATTTTAGTGGAGGGTTTGGAGGCAATGTGCAAGTGAATAAATTTGAATAGAAGATCAGTGAGTGGCAGTTTGTCAACCTCATGAGCTGTATAAACATAATCTCACTCATATCCAGAGTAGGCTAAAGAGTTTTAGTTTCTTTCTAGACCAGATTGGTTATGACCCAGCACTCACTTATCTTGACTCCCAACCTGAGATGAATATTGCACAAGTAACTTGTCATTATGAGCATCCAGACCAGGAGACCAAAAGAAAGTCCACCACCAACAAGAACACATTTGGGGGAACATTAGTTCAAAACAAACTTTGAAAATCTCCTTTGAGGACCCCCCTTCCAGATGCATTACCAACATTAGCAGGTACAGGCAACTCATGTTTTTCAAAAATAATAAGTCTTACCATATGTAATACGGGCAGCTTGTCAATTTTCAAAAAAGACTACAGTGAATGCAGTGGCCCTATGTTAGTAGAGTAAGACATAATTAAATCACCTGAGCATTCAAGATGACCACTTTGCAGCCTCGTAGCCCAGTGATTCTGTATGAGTTTGAGAGGAATGTGAATGATGGATAGAAATTTCTGATTGTTTGAAATTCCACTAAATGAGACATGGCGTTATTATTATTCCCATGTTGAAAATATAGAAGAAACCTAGATGCTAGAAAGCCAATTTATCACATGAGCCTGGGAACACCCTTTATTCTTCCACAGACAAAAATACCAACTTTGAAAAATAGCAGAACCAACTCTCATTCTTTCATTTTGATCTTCAATGCCATATAACCTGTTGTGTGACCAGCCTTGACTCAGCGGTGGAACTAAAAGTAACTTAAGAATTATGGAAACATCGGAGACAGACCATAAGTGACTCTTAATCTCACAAAACAAACAGGGTTGCTGGGGGGAGGGGGGTGGGGTTATGGACATTGGGGAGGGTATATGTTATGGTGAGTGCTGTGAAGTGTGTAAACCTGGCGATTCACAGACCTGTACCCCTGGAGATAAAAATATATGTTTATAAAAAATTAAAAATTAAAAAAAAAGAATTATGGAAATATCTAGGCTCAATCATTGCCTATGGATTGAATACAGGTGAGTAAGGGAAGAAACCCATTGTCTGTTCAATTGTCAAATGAAACTCATTATCTGCCTCTGGGTTTCTTAAATGTCATTTAATTGTATTTGACTCTATTGATGGAAATATTGTCCACCCAGTTATCAACAAATTCCTCCTGCCAGGACATCTCAGAAAGAAACAGCTTAAACATAAACACTCTTCTACCCTCTTTAATAAACACAATTCAGTTCCTCAAAAGTCGAAAAGACTATACGAGAGGACTCAGACATTCAATTCCAAATTGAATTCATGTCTTCTCTAGTTGTCAAAACAAACCTTCTGAAACTTTTTAAATTAAGGTATATTTGCTCAGGTATTTTGTTAAATCCATCACTCTTGTCGATAATGTATTCACTTAAAATATTTTCTGAACACAGTTCTGAGGGAGATCAAATGTGCAGTAAAACCAGTAAATATTAATATTTACTAAGTTAAAGGAATATCTAGAAGGCTGAAAAGTCAAGTGAAAGAGACGGAAAAATTGATCATCTGTTGTCTTCTTGGCAATTGTGTTACAGGCGGAATCCCTGTATTTGCTTTTCCTGAATTCATTATTTTATACTCCCAATTTTCAAATATATTCTGGATCTCTATAAGGTGACTGTTACTGTATATGGTCTCTGTTCCTTTCTGATCTACCACTTGTAGGCTCTCTATTTGCTTAGAGAACCCCTTTCAATATTTCCTTCTGGATCTCTAATATGAAGAAGTACACCCATTAAAATCAAAGCAAATAAAAAAAAGAACTGTTTAATCTTATTGTTGATGACATTAAAACCTAAGAATATGACTTTACCATTATGCCATGTTTAGATTTGTTCTCAGTCTGGCTAGAGATCATCAAGGATAATGATTTTCAATTCTTAAAATTAGGGATGCTTACAAGGCAAGTGTGGGGCAAGTGTAGTATAAGGAAAAGTGGGATAACCTATGTTTGGGGCACGAAGAGGAGACACCGGGGTGAGAAAAGGCCAGGAGGAACAAAAGCAGTTCAGAAGGATAATCACTTTCATTTTGGAGCATCACCCTAACAACTGTACTTTCATCATCTCTAAGCCTTATATCAACCCGTAAGGCAAATACCATAATCCCCATTTTATTAATCAGAAAATAGAGGCTCGGGCAATTTAGATAAGGACCAAGGTCAATACTTGTGCCAGAGTCATGTTTAAACAAGAGCCCATCTAATACCAAAGCCCAAATTTGTCTCAGTAAGCCACAGACAGAGACACCCCAAACACCTCAAATGATCATTTATAGAGATTAAATAGATCATGGAAAGCCATTGGAAGTTCCAGACAAAGGAGTGCTAACATCAGACCTATGCTTGTGGAAGATCCTTCTGACAGAGAGAAGTGACTGAAGGGAAGCATGGTTACAAAATCTCTTAAGAGAAAGGGGTTATGAGGTGCTGGATGAGGTCATGAGAGCATGCAAGAAAAGGCAAGGGCAGGTGGAACGTGAGGCATGCAGGGGGAAGAGGCAGCAAAACGTGGAAACTCATTAGTCGGAAATTATCTCTGCAGATCTGGCTCCCACAGCCTGCACCTGAGATATGTCAGATCCTCCTGCCCGTCCAGGCAGATTCCTTGACATCTCCTCTTAATAACAAAATGGGTGTTATTAGTGTTTACTGTATGTCATGTCTCTGAGAAGCCTTATAAATGTATCATCTCACTTAATCCTCATAGCTGGAAATAGGCATCATCATCAGTACATTTACAAAAAAAAAAAAGATAAAGAAACTGAGGATTCTAGTTAAATTGTTAACAATACCTTCGCCACCTTTCATCCTAGAGTGTGATTTTACTCCTAATTATAATAAAGCTAAATGCCTGGCAGCCCACACAGACTCCAGTCCCCATTAACGATATTGTATCAGAGCCTTACATTAACTATAGAGCTGGGCTTCTACTCTGGAGATTGATCCAAATCTTTCAAATTCCAAATCCAAATTCCTTCAGTACTTATTCAAAAGTTCAGTCCAGAGGTCCAAAATTGAAGAATTGGCCACTTCAGGTGTATCAGGCTCCCTAATGATGGAAATGTTTTTCCCTGTGAACCAACAGAAGACGAGGAGGAAAAAGAGGAAGAGGAGGAGATATCAACTTCATTTCTACATTTCTACAAAGTCAAAAAATGTGGGGGTGCCAGAACGAGGCCCTGGGCCACCTGAGCTACTCCTCTCGGGAGGGATCTCCTCTCCATTTCCCATGTACTTTGGCTGGAGCATGATGGAGAGACCATCTGAGCCCCCTGAGAAAATAAATGACAAAAGTAAGAAATAAACTGTTGAGGGCAAGGACAATATTTTTAGATTCTTGCAGTATTTTTTCATCCTAGAGTGTGATTTTCCTGCTAATTATAAAAAAAAATCTAAATACCCTACAGCCCATGCAGAGGCAGCCTCATATTTATCAACTCTACACTACCCAAGTAATTTGCTAAGCACTATGAAGAACACAAAGAGATTTGCTAATCTGTGGAATGTGGCCCCTGCCTCCAATAAGCTTACTATTATATAGAATATAAGATGTATAGACAACGTTCAGAGAGTAACATCAAACTCTAAGACAAAGGCCATGAGCTAAATCAGGATCTACCAGTTCAGTCAAAAGGTGCCATCTTCAGATGGTCTTCTGTGCACATCTCACTTCCCGTTTGCTCTCATAATCTGAAAAAGCACTACCTTGGGAAAATGTGTTCACGATGTGACACTGCATATGTTTGCATTTTCCAGAATAAACATCACAGTTCCTTCAACAATTCTTTACATAACATGGCTTAAAGACACATTAGGGCACTTGAGAAATTTAGGGGCTGGCCAGCAAACAAGGTCTCAACATGTGAAAAATAATAATTCAAACAAAACAAAAAACTGATAATGTCTTATTCCCAAGACATTCCCAGTGGCCTTGGGCAGAAAGACAGGAAAAGAAATGGGTGCTTCTAGGAGATGTGGGCTCACTGAGACAGCACAGTGCTGAGGGCCCCCAGAGCGAGGAGTGAAGCTTAGGATCACTTTTCACACGATGAGTTTGTCCTTGACCCTCTCAGAATGTGAGTCAACAAAGAAAAGACAGCATCCAAGGTCACCTCGAGAAGGACACGCTAGCCTAAAGTTCCTTTTCTCTGTCAACTGAGCTCTGAAGATTTAATAGGAGTTGAGCAGGCAGAAATGGCCAGGTCGAGCAGCAGGAGTTCCTGGTGAAAGAAATAGCAGGAACCAATCCTGCCCCACCTGCTCTGGGTTCATCTCTAGCTTCCGAGTAGCCAGCCTCAAGGGCGGTGGTTTCTTTAGCTTTCTTTCACTTCTCCACCCTCTGATGAAACTCACGCCCTCCCACATAGGCTATCTGTCCTCCGCGTGGCCCCATGACCTGCAGGTTACACGTCTCTATCCTTGCATTTCTCATATTTCTTTCTTTCTTTTTTAATGGTAGCACTAATTTTAATGCCAAAGACTGGAAACAATCCAAATATTCAACAGCAAAATGGGCAAATAATGCCTATCCATTGCAACTCAATGCCACACAATGACAAGAATAGACAAACTCCAACAAGCTGCTGCAGCGTGGGAGAATCTCATAAACATAACATTGAGCACGTAAAGACAGACACAAGAGAGTCCATACTATATGATTTCATTTACATAAAATTCCAAAAATAGGCAAAGCTAATCCATGATGATAGAAGTCTTTTTTTAACTAACATATAATGTATTATTTGTTGCAGGGGTCCACATCTGTGAGCGATCAGTCTTAACACAATTCACAGCACTCAGCATAAGCCATACCCTCCCCAATGTCAATCCCCTAGCCGTCCTATCCCTACCCTCTCTCCTCCGGCAACCCTCAGTTTGTTTCCTGAGATTAAGAGTCTTTTAGGGTCTGTCTCCCTCTCTGGTTTCATCTTGTTTCATTTTTATCTCCCTTTCCCTGTGATTCTCGGTCTTGTTTCTTCAATTCCTCGTATCAGTGAGATCATATGATAATTGTCTTTCTTAGATTGACTTATTTCCTTAATACAATAATGTTATTCCTTGTCTTCTTATACTTGCTTGAAATTTTGCTTCTGTTCCCCTAGGCTGCTCCTTAATTGCTTACAAGACTCATTGCTACTGTTTCTCTATCATGTCAGTGTTGTTTTCAGTATTTCTCACTCCTTCTTTCCTTACTTCCAGGTAGCATCCCAGGTTAACCTCACAGTCTTACCTCCACTCTTGGAGCTGTATCACAGGCCCCTTCTCAGGCTTCAGACCCACATATCCAACTGCCAGTTGGCCATCAATAGGTATCTTCCCAAGGAGCCTCAGGTGGAACATGTTTCTCAAATCGACTCCCCCTCGATTTCCTCTCTCATCAAATTATTATCCGCCAGGTCAAAAGGGTAACAGTCTGGAAATCCGATCCTTTATGCCACTGTGTTATCTCACGTGCTCTTCCCATATGCTTTTCCCTCCAAATGACAACTATCCCTCTCCCTGGTTCATTATCATTGTCCATCAAGAATATACCAAAGGGATAATTTCTCTGTCCCGCCCTCCCCCCACTCTTTGGGCACTATGTATGTACTTTGTTGTTGGCTTATGTGTTGGTTGTCCTGATGTTTTCCTTCCCTTCCCTCTTGTCCCCTCCCCTCCCTTCCCCTCCTCTCCCCTTCCTCCCCTTCCTTTCCCTTTCCTTCCTTTTCTTTCCTTTCCTTTCCAGCAAATCATATGCATCAATTTATGCCTAGCGCAGTACAAGATATTCAATAAACACCCACAGAGATCGTGACTAAACAAACACACTATTCTTCAACATGGTTTTCAGGCTCTTGCTTTCCCTTGCTTGTAATCCACTAAACATTCTGTGATCTCCTTATGAAAATATGGTGCCGAGGATCAAACACCATATCACAGAGATAGTCCAACCAGTGGCATCAACTAACATTTTGGGAGTCAGCATTTAGGAACCACGACACAAGCCTTACATTTAACTAACCGTCCAATAAAATTCCAGGTTTTGTTTGATTTGGTTTGTATCTTTGGTTAATAAATATATGAAAACTATTCTTTTCACTCTCCTGTTTATTACCTTTTTCTTTTCTTTTTAAGTTTAATACTTTCATTTTGTTCCATTAGTAAACCTTCCTCGTTTAGACCCATAATGCCTCTTGGATTCTGAATCTGTCATTCACTCTGGTATTCCTAATCTCAGTTTGAGACATTGGCGTATTGGATAAGCACTTATTTTATGTATTAATCCAAGTTATTAGAAAAGCAAAAACCAAACCAAAACAACACCTAGGAACAGAATCTTGAAGGATGTCACTGAACAACTGCCTCCAGACTGATACCAACCCACAAATCTTTCTTCTTGGCGTAAAATTCTGTAATCTTGTGGTTACGGCCCACTCGCCAAAGGTATCCTGAAACGCCCTAGAAAATGCTTCGCCTGAGCATTTCTCTTATCTAAGCTCCTCAGCTCTATCAAATGATACTCTCAGGGCCAGTTTAGCATCACATGTTTGGGGTGAACTCACATGTTCGCCTCTGACCTTGTTTGGCAAGTAACACCAAGTTACCGCTGGTGACTTGAGAGCCCACATCTTCCCACTTTCTAAAAGTCAGCACATTTTTGCTCATCTGGAACCCTTCTTCCAAGGTCCCCAACAGTGTGTTTCATGATCATTTCTTCAAGAACTCTCAGCATGGTGGAACGTGGTTCCTCCAAGCCAAAAGCTTAAAATTCATTTACCACGAATAGAGATCCTCTCACAGTCTCTTCAGTTCCCTCTTTCCCAGCACTTCCTACCCTTCTGACTTTCAAAACCAATTACCTTTATAGAAAGGAGAAGGAAAAATTCAGAATTGTGTAGTCGTGCTTTCTTTTTGGCCATCAGATCAACATTACACCATTTGCCCCCTGGCACTGTGACTACCTGACTACATTGTCCTTGCTCCAGGCAAAGCAGAACAGTCTGTCAATGTGTGTGTCTGGATTAACTAAACATTTTGGTTCAGGCTACATTGGAGCAGCTTTCTCATTTGGACCTGTTCTATAAACTTTATTTAGAATCCTTCTATGTCTTTCTGAAATCCAGTTTTCCTAACACTACGTTTTCAGTTTTTTAACATTCTTTTTTTTTTTTTTCACTTGGTTAATTAACCTTCCTTCCGTCTTTTGTATTGTCCTTTAGGAAGGCTCTATCCTATGCTCCTTTCCAGTTCTGTTAGTCCCTATTTCTGTAGCTCCAGCATGTTTCATTCACACTTTCTTCTAAGCCTAAAATGGTAATCTATCGAACATGCATCAGGCCCCTTCCTCCACCCATCTTCCCAGCTGCTACAAATTTCACTTTTTGTTAACTATTAGCACATGCTAGGAATCTGCTCTTACACAAGCTCCGCAGAATTTCTCACCCTGCTCAGGCAGATTCCTGACCTGAGGATTTAGAGAAAATCGTGTTCTAAACAACTTGTTCTGGGTCATTATCCTTCACCGACACTTAGATCCCCTCCTTGACCCCAAGCCATAGTCCATATCTATGAGCTCTCTGTAGCTTACCTGCTACCAAACATCATGTCCTTTTCTTCTTGAGGTGAAAGGTAGATGACTCTTGTTCACAGCAGAGCAAAAGACATTTTCTTGATTCCCCCCAAAGAAAGCGAATGTACATACCTTCCCTTGTATCTCAGATGTCATCTGGGGCCAACCAGCCCCACAGACAAAAGTAAAATAGATAAGCTAGGCTCAAGCCTACGTTCCTTCTGCAGAGGAACCACCCCATGATGACTGTCAAGTCTCAGAACACTTCACAGCAACCCCTTGTACCACATTTTTTACTTGTACAGCATTCGCTTTATGGATAACCTGACCATCTGTACCATGGTTAACTTTTCTCTATTTTTGCTGAAAACAAACCATGTTTATGTGAGATAATTGTACCTTTCTTACATCCAGCCCCAGGATGAAGCCACCTAGAAGAGAGAGTGAAAGACAAGAGAAGGCAGGAGGCCTGGAGCCTGAGGTACTGTGTCTGAGGCCTGCCCGGCCTCCAGACTATCGCTAGGTGATACTACGTTTTCTCGTCTTCTCATTATGTGGGCCAGTTAACTTTGCCTGTAACTATAAGGGATACATTCCTCAACTCCTCTTTATCTCTGTTGCACGTTGCCCACATCCCATGTGTTACCCCAGCCCGTAACACAATACAACGCATTAGGCTTAAGATTCCAAGCCACACACACCTCATATAATACCAAGTCTCCAGAACTGGATTTAAGGACTGGTCTTCAGCTGCCCATTTACAGATGATCTCTTTTGGTCAAGTGCTTCCATAAATGAATGTTCACATTTATTACATGTTTTGATTGTTTGTTTCGCTTTGCTTTTCCTAACTTCCTTCTTAGAAAGTGATTTTCACTTCAGTCTTGAAGGTAGCATGTGGTTGCTTCCATTTACCAGCCACAAGGGGTTGAACTAATGTTCCTTATGGTCCTTTCCAGCAGTAGAATTTATGGCTCTATGGAAGAACCAGTTTCACTATCTGCCAGAGATTACACATAAATGCTTTTCTTTTATCTGAGCTTATGTCAGGTGGGACATCCTCTAAATCTAAAAGCAAAATCATTTTACTTAGAATCCTTTTAGAACAAATAGAAAAAAAAAAAAAAAAAAAGCACCTGACTATGTTTTCTTTTCCTCTAAGAATGGAGAAACGGCAGTGTCTGTGCCCTTAAATATATAATTTTTACTGCTGGGGAAATTATTTCACACTGTTGATTTCCTACAAAAATAAGATTGTAATAAGCATTCAGAGCAACAAACGCGATGGTGAACGTTAAGAGTGAAATAATAACCTCTCAAATGATTCAAGATCTTGTTTCGTTCACATCCCCCTACACCTCGTATCTTTGACGGGGCCTGAATCCCACTGATAAAGTGGATCAATAATGCAACACCTGATTGAAGGAAGGAAATTTGGAAATACCTTGTTTCACACCCAGAAACATCTTGCGGCTGCAGAACCGAACAGCACTACGTGTGTTCTTTCAAGTGTGTGGCTTTTTAAGTCCAGGGGAGAAGGGGAAAACAGGGGTAGTGTGCATCTCTCCCTCGTTTCTAACTGTCACCGAGGCAGAGGCTGCTGAGCCGCTGAGGCTGATGCCGACTGACAGCGGCAGCATATTGCTTGCTGAACTGTGATGATACGATTCAGGGAGAACCTCTGCAGCCCTCATTATCTGCTGCTGTACTCGCTCGACGCCACCCCTGCTCCCTTCAGAATCAGGGGGAATTATTCAATATAATTCAACTAATTATGGCTTGGTATAAAAGTTCATGGGTGCAGAACCGGTGCCCCAAAGGAAGAACAACATGAGGTAAAGATTGGAAGGCTTTTATGGCGGTGCTTAAAGATAATTATAGGTATAGAAACCAATTCCAGAGAGAGAAAAAATTCAGTCAAGCCCAGACTGTTTTCATAAGGCAGCATAGCTCCCTCTTAACATGAAACATTAACCGGTTTTCCCAGAGGGGGGAGAAATTCTCCATGTCAGTCTCCTGGACTAAGAGACTCTGACTTAGGGCACCAGGCAGCAAGCAGGAACTCAGACGCCTCAAGTGCTGGTTACAGTTTTCCATCCTTTTGCCAAAGTGGCTGGGAAGCAGCATAACTTACCATGTATGTTGCATTTTGCAAAGATGATGTTACCCTGCAAATTGATTCACAATATAACAGCATAGAACCAAAAGTAGGTATTGTGCATAATGGTTCTAACTCACTGATGTGCGCTGGAACCTTTAATGTGCAATCAGTTAATATCCGAGAATTTAGTCCTCTGCTTTAGAATATGATGACCCCAAATAATTACATTAATAAGCACTCTGAAGCAGAGTCACTTTAATTCTGCAAAAAGGATTATGAGTACATTTTAGATGGTCTTGTTAATGGGGTGGGAGTGGGTAATAAAACTCCTTGAGAGCATTTGTCATTCTTCGGCAGTAACAGACTCAAGATGTCTTTGCCATCTAAGATTTCTCTGATTTTCCTGGATTCAGAGGAACAGCCCTAGTTCTGAGTAGCTATTACCTGGATGCATCATTGTGAGATCCACATCCAAAAATAGCCTTGGAACAGCTGTTCAAATCTGTGGCAACGGAACAGAAAAATAAGATTCCAGGCAGAAGAGTACCTATAAGAGTGTTTCCCAAAATGGAAGACATGTATTCACAATAGCTTTAACTAAGGTAAAAGATGGTTTTTAGTAGTAAATGGATGTCAGACAAGGACCTGAATCCCAGTGAATCACAGGAGAAAGCTATTCTCTCTTTCAATCCATCAACCCATTTTACTTAACAAAGGACAGAGTCTTGGTTTGGTGCTTCTCTTTCTTTCCTTCTTCTTTAAAACTCACCAATCTCTCATTTTATCAAAAAGACAGCAGCCATCAGGTACCAACTTGTAATTGAGTAACACTGGTCTATCTTCAATGTATGTACTTTCACTGGGGCTTTGCGTCTATGACCGTTGATTATTGTTCTGTTTACGATAGTAATATAAAGTTTCTCCTTAAAAATATATTTAATTTTTTTAGAATAGTGTTCCATCTGGGGGGATAAAAACTGTTCTATGGAAAATAGCACAGGTGGTATATGGGTTTGGCAAAGACAATGAAAGTGGTAGATGATAAGTGAAGTCTGGAAGCACAGCAATACCCACTGGCCTCTGTCTATGAGATGTCCATTACTTCCCTGCTCCCCACCCTGTGACAACCGAAAATGTCTCCAGACATTTCCACATGTCACCAGTGGAGACTGAGGTGGGGCAGACTCACTCTGGGCCAGAAATCACTCATGCAGAGCAATATGGTCTCTGAGTAATTGTCTTAGAAGGCAGACAGTGAATCGTGTCAGGCTTTGTGGAAGTGACAATGTGAAGAAGTCTAGGGATGAAAACCCATCCATAAAGTGGTACTTTAAATCGGAGAATGTTGAGTGGATACATTTTAATAAAGACCCAGATTCTCCCTCTGAGGGCTTCTCCTATCCACCGGCTCATTCAAATATATTAACATCAGTTATTCTACTTCTAATAAAGGATTGCAGATATGAATCCCAGAAACAAGGCTGCTGATGGTCTTTGCCTTTGTAATTCATTCCTCCGTCCAACCAGACAGGAGAAAGGTTTGTGAACCTTCAGGGAAAAAAACACAAGCCCAAGCCTGCCAATCTGGCATGCCTCAGTAGGCTGGACTGGCCTGGCTTTTTTACGAGGTGTTTGGCAGCCCGAGTATTTAATTTCATTCTTTTATTTTATGTTTTGGGTACACACTCCCAGAGGCCTTTGGACACTTGCCTCTTTTTTAATAAAGTTAATATATGCCCATAGGAAATTTACCTATATCTACACTGACATAACAAAGCTGATACTTCAGAAGGGTCAGGCATGAGAGATTCCAGCAATTTCTATAAACAGAGGAAGCTGGCACGAATTTGGATTGCCTGGAGTTATTACTCACAGACTGGCGGTCTTCCAGGATGTTCATAATTTTAAATAAATTCTGATCCTGGTGATGTATATTTATTGATCAAGTTTTCAGAAAGTCATCACCATGTACTCTTTGACTACATATTGATCTGAAATCTCCACAGTTCCTGAGAGAGGCCTGCCATCACATTAGCTATTATCTACGCCGCAATTCATCCCTCTGTTTGAATCAAGCCTGCGGAAGCAACTCATTCTGTTCCACTTATTGTGAAATGATACCTGGAGAGCAGCTGGAAAACGGGATTCTTAGGTTCTGTATCTCAATTCGTCATTAATTATCTTTGGTTATTTCATTTCTGAGATCCCAGTTTCTCCTTAATATTAAAAAAAGAAGGGGCGCCTGGGTGGCTCAGTGGGTTAAGCCACTGCCTTTGGCTCAGGTCATGATCTCAGGGTCCTGATCAAGCCCCGCATCGGGCTCTCTGTTCGGCAGGGAGCCTGCTTCCCCCTCTCTCTCTGCCTGCCTCTCTGCCTACTTGTGATCTCTCTCTCTCTGTGTCAAATAAAAATAAATAAATAAATAAAACTTTATTAAAAAAAAAAAAAGGAAATGGCATTCCATATGGATAAGGAACTCTGGGGTTTTTCATTTCAAATTCCTGTTCAAAAACGTGCCATCTTCTCATTTGAGGACCCTGCTGCATCTCAGTTGGAACTCTTACCACCCAAATCCTCAGAAAAGATTGGCTGGCCAGCAGCTAGTTTCACAAGGGTCTGAGAGATGAAGAACTTGTGCATGTTCTGCTGGTCACATGCCTCCTGATCACTGGCCCTCTGCCTTTCCAACAATGGACTACATTACATTTCACTGCTGCTCCAACCCTCACTGCTCAAATCTCACTGTCCTCTCATTTTCTCCACCCTCAAACTCTATCATTATTTATATTTTCTTTAATGTCAGCTCTTTATAGTCTGTAGGTAGACTATTGCCCCTTCACCAAATACATCCGTGTCCTAACTCCCAGAACCTATGATATATTATTACATTACATGGTAAAATGACAAAATGGAATGAACATTGCTAATCAGCTGACCTTAATCTAAAGGCATTATATAGGCTAAGTAAGTAAGACCAATGTAAATACAAGGATCCTTTAAATGTGGAAGAGATCAGTGGAAGACTTTGTGTCTACGTGATATAAAGTGAGAAGGAATTGATCAGCCATTGTCTTTGAAAATGGAAGGAGACCACAAGTCTAGAAAGCTAGAAAAGGCAAAGAAATAGATGTTCCCCTAGAGCCTCCACAAAGGAATATAGCCCTGCCAACACCTTGACTGTAGCCCAATGAGGCCCATGTTATTCTTCTAACCTACACGTCTAGAAGATAATAAATTTATGTTGTTTTAAGCCACTAAATTTGTGGTAATTTGGTATAGTAGCTCTAGGGAATGATATAGAGATGTGACTCCCGAAAAGGGCGAGTAATCACATAGACTATAAAGAATGATTTGTGAAAGCTCTCTGATTCTCTAGCAGCTACAGATGTTCAGGAAAGATGAACGGGAGTGGCAGCAGCAACAACTCTTCCAGGACCTGGAGTCTACCCTGTCCTAGGATGTTTCCACCTGGTGGATCTACTTCCCTTTCACACTCTGTTTTAGCTTAAATCCAAGTCCCTCTGTTCCCCAAACCTCCGGCATCAACCACTCCCACCCTTCAACCCAAGAAAAGAGAAATACATTTCTAGAATGCCCAGTAATACCTAGTAGATATTTAATATAAATTTTTTTTTTTACTGTAAACTCTCCCATTTGTGATGTTTCCCCATATATTCCTATCTCCTATACCTTTCTACCATTAGTAACAAAGTTCTGTAGTAATATGTTTGGAATCTTTGGAAGTTATGCAATACCAACAGTCCTGGGTAGTCTAGCAATTTTATTCAGTCAGTCCCTTAGCAAACGTTGAAGGTACACATGGCGCTGAGCGGAAGCCGGGATGAGTAAGACAACGTCCCGCTTCACACAATTTACAACCTAACATGGCACCGAATAGGGGAAGCTTTCATTCACTCCCCAAACGCTTCCTGAACTCACAGCTTCCATCATATTTACTTAACTACAATGTGAGACAGAAGCTCGAGTTCTGTAACAGAGCCACAAACAAAAGTGACGGTTAAAAAAAAAAAAAAAGTTCAGGAAGTGACAACAATGGAGGAACATAACATGTCTCAAAAACCCAGCTAACTGGTATTCAAAACACACCCAAGACATAGAAAGAGGGACAGAAAGAAAAAAAAAAAGTCTCATGATTGAAAGAGAGTAACAAATTCTGAACACTGAAACTCAAGTATTTTGCATGTAGGAGGGCTTCGTGTACCTTCATTCAGTGTCCACTGTCCCATATTTTATGCTCTAAAATGTGGGCTTATTTTTTATCCTGGCCCACAGGTGATTAAAAAAGGCACGTTAGGAGACAGAAACCATTAAAGATAGTCACACCAACAGCAAACAAAGCAGTACGACTGTACAGCAGCGGAAAAAGGAACAGACAAAGCCAACTTCAGCAAAGTGAGGTCAGTTACATCAGAGGGCTTGCCGCCTGTGCCAACCAATAAACCCTAAGAACCTCCCCATGATACACACCACACAGTGACTCAGTTTCCAATGATTCTGAATCTCCCAGCAAGTGTTCAAATTATGTTCTGTACATTTTATTTAGTAAAGCTAGAAAGTATGCAACCACTTTTACACAAACTTCATCAGAAATTGTTACAATCTTTTATATTCTGGTGCTTTCTGGAGGACAATGTTTCACTCTTCCATGCACTGAGTACCCATAGGTCACAGACCATTGAAGAGCAATGGCAATGGGCCCATAAAAATGGAAAAAGATTTGTTCCAGGACTAAAATATACTAAATATGTCACTGAGTCAGAAGCCAAGCCAGGAGGACATTGAGAATATCAGTGTCTGCTATCAGAAAAATCACAGTGGAGACAAAAAATATTGAAGTGATCACTTGGGTTGGGAGCTCATTTACAAATGTCATGTCTAAAATATAACTCTGTTGTTTAAAAAACAAACAACAAAAAAATCCCTATTTAAGTTCATCACTAATGCCTGACACTTCAGGATGGTTCTTGCTCTGTTTTTACCAACCACACGCAGGGTAGCTCTGTTTTTCATAGTTTCCTATATGATTAGAGTGCTGAATTTCCCTGAAAAAGTTCTAGGTGATACTCTAGAGTGTCATTTTCTAGCAAGTCAGTTAACAGAGGGCTGTCTTCGGTCTTCGCCTTTGTATAAATTTCAGTCATTTTACCAGCCTACCTGTCTTGAGGAACAAATAAAGTCATAAATTATATCAGTGCATTCCGGAAAGATAAGTTGCTATGAAACCCCATAATAAAGGCATCTACCCCTACGTGCTTCAAAACAGATTAGGAATATGCACTTCTGCTGGTGGTCTGGCTTCTGCCAGAGACTGCACAAATGAACATTCCACATATTCTGCCTGTGCCAGGGAAATAAACAAACACCAATGGACAGGTGTATCTAGGATCACTAATCCTCTCTATCCCCACACACAAAGAAAACATGGGCAAGCAACTGATGAATCACTAAATTCTACCTCTGAAACTAATAACACAGTGTATGCTCCTTAAACTGAATTTAAATTAAATAAATTTTTAAACAAACAAACTCTTTAATAATTATTTTTCCTAACCATTGCCCCAATCTTAATTAAGAACTAGTAAGCAATAGGACAGATGTTAGAGATACTTGTGGTGAACACAGCGTAACATATAGTCTTGTCAAATCACTAAGTTGTACACCTGAAACTAATGTAACATGGTATGTCAACTAGACCCAAATGAAAAAAAAAAATTTTAACAAGAATAAAAAGGAATAAAAATAGCTAATATGTATAGACTCCTTATGCTGCTCCAGGTATTTTATAAGGGATATCTCATTTAATTTTCATGATATCTCTATTTTGTAAATATTATACCCATTTCACAGATGAGGAAACTGTGACTTGGAGGGGTTAAGTAGCTTGCTTAGGGCTACATGAGTAGAGACTGGGGGGAATCATGCACCAAAAGGCCAGTATTATAGTACTAGTGAATGCCAGCATTTTGGAAGCTGGACAATAGCATGAGTTATAATTTATAAACATAAGCAACTAGCAATGATTTGAACATTTGTCTCTGTCTTTGCTATAGTATTTACATACTCTAAGAGGATTTACATGCTCTAAAGTGATTCATCTTTCAAAAGAAAGCAATTTGCTGAAAGAAAGGAAATGGTGCTGAAAAAAAATGTATAATTGGAAAAACATGCTAACTAATCATTCTCAAGCTCTTTCTGTTCTCAACACTAACCTGGCTTTTTTTTAAGAGGGAGCCTTTGCCATTTTTTAAAACTGTGTGCTATCTCATTGTTTATTTGTACATTTCACCCAAGGCATTGTGTCACCTCAGTTAGTAACTGTTAAGGGTATATGCATACCACATGCCCAAGGTAACCAACTGAAAAAGTCTTGTTGGAAAGAGAATGAACTGATCATTATTCTTGTCCGAAAAAAAAAAAAATGCTTGCGTCCCAATTAATTAGAAAGGCATTATTTTTAGAAGTAAATGTTAGTGGAAACAGCAGTGGCCCTAGGAATCAGAAACCCAAAATTCTGGCTAGCATTCTATCACTCCTGAGTCATCTCTCCTTAGAGAAAATGCAACATCACCTTTTTTTAGATTCAGTTTCTCCCTCCGCAAAATAGGAAAGATAACAATGCCCTCACTATCTCCCTCATTTGTATTTTTTAAAAGATTTTATTTATTTATTTGACACAGATAGACACAGGGAGAGGGAACACAGAGCCCAATTCGGCTCTCTATTCCAGGACCCTGGGATCATGACCTGAGCGGAAGGCAGACACTTAATGACTGAGCCACCCAAGAGCCCCTGTATTTTTATTTTTTTTTAAGATTTATTTATTTGACAGAGAGAAAGAGAGA
Source organism: Mustela nivalis (assembly GCF_964662115.1). NCBI lineage: Eukaryota > Metazoa > Chordata > Mammalia > Carnivora > Mustelidae > Mustela > Mustela nivalis. Next base: position 72,083,983 of record NC_139023.1, on the reverse strand, counting down.
GAATACAAGCAGGAGAAGCGGCAGGGAGAGGGAGAAGCAAGTTCCCAATAAGCAGAGAACCTCACATGGGGCTCCATCCCAGAACCCTAAGATCATGACATGAGCCAAAGGCAGATGCTTAACCAACTAAGCCACCCAGGTGCCCCGCCCACATTTGTTATAAGACTCAAGTCAATATAATGTTATCCAAGCTTACAAGACCCAATATAATGTAAGGTAGTATGATGATGATGGTATACTAAAAAAAGGTATGAGGCAAAAATGGAATGCAAATTGTGCCAAGGGATTCATAAGTAATTCCAATGAGTCTTTCCTGGGAAACTGATTACATTCATAATTGCCATAACCTATTACTCTATGGTGTCATATCTACCACCCTATCTTTCATGTGACAGCTTTTCACATGTTGAAAAAGAGTCTTCAAGTTCTCATAGGTCCTCTTCTCTTGGTTAAATGTTCAGCATTCCCCCAATTATTCGACACGGGAGGTGATTTGTGAGAGTTTTATCTTGTCTTTCCATTCAGTTTAGTCAGTACCACACTTACAGTGAACACAACAGCCCAGACATGGTTAGATTATCATAGATATTGCTGCCAACTTTGATCTAGATTACATGCTTGCGTGAAATGCAAACTTTCATTGTCTTTTGTCAGGGCAAACAGAATGTCTCAAGTGTTTTCATCATGTGTGTTTGCCCAACGATACTTAGAAAACTGTTTTTGTTTTAAACCCTAAAACCTTTTATCCTCTTGAAATATATTACCTTGTTGAATCATACCTATCTTTCCAGTCTGGTGACATCACTTTGAATGATGATTCTCATCCATCATACTATCTATCTCCCTCAGGTTCTGTCATCCCCAGATTTGATAAGCAAAACTTCTACGTCTTAATACAAGTCACAGATTTAAAAAAAAAAAAATGTACAAGAAAGATTTTAAACAAAATTTAAACAGATTTAAAACTCTGTTTAAAAGTTTCTAAATACTGCTTCCCAGGTGAATAAGTCACTCATTAGATAAAATTCTCTGGGAATAGAACTCAGCTAGTCACAAATCCCCCTACTTGCATTCATGGTGTATTTCTAGAACTACACGGAACATCCACATGTCTGACAGGTTTGTCCTTTTTCATAACACAGACATCATTTTCCCATGTTTAATCATTTGGATCTTCTTTATTGCTCCATGGTTTAAAACTAACTACCCAAAACAAAAGTCTACTATTACATGTGCTAGGTTTTTTTAGTGGCCTGGGATAATATTATTCATCAAAAATCAAGGCTTTATTTTCGAGTAGTCAGAGATTATCAAACTATTTTTCTTCTACCACAGGATGCAACTGCATTTAAATATTTGTGCTCCAGTTTCCCCAGTCTAAGCATATTCTCCTTGAGAGGAAAGAGAATCTAAATAGAACTTGAATAGTCTCTCCCTCCTGCCTTTCATCTGTTTGTATCACACCATCTATAACAAGCAGGAAATTCTTGATTATTTCTTGTTTTGTTATCATAACTCCAAAAGAATCTCTTTGTTGTCTTTCACAACCTTAGCGGTTTTTCTGCCCATGATTTGTGCTTCTTTGTCATATTTTTCTCTTCTCTCCATTAAACGGTCTCCGTTAAAAACCTGTGTTCGCAGAACAACTCATACACCCATACCTTCCATACGTGGGCATTCCAAATTTCCTTCCTAGGGCCCATCCCTCTTGAACTGTCTTCCCTTTTGGAGTCATCTTTCTCTTATAAAACAATTCCCTGGTTAATACTATATCTAGGTTTTTTACCACAGTGAACAATAATATCATAGAATCATAGAATTCACAAAAACTTTTTTAATAGCAGTAGTATAAAATGTTACTGTAAATGTTACTGTCAGTTATTATTGACTATAAATCTATCTACTGGCTTTTCATTTAGAAGGAGAATAGGGGCGCCTGGCTGGCTCAGTCAGAGAGCATGTGACTCTTGGTCTCAGGGTCGTGAGTTCAAGCCCTACGTTGGGTGTAAAGATTACTAACAAAATAAATAATTTTTTTAAAAAAAGAAGGATAATAAAAGAGCATAAGTTTATAAACATATTAATGCATAAAGTAACAAAATTTACCTTTCATAATTACCAAATAAACAACGTCAGCATCCATAAAGAGTTCCTCAAATTGAAACCACATTCACAGTGAGATAGTAATATGTTTGTCCCTTACACAGGGCTAGACTATGTAGGGATTACAGTGGTAAATGAGACAAGAAAGATTCCTTGTGGAGTTTATATCCTAGTGAAAAGACACGCAGTAAGAAGCAAACAAATAAACCATCAAACTAAACAGATTGAGGGAAAGGATGGTGTTCTTTTAGATAAGCTCCTCCGAAAAGCCCCTCTGATGAAGTGATATTCGGATTAGAGTCTGAAGGATGAGAATAATCCAGTTATACTATGATCTGGGGAAAGAGCAATTCAGGGAAAGGATGGTCAAGGACAACATCCTGAAGATCAAAAGAACAAAAGCCATCAGTCAAAGGAAATCTGTTTAGAAACTAAAGTAATAGTTCAACAGTCCAAAATACTAGAGAGATCTGTAATATGCCTAGAGGGGTGCCAGAGAAGGTGATAGAAAATAAAATCATGGTGAAAGAAACATTTGAGAATAAGATCACATACGGGGCGCCTGGGTGGCTCAGTGGCTTAAGCCACTGCCTTTGGCTCAGGTCATGGTCGCAGGGTCCTGGGATCGAGCCCCGCGTCGGGCTCTCTGCTCTGCGGGGAGCCTGCTTCCTCCAATCTCTCTCTCTGCCTGCCTCTCTGCCTACTTGTGATCTCTGTCTGTCAAATAAAAAAAAAAAGTGTTTCTTGGCTTGCCTCTCTTTAAAAAAAAAAAAAAGAGAGAGAGAGAGAATAAGATCACATAAAGTAATTCATATATGCTATACCCTTGACCTATTCATATACATCAACTATGATAACCAGGTGCTCGCAAATGTGTTGATCACATATAACTCTATAGCTTCAAATACATCTTTGATAACTACATGTTTAATACCTATTTTGCTTGATCAGGTGCCATTGGATCAACTCAAACACCAGTTTTCTCTGCTGCTGCTCCACAGTTGCTGAGCAGTGCTGCATGTCAAGCAAAAATATTAAAACACCAAGTGTCCACAATCTCCCTCTGCCCTTCCTTCTCAAGACAAGTCTCTGCTTGTGATGCCCAAGCCCTGGGCATTTGCTGAAATGATCAAGGTAATGAAGAGAGAAGGGAGCTGGAGGAAGTCCAGAAAGATAAAATTGATTTCTACAAAATAGGCCATGGAATTATCCTCAGAAGTAAAGTAAAAAATCTAAGAGGCTCCAGGAGGCAGTGGGAAAGAAGGGACAGCAGAAAATGAGGACAAGAGCAAAGCTAGGTGGGGTTTTATAAGTGGAAAGAGAGATGGGGGTAGCAGCTGCCATAATAAGTAACATGGAAGGGAAAAAAGAAAAAAAAAAACCTAAAATTTATTTTTGGAAAATTTTACTGTAAGTTATCATTTCTTCCTTCTTCTCAAGAGACCTTCAGGATAACCCTGAAGGCTTGCTTTTCAAGGTTTTATAGGATTGAGAATGATAGCCCATCTCTATTTAGATTTTACATGCATATTGGATGTTCTACCAATTCATGCATTACAACCTCAGTTGGGCCCCAACAAGCTGTCGCTTGAAAGTATTTCACTTCACTCCTGATTGATTCTCTCTTCTATCCTGCAGAATGAGTTTTTCCCTTTTTACCCCCATGTTTCCAACCCCACTAATTCTTAGCCAACTATCTTGGTCACTAATTCATGGAAATAATAGATAATATCAGAACCCCTCACTTTGTAGCTCCTTCTCCTCAAAATGCTCCCATTCCTCTAGCCATCATTCCCTCTTTCCTGTTGGCCTTAAAGAGGTACTACTCCCTCCCCAGCTAACCAGGTACTCTATATCACAGTCTTAGCCCTTCCTGGCTCACCCAGGATCACGTGCATCAGTCGACCCATTTTTCTTTTCCACACTGTCTCTGTGGTGCCTCTTCTTGTTCTTGCCCTGCTTCTTCACAAAATAGAAGTAACTCCCTAGCTTAATGGTTCCATTTCTGGAAACGTTATCTTAGAGCAACCCTCACACAATATACAGACCCATGGTCCAGATAGGAACCACCTCATACAACATACAGGCCTACAGTCTTAGAAAGATACCTTTTCTTTGTAAGAGTTTCTCTCCCAAAATACTCCCAAAGACCCAGGGGGTGTCTTTGAGGGACTTTAATTTGCCTCATTTTATATTTGATGATATTTGAATTTTTACATTCAGGATGTATTACTTTTTTAAGAAAAACAGTAAGGATTTCCAAATGCCAACAATTCTTTGCCTCTATCCGATTAGTCATCCAGCGTTATGGATTCTACTTCTGAAATGATGTTCACATCTCTTCACATGTAACCATTCCCTAATGCTGTCCTCACTGGTGCCCATGCTTAAAACTTCTCAGACATTAACTAAGCAGCCCCAGAAGCTGACCAATTGATGAAACTTCTTGACTCTATTTCAGCACTTTTCAACTCTTCCACAAAACTCTCTCTTCTAAACTCTAGTTGGATCATGTCCTGGGTAGGCTCCAGTACCTTCAGTGGCTTTCCATTACCTCCCAACTAAAGTAGGAACTTCTTACAGGTTACTTAAAGTCTTGAGTACATGACCTAAACATCTTTTTTCTAACCTTTTCATCTCCATTCATTTCTGTCTTTAAAACTTCACTGTAGCCAGACCAGGACTTACCTGTAAACATGAGTTTCTAGCACTTACACTTAGTTAATGCTTCTTCCTACAGCTGGAATTCCCCTCATCCTTCATGTCATCCAAACCACATCCATCACCTTATGAAGATTCACTCATGCTACTCATTAGAATTAGCCATTTCCTCTTTGTACTCTAATGGTACACTCCACCCCCAAGATTGGACTTATCACACTGTAACAGAATTATATGTAAAGATTTATGGCACTCGAGATAATGAGCTTTTTGAAGCCAGGGATTAATTTTACTCATGTTTACATGCTTTCTACATATATAATATGTGACATATACTAGCTGTTGGGTGAAAGTTTAAGTTTGGTAGAATAATTCACATCAGCATTGCAATTAGTATCTAATATGAACTTAGTACTATTTTCTATTTTGATTGTTTTAGCTTTCAAGCCTTACCCAAAAGGATTAGAGTTAAAAGGCTTAGGCATATTTTTGAGCTTTGTTTTTAACTTGAGGGGGGGAAATAGAGCATAATAAAATTTTGTTCTTAAAAGTGGCTCTTAAAAATTACACGTTTAATATTAACAGTAAGGTTCCCTTTTGTTGAGTATCTACTATTTGCCAGACACTGATTTAGCATTATATGTTCATTATATCATTTAGTCTCCTAAAGAAACCTGCCCAACATAGCAAATATTACTTTATACCCATTTCACATATTCAGAAACTGAGTCACAGGGCATAATTAGTCCCAGACCATAGAGATCATAGAGCTATGTGGAACTATCAAGCATCAAAGCCAAATTTGTCTGATACTTGAGCTCATACGCTCTCCACTCTGCCCCATTATGTCCTTCCTCATTATCTGCTTTAGGGGAGAACTATGATGATGAGGCAAGGACTCCAAAAAGGGAACTCGACGGGTATAGGCTGACACTAGAGGCTGTGCCCCAGAATGTTCCAAGAAAAATACTGCATGTTAAGTAGAAATAGAGAGTAAGAGCAAGTGGAGAATTTGGACAGCCATTATGTAACCAGACATTCGCTAGTACAAGAAAACCCATGCAAATTGTAAATTTATGGTTTGGAATCCTTGGTGTGATGAAATCTGTCCCTTCCTATCCAATGTTCCTCTGTTTAGGCCCCAACCTCCTCCCTTGTCCCTTACCTTAATAAACCTCAAAGACTGCCCTAAAAATGGCATTTTGTGATTATCTCACGAATCTCTCCAAATGGTAACCAGCTTCCTACTGTTTTTCCATCTTTGCTTGAAAATGTTTCTGCACCATCTAGGAGCTGTCTTCAAAATAACACTCTTGAGATAATAAATAAGGAAGAAATGTTTTGAAATAAACATTTATGAAACATTTGGAAATACCTGCCCTGTGTTAATTGCGCTTTCATTTCTAGGTAGGTTATTTTGTCGTGTGTAAACCAAGAAGAGTTTATGCTTTATTTCACATAACTTGAGCCTAAGTTCTTGCTCCATATCCAAATCTATGGTGATTCCTTTTTCTCCCACCTCCTTAAAATTTCTCCTCAGAAATCCTTTCCTCCTTCCCCTTAAATGTCTTTTCCATAATTAAGTGGCTGTGGGGGAGGGTCTGAAGATTCAAGAACAACAAAATGCCTCCAAACACCATGTCAGATGCCAAGTATGTCTATCCCAGGACAATTACTCAACTTCTCCTTATTCATCTTCTGCCTTTACGGCCATCTATGTCTCATTAGATCATAAGCCCACAGGGAGAATTTGTGTTTTTAGGATCTATTCAGCAAATAGTACATTACAAGTGCTGAAAAGATGGTTATCTGTAGAAATATGCAATGATGTAAAGTTGTAATAGTCATGGAGGAAAAGAACAAACCTATTTCTTGTTAAAATTATCTGCAGTTTCATGTCTAAAAGAGATAAAAGTGCTTTATTCAAAATATTAACTTCTAGAAAACCTCCCAGAATAAGAGAACGAGCCTTGGCCAGGAGTCAGAAAACCAGGTTGCATTAGTAATTCTTCCCCCAACTCATCCCATGAAATTGGACCAGTTACTTTAGCCATTTGTAGGAACCCATGAAATAGGCACACTAACCCCTTCCTACATCCTCACAGGGATTTCTAAGCATCGAAGGAAATGAACGGTGTGAAAGTTCATTCAATAGTTTAAACCAATAATTGATTGTCATGGCTGTTGTTATTGTTAGGAGATTTGCTTTTTGGTGATTTCCGGTTCACCACGGCGAAATAGCACATGCATTTCCCTCTACTCCCTAAAATCACACCAAAGAATAATAAATGTTTAACAGATACAAATCCACAATTCACAAAGTCAAAGAAACAGCAGGGAAGGAGAAATATCCACAAAGTGTTTGGAAGATGTAAAGCTACTCGAGGAAGCAGAGTAAGGAGGAAGCTGAGTGCCAAGTGCCTAGAGACAAAATCGATTCATACCCCCAAACTAGGAAAGGCTTGAGAACTTCAGGCATCCATTATCTCACAGGGAGGGGGCTCGACTCTGGGTATTAGTAGGAAGTCTGAGAAGCAAGAGCAGTTAGGCCTTTCTTCTGCATAGCGAGAAGCCACTGTCTCCTGGTAACCGGCACAGTACAGAGAAAGAAGGAAAGAGTGGGCAGGAATCAAGAGTTACTCACAAGGGCACCTACTGCCTTTGGCTCAGGTCATGATCCCAGAGTCCTGAGATTGAGTCCCGCACCGGGCTCCCAGCTCCCTGGGGTGTCTGCTTCTCCCTCTGACCTTCTCCCCTCTCATGCTCTCTCTCACTCTCTCTCTGTCTCAAGTAAATAAATAAAATCTTTAAAAAAAAAAAAAAAAAAAAGACTTACTCACAAGCCTAAATACTGAACCCTGAGGTGCCCCTTATACTCCGCGTCTGAAATTCCCGACTATCAGACATATACCATGAAGACAAACAGGAGGCAGGCCCTACCTATGTTCTCAGTGAATTGGAAATATGACAGTAAATCCCAGAACAGCTAATACTGAGCAGGGCTGGGAATTCCTTTATGGGAACTCCTTGAAATACTAATTAATCACTTACATTTGTAACTTTAAAAATAGTAATTTTTTTAAAATTTACTTTTCAAAGAAACCAGAGTATAGATTCATAAGAGTTCATATATTCTCCCTACTTTTTATTTTATTAGCTAAACCAGATTAATTTAACAGATAAATAATATAATAAAATTTATACAGAATGGCATATGCAATTTAGAATTTTTAGGCTGAAGCAGCCCATTCAGGGCAGAATCACTCATGCTTGATGGTGTTCACTTGATAGTGTATCACCTGTGGAAAGGGGAGGTTTAGAAATGGGGTGTCATTCTGGGGCCCATCCACTGATATTTCCTCCGTGGCCCTGGTGCCAGTCACCTGGCCAGCCTTGTTTGCAGGCAGAGAATATGCCTAATAACTTTTCTCCCTTCCTCGGCCTCTCCTTCTTCTGATTCATTGCTACCTGAGCACTATTTCCAAAGTGGGTATTAGTAGGAAGTCTGAGAAGCAAGAGCAGTTAGGCCTTTCTTCTGCATAGCGAGAAGCCACGGTCAAGTCCTCCTTCTTCTCTAAATCTTTTGATGGCCCCATCCAGACTTCAGAATGAAACCCAGTCCCTACCACCCAGTCAGCCTTGTCTCCTGAGCCTGCTCACTGACTGTGCCCGCTAAACAGAGAACTGCTCACACTTCCCTAATCTATGGGCTTCCATGCCTCCCTATTTCCCTATCTATTCCTTCTTCCTGCAATGTTCTGTCCTGTCTTCATTGGCAAAGACTCACTCCTTAAAAAAAAAAAAAAAAGGTATAAAACTACCATCCCGTCTCAACCCAACAGGGCAAATTACTTGCTCGGTATCCTCTACTCTCTCTGTTTATACCTTGTCTTGCAATTATTTGCTTCAGGGTCTGTCTCTCCTACTAGACTAGGAATTCCACAAAATAGGGTTAGGTGCAATCATCTTTGTATTCTCAGTATACGCAAAATGCCAGACACACAGTCCTCAAGGAAAGCTTGTGGAATGAACCAGAAAGAGTGAATTAATCTCACATTAATTTGGGCCTTACGTTTGAATATCTATGTAATGCTAATGTGAGGAAATATGATTTACATTCCCCACGTTGGCTAGCATCTAAGCTCCGAGGGCATGAGGTCTAAATACCGCCTTGAACACAGGAACAATATCAACGTTCTACTCTCCTCAGGGATAAGACAGAGGAATAGAAGCAAGGAGGGGCCCAGCGGGGAATCTGCTGTATTTAACAGTTGGAGCAGATCATTCCTTAATATCCCCTTCTCCTCCATGCAAAAAAATCCTATTCTGTAATAATCATTATTTTCTTACAGTGTTCTGTCATTTTAGGAAATTACCAGCTTAATAATGAAGAATATATTTTCATGTTCTTGATAGTATTCAAAGTCAGTAAAATACTGCAGGTATGCATGAAAAGGTGCCCTTACCAAACAAAAACAGTACAGCTCGCAATTCATACTCCACTTCCCCTTTAAAATATTAAACACAAAAACTCCACGCAGTCACAAAGCATGACAGAACTAAGGTAACCCAAATTCCTTTTCTTCATCTTCACAATGGTGTGTTATCCTTGGTACTTTCTCGCCTCCTGTTTAAATGCAGGAATATGAAGTACCACCAGGCCAGGAGGCAAAAGCTATGCTCCAAGGGGGCTCAGACAGTTCCAAGCCCGAACAGACCTACTCCCCAAACCAATGCCTGCAGCTGTCTTGGCCTGTGTCAGAGCCTACCATGTAGCCGGGACCCCTCCGAATCAACTTCCACATAGAATGCAATTTTTATTAAAAGAGAGGTGATAAAACGGTGTTCCATTGGTTGCTAGATATTCATTCATAAAACTGACAATAATCACAGCAATTTTTTAGTACTCCAACCAACCACATATTTTATTTTAGGGGGAGGGGTAGTATTTTACCATGGGCATTGTTTAAAATTGCTGGGACATGGTGACAAGAAGCACACCAACTCATAGTCGGTTTTATTATCGGTTTTAGATTCTCTATAGGCTATATATCTCTTTATTGCTGCCCCGGTGAAGATCGTAGAGATATCTCCTTCCTCATTCCTCCATTGTATTATAACCTCTCCTCACTTCCTTCTAAGAGACAGAGCTGGTGTGGAACAGGGAGAAGCAAGGCTCTCTTGGAGAGAATCGCTAGCGTAGCCTTGCCTGAGGAGTCAGGGATGAGTGTGCACAGCCTTCCACGTTAGGCTGGCAGCCTCGGCCTTCAGACCACAGCCGCCTACTGGTGGTCCTTCCAACCCCCCAACAAGCATGCTGGGTTTTCAAAATTAACATATATAGGCTTCTTTCAATCCCACGGCTCCTCCTCCCCTTCCCCCTCAAAGCCTACATGGGCTTTGAGCCATGGAGTTCAATAAAACAAGGAAGCTCCTCTCTGGGAGAGAAGGATTAGAATCATAAAATATATATATATATACACATTGCAAAACACATGTCGCTACTTTTCTAAGTTCTCTTAGATATTATGCTTTAAAAGCTGCAGCTTGATTCTAAGCACATTACAGTCCGTGTAAGAAGATCTCTGCATAGCCAGCCTCTGGTGTGGCATCTAGTGCCTCGGAGAATCATGCCTTTTCACTGTTTTTATCGTGTAATTAGCAAATCTAGGAACGAAGAGCTCCACCTGCATCTAACAAGAGAACACATTCTCAAACAGGCATTGTCATAGGCCCCAAGTTACATTTTATCTCTCATCCTTGTTTGTCAAAACACTATTCCAAAAAGCATAGTAAAAGAACGGAAACCAAAGGGGGAAAAGATGCCGAATGCTTGTCAGTGCCGTACACCCTAGCTGGCCCTGATCGTATGCGCAGGTTTCTTCCTAGGCTTCTTGCTGAAAAGGACTGAGTCCTTCAGAACCACCACCAGAAACCGCAAACAAAACAAGGTACTCTCTAGCTATGGTGAACTGAACTAAATTGAAATGAATGAGTATTTATTTGCTGGCCTACAAACACATAAATAGCTTATCGATTTTCACCAGTTAAGTCAGTTATAGAAAAAGGATCGGAGATTTCTGATTTTTTTTTGAATCAGATCAGAGAGTTCCACATGAGTATTTCAAATACTCAAATGCTCCAGATTTTTTAGTTGAAATAACACTATCTACATTTCAGAAGCAGGGAATTTAAGTAGAGCAGAGTTTTTCTTTTATCTATTATTATATCTCTTAACATTTTTCCTAAATTCCTCTCCACACTCATGCTTGATCCCCTCAGCATTTAATTATCCTTATTGGCACCCAGAGTCATCGGTGTTCAAGAAAAGCATTAAACACGATTTAGAGAAGAAAAACATGACATTCGTATTGTCTTAGTTTCAGAAAATAATTCTGTATGCATGTAGAGTTTACTATGAACTAGGGAATAATTTAACTTTATGACCCTCATATTCAGTTGTTAATTACTTTTTCCGTTGTCCTCAATATATTTCTATTGCATCAATGAGAAACTGTAGTAGTCCTCTAGTGACCAAAATTATACATATCAATTGTTATGAATATTAATTAAAAGCTCTGTGTTTTCATGGAAAACCATCCACTTCTTACTTCAAAGGCACGAGTTTCAGTGCTACACAAAATTTACTTCGGTTAATAATTTTAATCAATAAAATTGTTGTCGTTCTTCAACTTCTGCAAAGACAAATCTTTCTAAATGAAGTAATTGATCTACAACATTTTGTCTGTAAAAGAGCCTATTTCAAAAGAAAATAAATGTTCCGTGTCTGACTTATGAAAAAATATATATTACAGAAAGAAAGCTGTTTAGGTATTGAGGCTTTTAACAACAGAGCGAGCAGAAGCTGGGAGAATCAATCAACTGTGTTTGTTGTGTGTCCAACCCCGCAGCGGTGGAGAGCATCGTGAGGTTTATGAAGAGTTTTTCTAATCTTGCACACGCGGTGCTTAGAGACCACATTCCGGGGCCTGCACGTCCATGCGCACACATACCTGCACATTTGGTAAAGCAAACATGTGGAAGGGAGGGCGCTCACTCCCATTCCTATGGGCCTTTGTTCTTCTCCCTTATTTCCTTCTCTGTCCTTTGAGAGCAGGACGGTCAACCAGAGAGTTAGATTGTGCCTGAATATTGTGCAAAACAGTCATTCTTAATCTCAGTTTTGCTACCTCTTGTGGTAAATGTAATCATTCCAACAGTATAACGAGATAGACAAAAACTTACCAAGCAAAATTAAGGTCATTTTATTTAAGACATGTGGGTCAGGTGCCTTTCTCAGGAACAGGGTCTTTGTTTTTTGTGTTTAATTCAATTAGCCATTAGAACACCGTTAGTTTCAAAGGTAGAGGTCAGTGACTCATCAGGTGTGTATAATACCTAGTGCTCATCACATCACGTGCCCTCCTTAATGCCCATCACACAGTTCCCCATTCCACCATTCCTCTACGCCTTCCAGCAACCCTCAGTTTGTTTCCAACAGCTAAGAGTCTCTCATGGTTTGTCTCCCTCTCTGATTTGTTCCCTTTCAGTTTTCCCTCCCTTCCCCTATGATCCTTTGTGCTGCTTCTTATATTCCACATATGAGTGAAACCATGTGCTAATTGTCTTTCTCTGACTGACTCATTTCAGTCAGCATAAGAAGAGAGGGTCTCTGTTTTAAGGATAATTGCAAACGTGGTGGGTTTTTTTTACAAGTAGAATATTATTATAAGTTTTGGAGGGGGGTTGTTTTTGTTTTTGTTTTTTGTGAAAGAAAGACAAAAGAAAAAAAGTAAATCACCGGGCAGATAGGAGTCACCAGCAACTCTTTCACATGTTATTTCCACAAGTCTTAAAGGTGTCACCCCAATACCGAAGGAAACAGCCTGTCCCAATGCTCCACAGGTTTCTGAACGCTCTCCCCCTGAATCTCTCGCTGATGGGAGCCTCAACTGAGTCTCACTCGTGGCCCCAGTTTCTTCTCCCAGGACCAGGTTTCCACCCAACACTTTCCCTAAGCCCACTACACACACCATTTACAACATAGAAGACATCACTGAAGGTTCATGAGGTCAGAGGAGATAATATCACCAAAAAGTCACAAAATTCAAAAATTAATTATTTGGCTTTTCTAGCCTTAAAACATTTCTCAACAGACAATAACTTGTATTGGCAGGGGTATAGAGAAGTTGGACCTTTCATGTGTTGTTGGTGGGAATGTAAAATGATACAGCCAGTCTGAATGTAAAATACAGAATTATCACATGACCCAGCCATTCCACTCCTGTTTATAGTCCCAAGGGAAATGGAAATATATGTCCTATTAAAGAAAAATTATTCTGACACTTGCTAAAATGACAAAGAAGACTTTATTCAGGACTACTGCTACAGCTGTCAGGACTATCGCAATAGGGAGAAAAATGGGCTCAACTCCAAATCTAGCAAGACCATCTGGGGATTTACCATCAATTACCAACAGAACAGAAGGAGTCAGTGGATGGAAAGATAGGAGGAGACATCAAAGGTAGAGGGATTCTTGCTAAACTAATTCAACAGAATTATTCTGAAGGCAGATCATGGACTTATATATCAAAAGTGGCTTTGAGAAACTTGAGCACTTATTAGGAAGCATCAGACATCAAGGGTGGGGAGATTCTGGCCAACTCAGCTAACAGGATTCTTGCTACCACGGGGCTGCACAAGCCTGACAAAGACAGAGCCAAGGTCATGGCCAAGTTAAGAAGAGGGCTTGGAGGAGCCCAACTAAAGTCTGGTCAAAGAGAAAGTCTTTGTCAGTCCACACAAAAACTTGCACACAAATGTCTGTAGCAGCATTATTCATAATAGCCAAAAAGTAGAAACACCCAAATGCCCATGAACTGCTGAAAGGATGAATAAAATATAATTTATTCATACAATGGAATAGTATTCCTCAATAAAAAAGAATGAAGTATTGATACATGCTGCAACACAGGTGAACCCTGAAACACTATGCTAAGTGAAAGAAGCCAGTTACAAAAAGACCACGTATTGTACAATTCTATTTCTGTGAGATGTGCAGAAAAGGCAAATCCATAGAAACAAAGCTAAATTAGTGGTTACCAGGAGCAGGGGCAGGAGGAGAGGGATAGCAGGGAGTGACTGCAGTGGGTATAGGGTTTCCTTTGAGAGTAATGAAAATGTTCTAAAATTACCCAACGGTGATGGTTGCATAGCACCATAAATATGGTAAAAAAAAAAAAAAAAAAAAAAAAACACTGAATTGCTTGCTTTAAAAGACTGGATTTTATGGCATGTGCATTATACCTCAATAAAGCTGTTCTATATGAAAAAAAAAGTTCTCAAATATTTCCACAAGCTAGCCTCCAGACATTCACTAATTTGCTCCGTCCTCATTCTTTCCCTTTTTTCTTCCCTCACAGCAACAGAAAAATAATTCCCCTTGCTTTATTATGGAGAGCAAATCCACTATCTCCAGTTCCTGCCCCCTGCCTTCGCCCTGAGTTCTCTTCATCCTGTTCTCTGATGACAAAATAAGCATTCTGCCAGAACCTTCCTTATGCCCCACCTGTCACTGATATGTGCCCCTTTTAAAAAGAGGAAACGACAACCATCAGATCTGACTTCTAAGTTTTATGGTTTTTATTTAACTGAATAACAAAATTTTATATTAAAATGAAGTATGTCTGTTGTAGTTTCAAGGTATGCATTTCCAATAAGGTTATCTCAAATTTTTAGAAAATCCAAAACAGGAAAGATAAGAGAATTATCATGTAATAGCTATAAGAATGCTTAATATTCCTAATAATTAATATAACCAAAGGCACACAATAATAGTTCATTCAAAATGGAGCAACTACAGTCCTAAATCACTATGATTAAATCTCAATTAGTTACCTTTTGTCAGTATTTACATCCATTCAGGTTTGAGGACTATTAATAAAATACTAAATGTGTAAATAATGACTATACTAAGGTAGAAAAAATATGATATGCAAATCAAACAGAGCATGACATATGGACATGCCATAAAATAATGTAGCTACATACAATCAGCCACAAAATGCTTCTTTTAATGAAATATCAGTGACTCCAGGTGTCCAATTAGATAGCATGTGGAAACTACAACCATCCATTATGCTTAGCTTCTACCCTGAACCCTGACTCTCATTACACATAGTTTGAAGTCATTAGATGGTGCTGTGCAGAAGAGCAGGAAATCAGAAGGGTACTGGAGTCAGTTGACTCAGAAATGGTACGGAGGGTAGCTATTAATGATATATAACTTAATGGAAAGGTCAAATACAGAAGCTACCTATCAATCATTTCCTTGTTTCCTTCCCTTCCTTGAAGAAAGAACAACTACAAACAAATTCAAACAACTTGGGAATATCACTTAGGATTGTTCTCTGCCACAAATAACAGAAAACCTTTCTATAGTAACTGAAACAAATAGATGTCTTGACAACTAGAATCTAGGAGTAGACAATTCAGGGCTGATAAAGTGGCTCAACGATGTCTTGAGGGACCAAGGTTATCTATCCTTCTACTCTACCATCCCAGAATATGGGGTTTTGTTCTCATGCTTGCTACCTTATGGTTGCAAGATGGTTACTGCACCTCTAGTCATCACAACCAAATTCCAGACAAGAAGAAGAAAAGAGGGAGTAAAGGAGAAAAGAAATACAAAACTTTCCCTGAAATCTCTAACAATTTTCTGCTTCTCTCTCATTAGTCAGAACTGTGCCAAGAGGTACCCCTTGACGTAAAGTAATCTGGGTAGGTGAATTTTAAAAAATCAAAATCTCCAAGGAAAAAAGGTAAAATGGATATGGGGTTAGCAACGAGCATTGGGTTTTATAGATATATTCTCAGTGGCTTGCAAGTTCTCTGCGAAAACTTACAAATTTAAAATTTTTGGTTTTCATATTGGTTATAACCTATTGATATAAATTAAATATCAAACTAGATGGCCAACTTATAGTTATTTGAGCAAGAAATGCTTTGTAATTTCATTGACGATGTTTAAATATATATTTATGATGAAAATGATGCCAAATGCCATTACTTTTTGTCATGGGCTAATGAGAAGAGTGAGGAGGAAAAAAAAAAACCAGGAAGTGGATGGAGACATAAATGGTATGCTTGGACAAAATAGAGATCAAATGACATCACAGCATGCTGTAATGTTAGAAAGAGTAGATAAAGTAGTCTGAAACATCCTTAGACAAGGTTTTGCCTTTGGCCAATATCTTGAAATATCTTCCAGACAAAGACAAAGAGTATTTGAAACAGTTTTTTTATTGCTTCCAGTGTTTAGAATCTCAGTAGTCAGAGGAGTCATGCATTTGGAGAAATACCAATCCCTTACTGTAGGCATTTCATTAACAAATATGTGTTACTGTTCCAAAAACATAAAAATCCAGAAGCTTTAAAAAAGAAAGAAGAAAAACTGGGCATGTCCACATAATTGTGTCTAGCAAGAATGAGTTTCTTCTGTAGCTTTTTAATAGGGTCTTCTTATTGCATTTTAGAAAAAAGCAATCACCAGAACTATCAACTATAGTTTAAAAAAAAAATCACCAACTTTGAAGTAACTTCATAACTTGCTGAGGAATCTGATGAACTTTCATGTAGCTATCTAAGAAGTATAGCATTATATTATTGCTGAGTTCTTGGCCAGTTTCAAAGCATCCTTCCATTCCACGGTAAACAGAACTGGTATAGGCATCGGTGCCAAGCATTTTATCACTCCGACCGAGGTAACTTGTGGAATAAACTAGCCCTGTCAGCTTACCTGGATTACAGAACAATCATGTAACTATGGACAGTTACGGAGTCCCCAAAAGTACAAAGCATAGTGGCTCCAATTTAAAAAATCTAGGAAAAGAAGGGCTTTCTTTTATTCCCTCCCCTTGGAGAAGCCATTCTTTGAAAGCTCTACAGCCTCCTGGAGCAGTTTCAGTGGTTTTGAACACTCTGCTCTTCTATTTAAAGTCCCTAAAAATGAAAAATGCCATTATACGAAGAACTAGCCACCAGCAGCGGGAACATGACAAGTACCGGGCTTCAAAATGAACTTGAAATGGCAGATTTTTCCATCTAAGGGTCATCTACTTAATGAGCCCCAATCCATGTTCAAAATCCCCCCAAGCTAAGCAGACTTTTCTTTCTATTTGAGTTATATCTTAATCTTTTCCTT
This sequence comes from Mustela nivalis, assembly GCF_964662115.1. Classification (NCBI taxonomy): domain Eukaryota; kingdom Metazoa; phylum Chordata; class Mammalia; order Carnivora; family Mustelidae; genus Mustela; species Mustela nivalis. The sequence goes on along the minus strand of NC_139023.1, from coordinate 72,067,017 downwards.
GGATAAATGTTCATGAGTTGTGCCCTGCCACATACTTCGCTGGTGTGTAGCCTGCTTCTTGCCAGCTCCTCTACCTCACCCTTCCTCACTCCACCCCCATTCTTCTGCCATGTAAGGAAACCATCCAAAGCTCCCTAAAAGCTTTAAAAACTCAGACTTCATTAAAATTTCACACAGATAGTACAAGTGAAAGATGTGAACTAACACAATCACTACTTAATTCCTCGTGGAGCTGAGCTCCTAGCTGAAAGTTTTAATTCTTGTGGGGTCCCAGAATATATAAGAAGTTCCCATTTATAACTGTGAATAGCTCTTTTTAAAACCCCATTTCCTTTACTCCTTTTATTTTCAAGACTTTTCATACCAACACTGGCCTAACTCTTTTCCTTTTCTCCTCCTCAATTTCCTTTTTTCCTCCCTCAACTTCCTACCCACACTCTCTCAGAGGCTCCAAAGACTCATTTATTTCCTCTCTTCCTTCAGCCATCTTCCGTCTCCTTTCCCATTTGGATGAATCTGAGCTCTTTCCAATGTAAATTCTCCATTTTGAAATTATTGACTACACCTAGCCAATTAACCCAATCTATATAACAGAAGACAATGGGTGGGTAATATCAAACAGTGTTCTCCAAAGTTTACCTGAGGATATTGGAGGCGAGAAAGGCATTTCTATTGAAATTTCATTAAATCTTTGCTCACATGTGACTTCATAATATCACCTGGTCTTCAACTGATCCAAATGGTTTTTTTCCATATGAAGGCTACCTCTCTTCTTTATTCACCAGCCAGCACAATCAAAGTCATAAGGCTTACTGCCAATTTGATCATCAATACCATCAAGTCTGGAAAGTAGAGGACTTGGTATTAAGATGGTCACTTAGAATATGGCCTGATATTTTTAGATCACTGTCTAAGTAAAAACTCAAAATTTAAAAATTCTGTGGAAAACTCACAGATCTCAAAGATTGTGTGACTAGTTTGAGAAACTGAATTAAGTGGTCTCTAAGGTCCTTGTCAGCTCAGATGTTCTATGCCTCTGGGTGAACTAAACTAAGTCTACCCAGAAAGATGGTTTGATGTCTCAATGCTACCATGGACACTCTAAAAACTTAAATCACTCTTTCTTCATAGACTCTTCATGGACTCTGAGGTTGAATCCAGAGACTAAATGGCTTTCTCAGCAAGAATAAGAGGAGATACATCTCACAACTGACGCTAAGTAAGCCATGTGGAGTTTAACAATGACATTTTCCAAGGCAACAAGAGGGAGGAACCCTACCTTTACAAGACTTCATTGATAAGAAACCATGGTAAGTGGCTAGCCAGAGAGGTTACTCTGCAGAATTCACTGGAAGCATTGGTGGAGAATCACTGTCAACACACTGAAATGAGGACCACCTGCCCATGTTCGTAGTTCCCAGCCACCTGTCCTGGAGCCTGAAATTCACACCAGTAATGATACTCTGCAGGGGGGGCGGTTTACTCTCTCTATCCTAAAGTCAAGCCCTTGATGATGTTCTCTTGCCTCCCCAGGCCTCCCCTGAGATGCCCTGCTCTCTCCTTTCCACTTGCTAGAATCCAGTCTACTCTCCAAGGTTCTACTCAAATGCCCACCTCCTATCCAAACCCTGTCCCACTATAGCATAGAGTGAGTGTCTCTCTTTGCTTCCTCCTTGCACTTTTCATCATAGATCATTTGTATTTGTTAGCCTTTCTCTCTCTCTCCAGCTAAATCCCAAGTACATGGTACAGTCTTTGAACTCAGAATTTAGGTAGTTATTGTCTTTTTTTTTTTTTAATGGCCTGGAGCTAAGAGTTAATTACAGTCATTGTTGACACAAGGTCAAAAGAAAGAACAGAACGAATGGGATACAAGAAAAGACTGTTTTGAGAAGGGAGCAAGAGGGGAGGAACGGGGCTGTTAGTCCCAGTAGTGCTGCCACCAGGGTGGACAGCTTTGCAGAAGGCAATGAGGGATCCTCTCCACCATCTGGCCGACAGCTCCTATGGGAGCTTCCGGTTTCATTCTGTGCTGTAAATTTGGCTGAGAGAAAAACACCAAGGCTGACCCAACATGATAATTTAACTCTACAGTGAATTGTTTGTTTTTTTCCTTTTTTTCTGGCTCAATGCAGTTTTGTCATCAAGAACTAAAGGAAAACGTGTCTCCTGTTTTACTGCTTGCCTCACCCTCAAGGCATTGATGAGCGATTTCTGAATTTAAAAAAGCTAGTATGAAGCTGCTTTGGTAAAGCACAAAACGCTAGCTTGGGGATTGCACAGAGCTCTGTCCTGTGGTCAGAAAACATATCCAGAAACACAGGTACTGTCCATTTAGTCAAGGTCCAAGTCTTTCGTCAGTCCAGAAAGTTTCAAGTTTGACTCCCTGTCCCACATGGTTAAGAAGGATCAGGGAAACTTCCTGCATTTCTTCTGTATGAGGAACCCTGGCAGGATAGAGCCATTGGCCAGATGCATACACAGTGCTCCCCAACCCCTCCCCTCTCCGGAGCCCTGACAGTGGCACACACACTTGAGACTGTCCTCAATTTCAGCACAGCCACACACAGCAGGGAATGTGAATAAGGGAAGAGGAAGATCAAAGAGCAAAAGATGAAGCCAGGGGAAGAGGCAGACAAAAATAGAGAGGAGGGATAAAAGAGAGAGGAGGGCAAAGGAGAGTGAGGGAGAAGAGAAGCTAGAGGGAGACAGGCTGGGACAGAAAGAGGCAGACAGGGCAGTAACGAGGTGGTTCGTCCTCTGTTTCATTTCCTCTCCTTGATATATAAACGTTTTCCTCGAGAGGGCACGGTCCTCCTGACTGAAGTGGGTGGGATGGCGCTGGGGGGCGAGCCTGGGTCTCTGGGTTCTGGTCCTCACTGGACTCTCACTGTGTTCCACGAAGGCTTCTCTGAAGTCCACACACTTGAAAGTATCCACTCCAGTCAGCTCAACTATTTCAACTAAATCCATTTCCATCAAATTATCACTTCTAGCGGTGATAGAAAAATTAATGATTTCTTGAAGGGACTATTGTATTTAAATATTTCAAGCCTGTTGGTGTGATGTGTGTCAGCAAGAGAGAAACATATTGACTTGGAGCTGCAGCTAATGCTGGCTTTTATAAATGCCCTGTCAGATAAATAATGGCTCTCAATGGATCCAATATGATGTACAGTTCTAAAGCAAGCAGGGTTTTGCAAAGAGGCTCAAAGGAAACTGCCATCACAATACCATGAGCTGAATAATGGGATTTTCGTTTATCTTTCCTACCAGAGAAAGGAGCAATGAAGAGGTTGGCTTGGCAGGCAGCAAGGAGAAGGTAGATTGATTCCTCAGATTCCACAAAAGGTCCAAACCCTGAACAAAGGCCTCCAAGAGTCTCCAGAATACCAAAGAGCAAGCAATATTTGTGTACGTCCATTTGACAACTGAGCAGCTCAGCTGGGGTGTTCAAGGGTTACTCCTGCAGGACGCGCAAAAGCCCCTCTCAGCTGACAAGAGCTGTGGGCCGGGCGGGAAAAGCCTGGGGTGTGCATCGCTCCAGCCAAGACTGATCATAGTAATGACCAGGGCAACGGGGAGAGTTCAGCCGCCTACTCTATGTCTCGTTGTCCTCCTCTTCCCCCTCCCTCCTATAATTTACTCTGTCCTCTACTTCACTGCACATCAGAGAACAAATCATCTTATAGGATGAATCTGGGTCCCCTTAGAATTCATATATTGAAACCTGATCCCCAGGGTGAGGGAGGGAATTTGGAAGTGAGGTCCTTCGGAAATGATTAGGTCATGAAGGAGGAGCCCCTGTGAATGGGATTAGTGCCCTTGAGACTCCAGGGAACTCCCTTACCCCTTCCACCATGTGCAGTTACAGAGAGAAGTCTGCCATCTCCGAACCAGAAAGAGGTCCCTTACCAAGCACCAAGTCCAAGGACACCTTGACCTAGAACTTCCCAGCCTCAAACTGTTAGATTAAATTTATGTAGTTCACGAGCTGCCCAGTGGGTGGCGTACTGTTGTAGCAGCCTCAACAGACTAAGACAACCTAATTGGGAAACTGGAACGATGTCATTTTGCTTCCTGTTAAGAGTTCCAACAAATAGGAGGTGAGGGGTGGGTGTGTGAAGGGATTACATGCAGCTGGATGGAGGGGAGATGGTATTATTGTCTGTGCACTTCAATTACCCACAGTCAGTGGAGGACTGACCCTATTACAACGGCCTGCCCACAATTCATCTTCAAAAGACATTTGAAGATCACAAGTTAGAGGACTTTAAAATCCTAAACAACCTCATTCAAAGCGAAACACTCACTTAGCTTGGACTTTTCTGGCCTGCTCCGGGTTTTAATGTTATCTTCTATTGAAAGCAATTGAAAATCTTTGCTCTCTCACAGATAAATAGAGTTGAAAGATTAATTAAAATGTAGAACAGAGAATACCCTCCCATATTTCACATGAGGACATGGCAAAAAGGAACCATGCAAATCAACAGTAATTCAAAAGACCTCATCTTGACTGAAATTGTTCTGTTAATAAGCTAAAATGCCATACAACTTTTTTAAAAAGAGAAATCCAACCTGCTAGCATGCCACCACTGTACTAAATTTCCTCACAGAAATTAGCTATTACCATGTTCCAGCTAAGGGTCCATTCTTATTCTTAGTAGGAAGAGAAACCTTCTGCAGGCACATTTGCTGGGTGTGTATTTTGCTGAACTGAGAGAAACCTCCCCCACCTCCCCTAATTCCATGACCTTGAATTTATGGGATTACTGTGGCATCACTGTGGATTTGAATTTACCATGGCTTCTGAAGTAGGCTCTTGCCAGACGTGTGGCCTCTGCACAACCAGCGAAGACACAGAGCTCCCCTCTGCATCTCACGCCAGTCCCAGTCACACCACGGAGCCTGGAGAGACGACTATTCTGCCAAGTGAAAGTAACACCGAGTAAACCCTGGGTTCTTAATCCCAGAGACACTGAAAGCTTTCAGCAGAGAAATACGATAGACATATAAGTTGCCTGAGTATTTCATGTTTGTAAAGGAAATGGCCTCAAATGACAACAACCAAGTGTCCACATGCCTCCCAGACACTCAGTTCTGTGGCATATTTTTTAAAGTTAAAAAAAAAAAAAGGGAAAAAAAGAGAAAGGTTCATATTTTTAGGGCAACTACTCACCTATCTGAAGTGAGCTCAGACAGTCTGAAAGCTAGGACTTTCCTTTAAACCTCCGGTTATTCACCTCTCTGGCACTCTGCCTCGGGCACTGCTAACTGTCCCATCACAGGGACAGCAGGAACAGTCTCCCACCTTCCGCAAAGCAATTCCTTCAAATTCTGGCCGTGCGTCTTGTAGAGGCAAACGTCATACACTAGGAAAGAATGTCAGTGCCGCACATACATCATAATCGGTGCGGGAAACTCTGAACCAAGAGCCACCAACAGACTCCTGACTCTGGGCAGCCTGTTTTTCTGAGCCGACTGCTGCGGATGCCAGTCTTGTCCTGCTTTCCTTCAGGGGACTCTGAACAACATCATGCAAAAGTATGGTGTCCCCAATCCTGTTGTCCCCTCGGATTTGTCACCTCCCACCCACTCTGGTGTTTAACTACCATTTCTTCCTGGACCTTTATGGTTCTTTGGCCATCCACGTGTCCACTCTCCTTCCTCTGCATTCTCAGAACTTGTGTGTGTTTCTAAACTGAGACACAATTTCTAGAAAGCTGCATCACATGACTAGCTAGGGGGAAAGTGTTTTCTCCAAAAGTTATGGTAAAACTAGCTCTGTGTGAAGGCAACTCCCACGCAGTCATTAAGCTCCCTCTGCAGAGCAGGGGCCGGTGCCATGACTGCGCTACAAACTCGATATTCAGCAACGGCTGACACAAGCTACATCCCTGCTCTCAGGCAACTTACATCCTCATTAAAGGGGAGGATGGGAGAGAAAAAGAGAATAGGAAAGGAAAGGAAAATAAACCAGATAACTACACATTGGGATGAGTCCTACATGTACACTTGTGACACAAGCCCCTGAAATAGGTAACAGTTTTGGAGAGGGCACAACAGCAACACACACACAACAAATTCTACAGTCACCCCACCATGACGACTCCGCTTCTCAAAAAGTGACTTTATGTGGGTTCCTTCTTGTTGGGCAGAGGGAGGTCCTGCTTGTGGTCATATCATCCATGGAGTGGGAAACCCTCCCAGCAAATGAAATGACGTCTCCCTTTGCACACAAAAATGCAAAAAGTGGAGTTTAATATATTAATTGTATTTTTGTTCCCTCACAAGCACACAGGCCAAGAAAATAATAAAAATTTAAAAATGCATTATTTATCTGACTCCCCTGAGTCCTACCTCATCCCCAAAGACCCTGCTCAATTTTTCTATCCAAATTCAGGAATATCAAAATAAAGTTTTGAAGGACTATTTCCTTTTCCCTTCATTTCCTATGTCTTCATAGCTCTCGAAACATTTTATCTTTTTCTTCAAAATGTTTGCAGGCCTTGCTATCATCTACTAACCACCTAATGCTGACCCTCTTATTTCCCTTTGAAGCGATTTCTTATATCCTCCATGAAGCAGTTCTGGTGTTGGCCATGTCTTCTAACTCAAAGTAATCACCGACACCTTCCTCTCCTCTCAGCCCCTAAACCGCAAAGGACCCACAGCGACCCTGACCTCTAATTTGAAAAATACTTTCCTATGTCATCCCCAGCACATCTATCTGCTTCTTTGTTCTTCTCCAAGATCCTGCTGTCAATGGGCAGCAGACCCGGGAACAGCAGTCACTTCTATAGATCTTCAGGTCCATATGCTGCTTACTTTTCTCTAGCCGACCACAGGCATCTCACCCAAAGTGAGCAACAGCTGTTCTGGAAACCTTTTCCATACCAGCAGGCAGGCCTTTGAGAGTCTAAGAGAAAAGCATAGGAAAAGGCAATAATCCTCACTCAAAGTTTTCAGCAGGAAATGGAACATCTCCAAGAGCATTCAGCCTCACCGGCACCGGACAAAGACACAGGAAGAACTGCCTCACATCTCCAGCTAGTCTCCTCTGCGAGCTGACATTTCCTTGCTTGGCAACTGTGGACAGCATTCCGAAACTCTGCAGCTCTGTGAGCTCAGAACAAATTTTTATTCTCAAAGAAAATATGAGAAACTTTAAGTATCCCAAACCAGAGTTTCAAAAATGTTTAAACAGAGGCACCTGGGTGGCTCTGTCAGTGAAGCGTCTGCCTTCAGCTCAGGTCATGATCCCAGGGTCCTGGGCTAGAGCATATGCATCTCTCTGCTCAGCAGGGAGTCTGCTGCTCCCTCTCCCTCTACCTGCCACTGCCCCCTGCTTATGCTATCTCTCTCTCTCTCTGTGTATAAAATAAATAAATAAAGTCTTTCAAAATAAATAAATAAATAATTTTTAAGGGTTCTGGGATCTTCCTGACGAGGTCCAACCCATCTTTCAACATTATCATCCCTAACTCTCCTTCATGTTTATAAAAACTCCTGCCAAAGCACCTGCAGCATTGTTTTCTAAACAAACCCAGCATTCTCCAACCTCTGAGCACGTGCTCATCCGAGTCCTCTGTCTTGGAATGTTCTTCATTCTCAGCCCTCATTTGAGACTCCTTCCACTGCTGCCTCCCCCAAAAATCCTTCTTCACGCCTCCTCCAGCCACAAGCCATCTCTTCTTCAGCCTGCTCCCCTGACATACAGCTTAAAGGTCTACGACAAAATTGGCCAAATTCTGTCTTGCATAATAGCCATTGACCATAAGCTCACTGAAGGTAAGTCCTGGATGTTAATGACTCTGTTCTTCCATCTAGCGTGCAGCACATGTAACAGGCAACACTGAGATATTCGTTAAGTGTAAGGAATCCCAGTGACACTTTCTCTTCGATGACAGACTGCACAGAAAGGAAAGCTTCTCTTGCAAATTTGTGATTATTTCTTCTTCCTTAGGTGTCGCTGGACACTGAGCAGAGTGTCTGGTAGATAGTAATAATTCCATACATATTTGTCATCACGGAGGAGGAAGAGGATGTTGGTATAAAGAAGAGAAAGAGCTAAATGAGAAAGGACCATTATGGTGGCAAAAAGACGGCCACAAATTTTTTAACATTCTTCCCATGCAGAGGTGTTGTCTGTGTTTTCTCCCTTGAAGGTGGGCAGGTTTTGGAACCGCTTTGACCAATTAAATTAAGTAAAAATGGCACTGTGCCAGTTTCCAAGCCCAAGTTCTCACAAGACTAGTTTCCAAGCTGACCCTGGAACGCGAATTCTTGGAACCCAGTTACCAGGCTGGGGGAGAGCAAGAAGCCCAAAGCGAGGTCTATACGAAAATGAATCATCAAGTCTCCAACAGCGCTCAGCTGAGAGTTTCACCAACTTGCCACCCATCTAAGTGAACCTTCTTAGAAGTAAAATCTCCAGCCCCCGTTGAGCCACCCCAGCCCACAGCCAATGGAACAGAGCTATCCCCAGCAAAGCCCACCAAGTAGCAATTCGCAAGCAAATTAAAGTGTTGCTTGCTTGCTTTAGACTCTAGGAACCCTATATATTCCTAGTCAGGGGGGATTTAGGGACATACAGCTCAGAAATGTGTTTGGGATGGAAAATGATCTTGGTAGTCCAGTCTGGCCTCATGATCAGATTCTAGTAACTGAACATGAGTGTTGCTATTTCAAGCCATTAAGCATTGCGATGGTCTGTTAAAGAACAGTAAATAATTGGGACAACCACTTGGCTAACTTTTTTTTTTCTTTTAAGATCGACTGTGTCATATTTAAAAATCTAAATATTTCCCAGATTTTTCAATATCCATCACATGTTCACGTGGCCAGTTCATGAATGGGCTTCTCCTTTTGAGTGATGTACATGCTCTGTGTGGCCTTCCAACTATACTACACCAAAAACTCTCTCTGGGTGGAGGGAGAGGATGTGAGCCTCATGCTCCAGCTTCAACTAAAGCTGCACCTTTTCCTCTCACTGTTGTATTATGGGTTTACCCTCAAGAATCTATTTGAACGAAGGATTCTATCGCTGAAAAATGTTTGAAAAGTACTGTTCTAGAGTATGAAGCCCAGCACATCTGAGGCTGTGTTCTCTGCTTACAGCTCTGATTATTTTCACAAACCAGGGAAGCAACTGCTTAAATTGTTTTCCATTTACAAGCAAAGCGAAACTGAAACCCTTGCTGCATTCCCTACAATCTCTCCTAGGTTGGGCATTTTTGCTTCTGCCTAGGATTCCTGGCACATGAAAGGCAAGTCCTGTTGCTATCAGAGGTTCCCTCTACAAGCAGCAAAGCAGTGACACCTGCTTGGAAAAATTCTTCCCAGGAGTCATGGATGACATTTCTGGGAAAGATCCCAGAATGGCACATTGGAAATTAATAAGCGTACCAAGCAAATGGCTCCTATGGAAGATGTATCCTCTTGTTCATTCAGCAGAATTGTATTGTCAGCGTAATGGCCTCCCTGCCTCCCTGGGCCACTACCATTCATTGCTAAAGCCATTTGACATTATCTTTTATAGGTTTGAGGCTTGCTTTAGACTCTAGGAACCCTATATATCCCTAGTCAGGGAGGATTTAGGGACATACAGCTCAGAATGTGTTTGGGATGAAAAATGACCTTGGTAGTCCAGTCTGACCTCATGATCAGATTCTAGTAACTGAACATGATGCTTCTCCCATGACCAGGTGCCTACATTCCTCCCATTTCCAGCCCCTGGGTCCCAGCCTACTCTCTACCCCATTTTCCGTTTCCTCAAAACCATAGCCCTATCATCATTTCTTCATTCAGTCTGGGCTCTGACAGAATCTCTGATATGATGTATGCCTTCCTGGGTCTGAGCACCTTGCCTTTTCCAGGATCCTCATCACTGGGCTCTACATCCTTACAAGCAGACCCCCTGACACCTCTTGCTGGCCCACCTCAACACTGGCTCTTCTCCAATCTGCCACCACACTCTTCAGAAACCACACACAGCAAGCAGCGTGGCTTGCTTCTACCCCTGCAGGCAGACTCAGCCTCTTTCGGGACCTGCCCCACCACAAGGGGGTAAGCTGTTCCTCGGATATTGTAGGGCCTGCTGGGGCCGCCATAATGAAGAACCTCAGACCAGGTGGCTTCACCAACTGAAATGCACTGTCTCACAGTTGGGAAGCTAAAAGTCTGAAATCCAAGTATCGGCAATATTGGCTCCCTCTAAGGGCCGTGAGGGAAGGATCTCTGCCAGGCCTCTCTCCACGGCTTGTAGATGGCCATCTTCTCTCTGTGTATTCACAGCACTTCCCCTCTGTAGGCCTCTGTGCCCACATTTCCTCCTCAAGTAAGAGTATCAGTCAGGTTGGATTAGGGCCCACATTATGACCACATTTGAATTGAATTACTTCTGTAAAACTCCCATCTCAAATATGGTCACATTCTAAGATACTGAGATGTTAGGCTCTCAACAGATGAATGGCCTTGGAGGTGAGGGGGCACACCACACTCATAACAGATGCCATCCCTCCAGGTTAGGTCATCTCATTGTCTACTTGGTCTGAGCTGGAGAGAGTCTAAAGGCTGCCATTTTCAACTCAACCTCACTCCTATAATGAGGAAATCCAAATGGTATCCACAGCTAAGCCTCTCACACGAGCATGTCTTTAAAGTCTGGTGAGGTGGAACGGCCAAGAGCTTATTTTCACCTGAGAGACTGAGAGACCTCGTGGAGTGAACTGACACAAAAGGGGACAGGAAGACAAGTGGCCGGCAGGAAAAAACATGGTGACTGTCACCTGGATATTTCTTCCAATCCCTATAAATTCATAGTCCTTGGAGGTAAAGATAGACTTCAAATTAAAAGTAAAGGAACTGTTTTTATTTTTTAGATGTTTTTAGTTTTTGTAGCATAAGCAATGCTGCCTTATTACCTGGCTAATAGGGAATAACATTATCCTTATTTCCCAGCCTCAAACAGCATAGCCCAGCACACAGATGGCTCAGAAAATACAGTAAAGCTTTCATGACAAAGTATTCTCGTACATCAACTAGATCGAACATAAGTAGCAGCATCCGGTGGATACCAGGATGCCCAGAAAAATCAGGAGCAGGAACTATGGTGCCCAGGAGACACCAAGGGGTGGGTGACTACTGTGGTTTGTGAGAACACTTAAGTCACATCACAGAAATCTTCAGAAATTATCGGGGAGATAGGCGTGGTTTTGCAAGGAGCTAGGGTCCATATCACACCAAGTGAGAGCAAGACTTAACAAACACAAATTGTCTCCAAAATTAATGATTGTGTGTGTGTGTGTGTGTGTGTGTGTGTGTGCGTGCGTGCACGCACGCATGCACGCGTGCTTCACTGGATAACTAGGGCTTCCAAAGGCACAATTAAAGAAGAGTTTTTAGAAGAGTAATATTTTTGAAAAGGGAGCTCCTGCTTGATTGCAATGCAATTTCAATTTGGCTTTATCTAACTCAGAAAGGTTAAAATTTAACGTTAGCATCTGGTCAGTGTGTTTCCTCTAACCACCGTGTTAAAGAGATGCATACTTCTGTCTCTTCGAACATTGATAGTCCGTCATCTTTATTTGGGCAATGGAATTGCAGGTTAGGAAAGTCTACCAAAGAGGTACATGACCTAATTCACCTCCATTATTGTGATTTTATTAAAGAAAAGTGATCAAAGCTAGACTCTTTTGTTGGCTTCACCTGGAAAAACAAAATTCCCAGAAGAGGAGGCACACGAACATCAAGAGACTCCCAACAAATCAAATGGTCGCCAAGTTCAACAGTGTAAAATCCTATTGAAACACTGACCCCCATTTTCTCCTAGTTGTGGTTTGGGCTGGAAGTCTATGCAGCTTGCAATGAATCCACGAACCAAGGTGGAAGGTTTATGACAACCTTATTTTCCTTGTCAGAAAATACATGAGAAAGCCAAGCAGAGAAGGATAACAAAGGGCAGAAATCCTGAGGCTAAATTACAGGTTTATATATCCATGCAATATTATTAGCCTAGTCAAATTCCTACTGAGCTTCTGCATTCTGTTTAGACTTCTCTGTGGCTTCTGTGGGACACCATGCTCTATGCTTGGCTGCCTCATGAAGTGTTGTTATTTAACAGCTGACGCATTCCATCTAGCTGTGGCAACCAGTCCCCACAGAGGTTTTACATTAGTTTAATTTTTCAAAGTTCTACAATTTTTTGTTTTAGTTCAACAGAAGTAGTAACAGAGATGGGAAGTTTGATCAAGGTCATTTTTTTAAAGATTTTATTTATTTGACAGAGAGAGATCACAAGTAGAGAGAGAGGGGAAGGAGCAGGCTCCCTGCCTAGCAGAGAGCCGGATGCAGGATTCGATTCCAGGACCCTGAGATCATGACCTGAGCTGAAGACAGAGGCTTAACCCACTGAGCCACCCAGGCAGCCCTGATCAAGGTCATTTTTACAGAACTACGACTGACTGGTAATGACTGACTCAGACCTCCCTGAGTTCAATTACCTGAGAGCCTTGGTCTCCTAAAGCAGCGGACCTAGAATCTGAGCATAGTAGACCTCCAACCAGTGTTACTTCCCTTGCCACTCAACCTGACCACATTGTGGGTTTCTATTCCATCATGGCGTGGATTCTTATATAAAGCCCTTAATTATGTCAGAGATTTTATGTTTTCTAACCAAATTTCAAATTAGGAGGTATTCTCCCTTTGCTACTGTACGGATAAAGCAACCAACTAAACGGACTTTCAGCTACTGATCTGGGCTTGTTGGGCAGGTTGTTTACTGCTCAGTTGTGTAGAGGTCAGAAAGTAGGCTGCCGCTATGGAAAGAAGGGACACATAACTGCCTCGAGTCTATTTGAAGCCTGGGTAGATTTGAGACAGCAGCTGAAGCAGAAGATTAGGGCAGGCTAGAGTCTAATCTATTTGCCTCCACATGCATTCTGACCTTGAATAAAAAAGGCAGGACTGTAAGAAGTGGCAAGGAAACTCTGTCCATTGTCTGGGAGGGACCCCAAGCCCCCATGACCTTCTGCTTCTGGTAGAGTTCAGCCAATGGAAAGGCCGGCTCCCAGACTGAGGGAGAGAGGAAAGCCATGGCAAGGTATTCATTTCCTCAGCTTCTGCCAGCTTGACTGCAAGCCTCCACGAAGGTTACAGGTCCTGTCGGGGCAGCCCACCATACATAACTCGCTCCTTTCAGACTCTGGGAACACCACCTCCCCGCATCTCTCGGGGCGTAGAAGGATGACAACTACTCGGCACATCGTTATCACTTAAACTTGCCCCACGCTCCACCCACACCTTTGTGACGTGCCCATTAAACCCCCCTCAACTTCTCCCTTTAAAATGGCAGAGAAAGTGGTTACGTTTAGTCAAAGACTCAGGTCATGCAAGTCAGTACAATGAAGACTCCTCAGCCATGTTTATATAACAGTCACTGTGGACGTCTTTGGACACCAATGCCCAAACTGCACCATTCATTCTTTCAGCCGATGTTTACCGGTTGACTTCTGTGCAGCTGAACACAGACATTGCCCTAGGCAAACTGGCTACTGCAGTGAGTTAGCTGGGGAGCCAGCCCAGCCCCGCACATTAGAGATGAAGTCTCTTGGCTTGCCATTTATCTGATCTCTGTGCCCTGCTGGAGATCAGGACTTCCTCCCCAGAGCTGAATGCACCGTGGACACCTCGTCTGGGCCCCTGTCTTCCGCCTCCCCAGTCCATCCTCTGCACTGCCCCGCCGTAGTTTTTACAGCATGATGCTGATCATGGCACCACCAAGACAAGGTTCCTTATCAACTCCTGAGCATGGTCCTTACCCATCTTTCCATTCCCTGCTCCTGTTCTGACAACACCTATTACTTCCCCCACTTGCTAGGCTTTTGAATGCTTCTGCAATTTTCACATCCTCTCTTCTAGCTGCTTGGAATGCTGTCTTCCCATTAACCTCCTAGAAAATTCCTAACTCAAGTGAGGCTGCAAACCTTTCCAGGGACCAGAGGGTGGAATTAAATGCTTCCTTCTGTGTGTCCTAGAGCAGCCCAAACATACCTCTGTCACATCACTCATAAAATTCTGCAGCATGTCTCTCTTACCATGCTCAGATTGTAGGCAGGGGCCCTGCTATCTTAATTATGAGGAAAATGCTACTTTAAACATTATGGATAGCTATTTCTGCATTGAAGATGGTATAACAGATTTATCTTTGGGGAAGATTTGGAGGTTTGTTTTTCTTAATTGGAGAAAACACTGTGATGTCCTTTTTAGTTTACAAAGGAAATTCCCAAAGCCTGGTAGGAAAAGAGAGACTAAGTTCATAAGAAACCAAACAGTGTTAAAATCCCAGTCCTTCGGTGGTCTGGTGCACGCCTCAGGAGATATTACCGGTCTGTAAAGACAGTCTCCCTGTTCCTCTGAAGTGAGGAGCCTGGGGGTGGGGAAAGGGAAAGCTGGGTTGGGGAAGTGGACCTCAACATCAAGGCAACTGCTGGCCAGGGCTGCAGAAAATGCTGTTGGAGCAGGTTAGCTAACCTCTCACTTCAGCTTTCCTTTGCTATGTTGTAATTCTGTCACGATGACTTCTAAGATATCCCTGTCATCTGCTCCTCGCTATATCCCAATACCAGTCTTGGGGGACGAAGGAAGAAAATGTGTTCTGTGCTTTGGAGCAAACCAGAGCCCAGAGAGCCACAGCAGCAGGAGCAGATGGGGAAAAAGGGGAAACATGAAGGGGAGCAGCCCCCAGAGAAAGCCCACACGGGAAGGTGTGGGAAGGTATGCGCATCTTCCTGTAGTCCCCAGAGAAGGTGAGTGGACTTCCTGTGGTTCATAAGACTGAGGGCGGAGTCACTTTATTTGGCTAACCAGACAGTTATCCTTGAAGGCTAAGAACTTTTTATATCGTTGGGTTACATTTATAGTCTGAGCAATCAGCACAGTTCCGAGCACACCAAATGGGCTCAAAAAAATATCTGATAAGGGAACAGTTGAATGGTAAAGAAAGGAAGGGAAGTTTTGCTTCAATACAGTCTCAAGTATTTATTCTCCCTGACAGCTCCCTTGTGTTTCTCTTGCATTTTGTAACTTTGTTCTTATGATGCCCTAAGGAGCTGGAGAAGAGGCCAGAGGCAGAGAGAATAGGACCTCATAGTGACAAAAGAATGCAGGGTAATAACCTTGGTAGAAAGGAGGGAAGTGACTGTCTAATTAGTACTAGGCATCTAGGAGCTCATCTGGGGTCCTGTGCGCTCTGGCTCTCCCCGCCTCACCCTGGCCCCTGCCGCGAGCCAGCCTCACCTCTGCGCTGTAGCAGCCGGTATAGGTCACCATTTCATGAGGGCACCATCTAAATTGCTCCTAGCTCACACTTCTCTGAGCCACTAGAATGATCCTGGGTGGACGAAGGTCTCATCTCCTCCAGCCACCCGGACAAAGAAACAGAAAAACACACAGAAGAGAGGGTGGACGGGCCCCTGGCAGGGCAGGGAAACACGGTGTGTTCTGAAAGGCTCGGAGAAGGAAGTGCTGCGAGGCTGTGGAGCTTCCCGGCCAGAGGTTTAAACCTGCGGTCAGTGACTCTACACTCGAGAAGGTGAGTCTGTTCAGAGAGAAGCCCTCAGAGACTCTGCTGACTGTCACAAAGAGATTCGAAGCACGTTTGTGTTCCCCCACTTTGACCTCCACCCCACTCCCTTCCTCTCGGGGGCACTTCTTTCCTTTGGAAGACATTGGATTTTGTCCACCGAGGCACAAAAGTTTCACCCTCCGCAAAGTGGCTAAGAGGGCAAGGTCGCAGGAAATCCTTCCCCCGCAAACCACCCCCACACACAGCCAGCGCAGGTGCACAGACCTGGCTGCGGTGCTCCGGCACCTGGCCGAGCGGGTGCTCCGGGAGAGGGGGCTGGGGAGGGGCGCCTGCCCGGGGCAGCACCGCTGCGGGTGAACAGGCCTCCGGGCAGACAGGAGAGGAAGGCGGCAGAGCTTTCCTGCCAATGGGAATTCACAACTAGGCTGTTTACTATTTTAAGTGCTTCTGCAAAAGAATGTGAGAAGCAGAAAAGGTCAGAATTGTGAGCTGTCCATTACGGCTTACGGCTCCAAGAGGACAAGAAATAGGAAAATGACGGAATTAATGAACAGGAGACAGAACAAAGGGGAAATGAGGGACAAGCAATGCTTGGCAGTGTCCTTAGATATACTTTTCCATGCCGTCCATGCGGAGGGGGTGCCAAGACTAAGGGATGATCAGAACACAGAAAAAGAGCCTAGGTAAATGCATGGAAACACGTTAGTCCCTTGGGACAATAATAGTAAAACCCTGCTGAATGTTATTGGCAAAGGGTTAGTTGTTGGTTAAAGGAGTCCGCATTGGAAATCGTTTCTGTTCACAGGAGCACTCTCTTTGCTAGAACCACAAAGCAAAGAACTTTACTTTTTAATATATTGGGTACTGTTTATCGGCAGGTGTCCAAGAGGTAGACCTGAAAATATCAGATCCTATATTTGGATTTCCCTAGCTATGAGGGGGAAAAAAAAAAGAAAACAAATATGGGCTTGGCACCTATTTGAGGATGTAAGTGAAATCTTGAGTGGAAAATAAAGCTCACGTCTCCATGACAAATGCAAATCCATCCTAAAATCCAAAGTGGTTAATAAGTGCTGAAGTGTTATGGATAAAGGAGGGATGGAAGGAAGCAGGCGAGGGAGGGAAGGAAAGAAAGCATGGGTTTTAAAACTCTCCAGACCAAGTACCCCAGCACTGATCCCTGGACCCCCACCTACTTTGCAGCAACCATCAGTGTGCTGTTCCCCCTCTCCAGGCCCCAAATCCCTCTCTGTGGTGGCAGTATCTAAGAGGGGTAAAGGTTTATTTTTTTTTAAGATTTTATTTATTTATTTGACAATCAGAGATCACAAGTAGGCAGAGAGGCATGCAGAGAGAGAGGAAGGGAAGCAGACTCCCTGCTGAGCAGAGAGCCCAATGTGGGACTCCATCCCAGGATGCTGAGATCATGACCTGAGCCGAAGGCAGAGGCTTTAACCCACTGAGCCACCCAGGCACCCCTGGGGTAAAGGTTTAAACCTAGAATATAGCACGCACTCAGGAAATACGAGTTTGTCCCTTCTTCCCTCAGAATGGCTTCAGGGAATTCTTTTTAGCAGGTCTTAAACTTCATTTTGCGGAGGCAGAGCAGTCAGAAGCAAAAAAACAGAAATGAACTAATGAGTAAAAATGAGGTAACAGTAAATTAATCCCAAGAAATGGGTAATTGTTCTTGGTCACTACAAAAGCGTAATAAATATTCAGTTCTGTCCTCTCACACTGAGCAGAGCAACGCCTGCAGACTCACTGAGAGCTTACTCAGGGGGCCTTTGCAAGGCCACTGACCACTGAAGCCTTCGTTCCTCACCTTGGCTCTGTGGCCACTGACCCAGAGGTCATCTCTCCTGTTGGTGTAGAAATGGAATCAGGAAGGGCAGCAGCATCCTAACCAACACGGTCATGGTATAACGCCAGGTTTAGTCTCAGAACACTTACTAGATCATCTGACTTTAGCTTAGGGCAGGAGTTCCCGATATTTAAAAATATGAGAGCCGGATGCCTGGGTGTCTCAGTTGGTTAAGCAGCTGCCTTCGGCTCAGGTCATGATCCCAGCATTGTGGGACTCCGAGCCTGCATCTCCCTCTGCTTCTGCTGCCACCCTGCCTGCTTGTGCTCGCTCTCTCTCTTTCTCTCTCTCTCTGGCAAATAAATAAATAAAAATTTTTTAAAAATTAAAATAAAAAAATGACAGCGGTCTCTTTTGCCATGTCAAGAATGTCACAGGACTCTCCATGTAACCCAAGACGTCCTTTTCGTACCTGTCAATTAAGAAAGCCTATCATCTCAGAACACCTGGGTGGCTCAGTGGATTAAGCCTGAGGGTCCTGATCTCAGGGTCCTGGGATTGAGCCCCGCATCGGGCTCTCTGCTCAGCGGGGCGTCTGCTTCCCCCTCTCTCTTGTCTGCTGCTCTGCCTACTTGTGATCTCTGTCTGTCAAATAAATAAAAATCTAAAAAAAAAAAAAAAAGAAAAGAAAAGAAAAGAAAGAAAACCCATCATCTCAAAAACCTACTCTTAAGTGTGAATTATCTTTCACCCCATGGCATCTACGTATATTGAAATATAGTCACAATGTTTGTGTGTAAAATATTATTGATCCCACAACATCTGCGGACACAGTGAGAATACAGCTTTCCGGATACCTTGCAACAGAGTTACACGTAACCTCCCCCCTCCTGGAGGGGCAAAGCCCACATGTGAGGAACCCTTGCCTGGAGCACTGAGCGTCTTGCTTCTTTTATATGAATCTCCATCAAGGGGATGGAGGGTGGCTCAGTGGGATAAGCATCTGTCTTCAACTCAGGTCACGATCCTGGTGTCCTGGGATGCAGCCCTGTCTCCATGGCCCTGCACAGAGCTCAACGGCAAGTCAGCTGCTCTTGCTCCTTCTGCCCCTCCGCCCTGCTTGTGTGCTCACTCTTGTTCTCTCTCTCAAATAAATAAAATCTTTAAAAATAAAATAAAATAAATCTCCATCAAAAGAGCTGAAGAAGAATAATGATTTCATCAATTTTGAAGCCAACTTTTAGAAATAGAAATGTGGAGAGAATATTCAAATATTGAGAGTAAATTGATCCCTAACGTTATAATGAATTAATGCATATATTGCTTATAAACAAACAAAATTTATTTCCCCCATTTTAGAGGCTGGGAAGTCTAAAGTCAGGCACCAGTATGGCCATGGCCTGATGGGAAGCTCTGTTTCTAGTTTATAGCTGGCGTCTTCACTGTATCCTAACTTAGGCTAAAGGAAGGAATCTCTCCCACCAGCCTCTTTTTTTTCTTCTTCTTCTTTTCTGTCTTTTTTAAGGAAGAGAGCAAACATCCTATTATCTCTCCTCTGAAGCACTAGAAAACAAGAGTGAAGAAAAAAACAACAACACCACAGTTTTCATATGGAATTATTGGTACAGTGACATAACTATGTCTGAGCCTCTTGAGAAATTAATGCTGATTAATTCTTATTCATTGTATCTGTTAAAAATGGAGCAGTGTATTTTTAGATGAAATTTAAATTTGCCATAATAGGCAAATAAACTAGCTGGGTTTAAAGCCTTTAAAATCTGGTTACTAAAACAGAAGGGGAAAACTCCAGACACTCGTACAATTGTTTGGCATAGGCTAAAAGTCTCAGGGAAAAACCAAAGCAACTAGCTAACTGAAGATTCCTTTTTCCTGTCTGAGTATCTTAAACAAATGACAAAACATAATAATGGTAAGCCCCAACAATACCTCCAGTCCTCCCATATGAATGCCATTTTTATGAGACCACCCCCAGCAACAGGTCCACGGTTTCAACGCAAATCATGTGTTCCCCCAAGTCACTGGTTAATGTGGAGGCGTCTGGTCCTGTTGGAACAGGCTTGAGCATCTGCCTTCCACGTTTGGTTATGGTCTGTGTCAATAAACACGGCAGCAGAGAAGGCCCAGCAAAATTATTCACCAGGGACCTGTTTACATTTCTACTGTCAATTCTAATAGGTTTTTTATTGAATTAAATTCTTCTGCCCTCATTAGAATCATGATTGCCTGTCACTGAGTATGACATGTTTGAATTCCCACAAGGATGTTAGACTCTCCATCTTGTATATTGCCCAGGAGGGATCAAGGACAAGGCGCAGTTGAAAATTTTACATGTCAATCCTTGAAATGATGGTGTAAGTACTGCTCAGCAAGTAAGTAATTGTGTTTCACAACAAACAATCGCGCAAACTTCTGGTGTTCTTTTGTCTGGAGGGATGAGCAGCTCTGCAGGTCCTGACACACATGGTCAGGCTGACCCGCCACCTCCCAACCTCGGCTTCTAGATGAATCACCTTGTGGCTTCTCGGGTCTCGTTGGAAAACATGACAATCACAACAACAAACTAGAGGACCTACAGGCCAGCAAAGCTTACAGCCATGGACAGCCACATCACCTGGGGTGGGGTGAGGGGTAAGGCTTTGGGCTAAGAACACAATAGAAGGTTCAGAGACATTTGGATGCTGCGGTGAACAGATGACTCTCTCTGCTAGATAAGGGGAGAGAGACCTCCAAAAGGTGGCCATGTTTATTGAACATTTATTCTCCCAAGTTCTTTTTATACTTTCTTTTTTAAGAATTCCAACTCAGTGAGAAAAAAATGATTACACCCGTTTTAACAAAGAGGTCCCTGGAACTCAGAGAGCCAGTATCCCACTGTCATACAGTAAGCAGCCGAGAGGAAGGGAGACCACATTTGTCTGACTCTCATATTAAGCTCCCCCTCCTACAGTGGCTTGGGGCAGAGGCCTGGAATGTGACAGAAGCTGTCAAAGGGGGCTTTAGGGACTCAGAAAGGGTCCTAGCTAAGAGGATCAATGGACCCACAAGCCAGATTCCACAGAGATCTACGAGCACAGATACAGTCCCATCTGGACCATCCTGAAAAGACGTTCATGGTTTGGAGTTCGCTCTTTCTTCAGCAACTAAGAGGAAAGAAATAGAGGAACTCTGGTAGCCAAGAATTATGGTGGGAGAAAAGTAAACCATCTTCCATTTCCTTGATCCTTAATTTTTAACCAAGTATACGGATGTCATTCCATGAGACTGTCTTTCTGGGGGACTTAACCAGCGTCAAATTAGACTGCTTCATCCTCTAAGTCTTAAAATGTTCACATTTTATAGCTTTATCTTGTCTTTCAACATGCCAATTTGCCTGTCTCTTAGTGATGTTCCTTTCCCTTGAGAATCCAGATCTCCAGGAGTGGAGTCCAGGCATCTCTATTCTTAATAAGCTCCACCGGAAGTCCTAGATGCCCCCCCCCCACCACAGTGAGAGTCCCAAGATATAAAGCAAGCTAACATTTTGCAGTTAGATATCAATCAGTCATGGTGTCTTCATGGTGGAAAAAATAAGGAGGGACAGCTTTTGGACAGGAGGCTATGAGACATAGGCTGGCTCTCAAGAAACCCAGATTTTCATCCATGTTTCAATTCTTCTTCAAGAGATTTGAAATCAACTGCATTGGAATATCCAAAAAAAAATTCTTTCTATTAAAAGCAACCATCAACTAGAATGAGCAGAATATAAGGATAGAGTTTGTTTGATCCTTTGATGGCTTGCTTATTTGCCCTCATAAACTCAGAACGTGGAACCTAGGTAAGGAAGCAGTGTTGCCCGCTCACTACTGACGGCCTCTTGAAAAACCTGATTTCCAACCACGTCTCTTTACTGACATGAAGCAGGGAA
The DNA here is from genome assembly GCF_964662115.1 of Mustela nivalis. NCBI lineage: Eukaryota > Metazoa > Chordata > Mammalia > Carnivora > Mustelidae > Mustela > Mustela nivalis. The sequence goes on along the minus strand of NC_139023.1, from coordinate 72,045,702 downwards.
ACAACTTCTCTCTTCTCAGACGATTGCTCCCTTCCTTCCTCTACCTCCCTCTTCCCTTCCACGAACGCTCCTTTGTTATTCTTTGTTCTGTCCTCCAGGTTCATTCTCTGCATCTCAACTTTCTTGGACAACCTCTCTGTACTTGGCCTCTAGACATCTCCTTCTGTTTTGATTTTTCTCTCCTCTCAGACTTCAGGATGCCTTCTGTTCTAACATCACTCCTTTCCCTGCCACTCCCAGGCTCATGGTTTGGTACCAAGCTGTTTCCTGTTCACTGGCAGCTAGCCTCAAATTCCATTCTGCCACAGGATTTAACTCTAAGTCAGGCAGTAAATGGGCTCTTTACAAATCTAGCTTAATTTAAAGAACTCTCTCCGTGAGCTGCATTTCTGGGGACATTTTTCAAGGGTGTTAGCAGCAAGGCTGTATGCACTTGCTTGTACAACAGCAGACTGGTTTCTGTTTCTGTCACTCTGAGAGACCCACGTTAGGTCTCAAATTAACCAGCCAGTGTAAACTGCAGAAACCAAGAGAGGGATTTCACAGACTCGTTTTTTTCTTCTAATTTGTATAATTTTAGCAACTAGGACATGAGGTGCACAGGCACAAGTGTCTGCGTGGCAGAAGGAATAGGAGAATATTGAGTTGATCAGCCTGGAGTGCAGGATGGATGTTGCAGAACAGAGAAGACTGAAAGTCATTAATTATTACTCCATCATTCAACCTGGATGACTGAGGGAATGGCTAAGTCCTTGTCCTTCCTTGTGGCATACGGTGACAATTCACGTCCTATACCTTTCTTATCGTGTCTGCTTGGGACCATTGACATTTGGTTCATAAGGTCATTTTTTAAAGGGCTCATTTTGATAGACAAACTGTCCATGGGTCTCTGAACAACTTGGAAAATCTATACTAAACAGTGTTTGAGTGCCATGCTACGTGAGTCCGGGGACGTAACAATACTCACGCGTCCAGACAAGACGCCCACCTGACTCACTTTGTTTAGAGAGATTCCAGTTTTCCTTGTGACTGAGACCTTTCACCACCCCCAGGAAACAAGGAACCAAGGCAGAGTATGTAAAATTCCATTCCTGTCCCTCCTCAAATGTTAACGAGGAGTGACACAGCCAACTCAGACAACTCAGGCCAACTCGCAAGCCAGCCGCAGAGGAACAGAGTGAGAAAGAAGAGGGCGTAGTGAGATGAGATTAAGGGGGAAAAGAAGAAGAAAAAAACTACATTAATAACAGCAGGACTGTTGTACAGAACAGCCTCTCAGTATGACGGTGTGATGGTCGAGCTCCAGAAAGACAGACAGACGGAGTGAGAGGACAGGAGAAGGGAGGGGAGGGGCGGGAGGGGGCCGGAGGGGAGAAGGGAAAGGAAGGGAAGAAAAAAGTCATTAATGGGAAAGAAGTATCTCCCCTGGCATTATGGGTACAGCCTAGTCTTTCCCTGCCCAACAGTATTCACTCACTATAGGTAACTATTTTTCATTAAATTAAATTAAAAATTTAGTTCTTAAACTGCACCAGCCCCATCTCTGCAGCAGCCACACTAGGTCGGTGCCAGCCCCATGGGCCGGGACAGACACAGAACGTGCCTATTGCCTAGTGGCTATCGTCACAGCGAGTTTCACCGCACTGCCCTGCTCTGGTAGATTCTGGTCTGATGGTGAGCTCTGCTGAGTCGCTCAGTGGGTCACCATCTCCAGCCAAAAGAAAAGCTTAAAAAGCTGTGAGGGAGGGAAAAGACACCGAGGGGAGCAGCCTGGCAGTACGTCTCCTGCATGAGCCCCGAGAACTTGCTGCAGGAACCGCCCGGGAGGAGGCAGAGACAGGAACATCTCCTTCCCAAATGGACTGCTCCTCTCTCTCTCTGCCTGAGGGTTCAACTGGGAGCAGTGAGTTAAGGACCGATTCCTGATATAAATTAAGTGGGAAGGAAGGGCTATCCCTGCACTCAAGGCCTCGGAAGCCAGTAGCGCCAACCTGATTAAATAATTGAACTGTCTCACCTTGCCCCGTCAAGCTAGATTCCAGGGAGGGTAATTAATCTTCATACTGCCTGTTATTCCCTGCCCCGTGCATGCTTCTGCTGCTGTTCAAAGTCAAGTTTCCCAACTGCCATTTTCTTCCAAGAGAAAAAAAGAGAGGAGGAAGCCAAATAGAAAGACTTCCTTATAAAAGGGCATTAATAGGAAGTTATTTTCAAATATAGTCTTTGTGCCTCCCCCTCTCCCCCCCCCCAAAAATGGTGGAATTAACACTGTAACTCTATGCAACTTGATATGCAAACTTCAGAGAAACAAAAAATATTGGGGGTTTATAGTGGATCTTGAAGGCTGAATGTCAGAACTTGTCTTTGAGAAACTGTCAGCCATTGTAATCTCATGAGCCCAAAAATGACACAAAGACTGAGACAAGGTGCCCCACCTTGCTTTACTCCCCCAAAAAGATCAGAGAGAGAATCATTGCCCAAAAGCAAAACCAAGGTGGGGTGAGGGTGCTATCATCACACCTATGGGTTTGGGTTTTTTTTTTTTTTAATATTTTATTTATTTGAGAGAGAGAGAGAGAGAGAACACAAGCAGGGGGAAGTAGAGGGAGAAGCAGACTCCCCACTGAGCAGGGAGCCCAATGTGGGACTTGATCCCAGAACTCTGGGATCATGAGCTGAGGCAAAGGCAGATGTTAACTGACTGAGCCGCCCAGAAGCCCCTCATCATGACTGTGTTTACATTCATTCACTCCCTCAACAAATTTATCGAGTGCCTTCTACAGCACACACTGTTCTAAGATGTTGGGCTACATCCGTGAACAGACAAAATCCCAGCATCGGTGAAACTTACGTTCCTAAAGCCAATGACTGCGTTTGTTTTAAAGCAGTATGAGTCTGTTTTAAAGGTGCAAAATTTTAGCATCTGTTTATTTTGTATCACTCTCCATAGAATGATGGTTTGATTCCTATGAAAGTGTGTTTGTATGGGTCCATAAAGTAACTGTAATGCCCAGGACTTTCCCAGAATCGTGCACATTGTGAGGCTGATTCAGACCAGGAAGAAGCGGGGGAGTTTCCAGCTAGCTCCACAGACGTCCACCAGCGCCTCCCAAAATGACCAACACTCCCAAGGTACGGCCAGCTGCCAGTCTGTCTCCTCCTGGAGGGAAGTAGATAGGAGAGTAGCTCCTTGGCAGCAAGACAAGAACAGTGAGATGAGAAGGGAGAGCCAAACAAAAAGTGGAAAAAAGAAAAATAATCTCACTGCATTATCCACCACCCCTAAGTGTGCATTAATGGACCGATAAAGTGTACCCTGGAGAGTCTTAATACTACAATATTAAACTCTGTGCACCAAGAAAAGCAAAGATGGCACATTATAACAAAGAGAGTTTGGGTTCTGTGTTGTTGGTTTTCTGGTTCTTGCTAATGTTCTGGTTTTTAGTTTTGCTCACTTGGATGTATTTTCCTTTAAAGGGCGGCTCGCCGCAGAGAGCATTTTCAAACGCAGTGCAATGCTGCCCCCTTGTGATGGAATTATGTAAAAGCACCTGCAGAAATCCAGCTTCTGTCCAAGGGAAACTTCCCTACAGTTCAGCTTAGATTTCATTTTGCTCTCTTTTCATCCTCGAAAGTGCAAATATTTCACCCTTAAAGATTCTCTGCACAAAGATATTTTCTGACTCGGCCTCGTTCACACCACTAATCAACATAGCATTTTATTCCAAAATATGAACTCTGTGCTGATTATAAAATAAGCAGCGGTGGTGAGTGGATTTCTCCGCCTTTTGCTTATAAATTAAGCAATCTCCCCAGCGAAAGCTCAGAAATCAGGCCTATTGCATATAACCTTTAGAATCCTGATTGGAATTCTTACTGGAAAGACATTCACTGAGAACTCAGGCTCCAGGAAATCAATGCCTGGGTCTGACAGACATTCAACTCCCAGACAAATGTGTTTGATTTCACATCATCCCTCAATCTTTGTACCAGGAATAAACCCGAGACCAGAAACTCTGAAAATAATGCAGGTGGTATACTCACTATCAGAAGCCCCTTCCCGAATGCATGAAAACGCAACTGCTACCTTAGAGAAAATTACATCATGTGAAAACACATAAGGAGGGATTGAGTGAGAGCTCATCACGCCATGATTAGCTAAGGCTAAGTGCATGATCGAATTTTCTTCAAGCTTTGAGCCCACCACCTGCATCACGATAACCTGGGAATTTGTTAAAAATGCAAATTTGGGGGCCCAACCCAGGTCCATTAAATCCGAAACTGTGAATATAGGACCCAGAAGTCTGCATTTTATCAAGTGCCTTGGGTATTTCCATGCATGCTAAATTTTGTGAAACACGGAGTAAACTTTAATTAAATTTTCAATTTTCATTTAGATCTTCCTATTATCAGGAATTCTCAAACATTATGAGGCTACACGGTGCACCTGGGTGGCTCAGTAGGTTAAGCCTCTGCCTTCGGCTCTGGTCATGATTCCAGGGTTCTGGGATCGAGCCCCGCATCAGGCTCTCTGCTCCTCAGGGAGCCTGCTTCCCTCTCTCTCTCTCTGCCAGTCTCTCTGCCTACTTGTGATCTCTGTCTGTCAAATGAATAAATAAAATCTTAAAAAAAAAAAATTATGAGGCTACAAAATCACCAAAAAAAAAAAAAAGAATAACTTATATTCACCAATGAACACATTGCCTTGACTTTTCTACAAAATTAAAAGATATCGGGGCACCTGGGTGGCTCAGTGGGTTAAGCCGCTGCCTTCGGCTCAGGTCATGATCTCAGGGTCCTGGGATCGAGTCCCGCATTGGGCTCTCTGCTCAGCAGGGAGCCTGCTTCCTCCTCTCTCTCTCTCTGCCTACTTGTGACCTCTCTCTGTCAAATATATAAATAAAATCTTAAAAAAAAAAATTAAAAGATATCATTGGCAGTTCAAGGCACCCTTCCACCAGTAAACAATGGTAAATGGCCAGCCAAAATCACAAATACCACTTGGTCATTGCTGGTGATAATTTCTAATTGTACTTCTTACCCGAAAGCCATTCCTTGAAAAAGCTCCATCAGTCAGTAGTATGGCATGATTCATTAAGCAGAAACATTCACTAACTCAGAAGGTTTGACAGGCTTGAGAGTACCCCCAGAGCTCTCCGTGCTCACAGAGAAGGACCTGACAAAACAGAGCAAAAAAGAAAACAAAGCAAAACAAATAACCTAAGGCACTAGCCCTTCCCTATTTTTTTCCTCCCTTCTGAATAGCACAGCTGATCCTGGTCTTGCCTCCTGCTCCCCCCCAACATCCCCTCCCCTTCCCTAAGCCATTGTTCTCTGCCTCTCTCTGTCATCATTTGGTGGCTGCTTGTCATCAGGTCCCGTCCTGGCCATGGTGAGAATGGAGTATGCTCTCGTCTTGCCAAGCCCGGGCCAAGGTGCCAGCCCAGTCAGGCTGCCTCCACGCAGGCGGAAGCCATTGAACAGGTGCCAGTCCCAACAGGTTGTATTTCATTGTTTCCCTTGATTGCTCGACTGAACCACGGGAGGAAACAGCAAGGGATGGAAAAGGGCTATGTTTTTGCCTAAAGGAACCAGCATGAAGCTTAAAGAGGGTCTACCAGCTCTGCTGACCGTCCACTCTGCTATGCCTCAGTCACCCGCAGACAGAGCCAAAGAGGCAGATCTCTGTTCCCTAGCCCATGTGTGGGGAAGGCAGCGATGCAGCTTCATGGGGCTGGGCTCTCCAGAGAAAGCAGGCATGGAAAGAGGGCAGACTGATACGGAAATCCAGAAATGCCCCAAAGATCAAGCTTATAACCAAGAGCAACTCTCCCAGGGGATGCTCTAGAATCACGAATGACATTAGGAGAAGAGCCTTTTAATTTAGTCTGAAGAGGGATACTTGGGACCATGTCAGACCTGTTTGTTCTGGGAGAGATCAACCATTACAGAGCATCCTTTAACTTAATATAGAATTTCAATACATCCGGGAAAGTGGGCTTTAAGTCACTCGGGGCCCACTGACAGCAAAGAGAATCCCGGGACAAGAATTTACCACAGAGGTTGGCTCTGGATGTTTATGTCTGGCTGCAAAGAGAAAGCAAATTGCAAATTTAATGATAAAGCAGTTTAGAAGAGAGGGCTTTTTTAATGAATTACAATAAATATATATGAATGTAAGAGTTCTCCCACAGGTAGGATTTGAATTTTCCTAAATCAGCTAATATCTTTGTCAATTCCCCTCCATTTGTATCGGGCCCATACCACATCTGAAAATCCATACCACTTTATAGCTCTCCTTAATTGCTCCATGTGGGTAACTTGCATTTAAAACTAGTTCTCTTTGCCACTTGACCTTTAAAAGGAGATTAGAAAGTAAATTTTTCATCCTACAAAACGACTATACTTTCATACACGTGAAATAAATCACAGAGTACAGTTGAACAGGAATTCAATTAACGGTCTGCCATTTTCAAGCCTGTATGGGACTGAAAACAATTGTTTTAAGAAAAGAGGAGGGGGAGAGGGTTCCAAAAACGTATTGGTTATTGCGTGTTTGTAAGAACTGATTTTCTAGGTTGCTTCGGCTCTTTGTTCCTGTGAGAGACAGACTAATGTCCAAAACGTCCACATCCTTATCCCTGGAATCTGTGAATATGTTACCTCGTACAGTAAAAGGAGACTTTGCAGATATGATTAAATCAAGGACCTTGAGATAGGAAGATTATCCAAGATTATCTAGTGGGTTCACCGTAATCACAGGGCTCCATCTAAGATTAAGGAGGCAGGGGAGTCATTTGGAGGCCATGTCATGGTGGGAGCAGAAGTAAGAGTGAAGAGCTTGCTGGCTTTGGAGACGGATGGGGCTTCCATCCAAGAAACTTGGGAGGCGTCCAGCAGCGGGAAAGACAGAGAAGCAGATCCTCTTCTGGAGCCTCTGGGAAATGCAGCCCTGTGGACACCTTAGTTTTAACTCTTTGAGATCCATTTTGGACTTAAGAACTCTAAAACGGCAAGATAATACATTTGTGGGTTTTTCAAGCCACTGGGATTGTGTCGGTTTTTACAGCGGCAATAAGAAACCCGTCACCAAGTTCCTTTCTGGGAGGAATTATGATGACCATGTTCCATGTCTCAAAGATTGAAAATGTAAGAGTGGGCAAACACTCAAAGTTGATGATTTTCCTGGGCATAATTAAAATCTGACATGTACTTTATAGCTATCTATGGATGTCAGTCACCCGCAAAAACAAACAAAATAGGACATCTTCTTTGTTTATAGAAGAAATTATCAAGGAGTCATCACAGAGTACCCTGCCTGGAATGACGAAAACGCTCTTGTAAACTGATGTGGCAGCCCTTTTCATTGTTTTGTCATTTCCTCTGATCTTCCAGATTTAGCAAATAGTAGGAAATGGCACAGAAAAGGGTTTTCAGTGAGGAAGGAGCCCCACTGAAATGGAATTCCTGATCTGCATATCGACCAGATAAATGAGAACTCATTTTGTTGCTGAAATGGAAGAGACACTGGCATCCCCATCCCTGAGAACCACCCCTGGGGGTAAGCATGAGGGGAAGCCAGCACCAAGCAAATTCCTCCCTGCACAGAGGGAAGACCGAGACAAGGGACCTAAGGGACGGCCTTCGTGTGGGAAACACTGTCTTTGACTGGACTCACTGATATCGACTCTTTCCAGGCCACCTCAGGAAGACTAGGCCCGGTTGTCAGAGCCCAGCGTGAAGGGGCAGCAGTACTCTCTCCTGTACAGTCGGGGTTCTGGGCCCCCTCCACGGACGCACCAGCACTTACTCTGATATGTGAAAGCGGGAAGAACTCTGAATGGTTTTTAAAGAATACCGCGGTCTTCTCCAAAGCTTCCTGAAATCCTAAACTCCCCGGAAGTGTTCCTTTCGGGAAAGTTTCACTTTACTGAAGAGTTTTGGGTTTGTTTTCCTATTCAAGTTTGTTTTCTCGTTGTTTAGATTAATGATATCTTGAGAGCTGGCCAGGAGGAAGAAGGGTGTTTGGAAGGAAGAGAAGGTGGAAAATGAAGAGGCAGCAAGGGACTCACTCCGGCAGTCAGACAAACAAATCATCCGTCTTCTGGGCTCAGGTTGGGAAGGAGGGGAGGCCCAGCATCGCCGGCAGCGGTCCAGAGCAGGCCTGGTGCAGCCGACACTCGGGCTCTGAGTGAGACAGAACTCTCCTTTCTCCCTGAGCAGTAAGTACAGAAGAGGAGGCTGTGTCCAACGTATTAGAAATAATAGACAGAAATTGCTTACAATCATCCCTAATGGGTTGCCAGTTTTCTAACAATGGGCTCAGCAATTAGTTTGTCAGTTTTTAACCAAATGTAAAAATAATAATCATCCCCTGAGTGAGCCTTTGATCTGCCCTACCACCTCTCTCCTAAGGCTCCTGAGGCCTCCGGCACTTTCCCTTGGTCTTCTGGCACTTGCCACACCCACTCTTGACCACGGCATTCATCCACCTCTTACAAGGTCACTCAGGAAAATCCCATAGAAAATCCTGGCCATTCACCCTTTCCTATCCTGGGCCCCCCTAAACCTCAAAAAATAAAATTTAAAAAAAAAAGTTTAAAAAGTTTTTGAAAAATTTAAAAAAAATTTTTTTTCGTAAAATCCCTACGTTGGCTAAAATCTGGGCTAAATCAGAGATTGGCTTTTTAAAATATTTGACCTCTGACCTTCTTGTATTAAATGACTATCATGATGAAGGAGCCATGGCTGCCAGGCTAGGTGTGCCTGGAAGTCACAAGGAGGAAGCAGTCAGAAGACACAGGTAGTGCCCAAATACCCACCTTAAGCAAATGGCCTGGTGGTTAGGGTCCTGAAGGGGCGGCGAGGGCCTCTGTGAAAGGACTGGATGGTTCTATCCCTGAAATTTCCAGAAAGCACCTTCAATGCCTCTGTGTTGTTTTTTTCCCTCTCCTGAGAGAAAATCATGCCAACCCCTACTACCCTCTCTCCTCGGAGCACTTGAGAGAAAATAATCTCTCAATTCAAAGCCCAGGAGCCATGTTATTAATATTTCCTCCACAGTGGCTGCATTCTTTCCAAGTTTTGAGGTATCTTACTGGAGCCCTCTCTACCTCCACACGAGGTAAGGGCAGGAGCATTCTGGCCAAGGACACAAAGTGAACCAGTGAATTCCAGGGCAGTCCTCACCTCCTGAAGCTTGTATAGAACTTATTCCCTTAGAAAGAAAAGAACAAAGCCGGTTGGTTGACAGGTAAGACAATCTCCCGTTGCCTTCACACAGCCCTTCCCTAATGCTCCTGTCCTCACACAGGTGTCCCCTGGATACAATAAACTACCCTTGGCTCATTTTACCCCGTGCTGGGAGCTCTGATGAGCACCACACAGACATTCAGGAACCTTCTCCTATCCCCTCTGTAAAAACCACCAGCACAATTATTCTGTCACGTCCCTTCATGGCTCATAATACAGTCTTAATTATGAGCTTCTTCACTTATTTTTCTCTCTCTCCTGGAAGTTCCTAGACGGCAAAGACTAGGACTGTTTCTTTCTGGCACCTAGCACAGGGATCAGCACTTAAGAATCCGTAACTACTGAATTAATCAATTACAATCCTTAGAACAACGGTGGAAACCAGGTGTGAGGATCCCTATCTCCCAGGTAAGAAGTCTGAGTCTCAGAGTGCCGTAGTGACTTTCCCAAGGTCACAGAGCTACTTAACTGTGGAGGCCGCGACGACACACGCGCAGGCTTCTTTGACCACAACTCTGGTCCCTGGACCATCTTCCACAAACAGTACGTCCCTCCTCCTTCCGTCCGCCAACCGCATTCACCGTCCCACTTTATTCATAGAAGCTCAAGGTCCACTCCTCCTTGAAGTGTTGCCCATTATTTCTCCACAATCACTGATCTTTCCAGTGGACTCTCGTATTTACTTACATAATAGCTCGTGTGTGGGCTATGTATCTACCTGAATCACGTAATGGTTAGAAAAGAAAGAAAACCAGAGGATGGGAGGTCAGGAAGACAAAATGGAGGGAAGTGGATTTCCGCAATAGGAGGAGGCATTTGGCGTGGGCAGGGTAGCCTTGAGAGATATAAAGAGCCCTGAGGAGGGAGAGGAGCCCAGAGGCAGAGACCGCATCCTGTCTTTCTGGAGGAGGGAGGCGGCACGCGCAGAGACTCTCATTCACACTGGGGTTGGGGGTGGGGGGTTGGTTCTGCTCAGTTCTGCTGCCTTCCAGCATGGAGTTGCCTTGGGTGGACCCACAGAGGTGCAACCCCAGATACTGGGCAGGGGGATGGGGAGACATTCCTGGCTCAAGAGGAGATTCTTCCCTAAACTACACCAAACCATAACACCTAAGTTTCCCTACACTTTTCCAATTGGGAGCATCCCCATCCCTAAGGACTTCAAATCTCTGAAGAGCCGGGGCAGGGATGGGCAAAGGCAGCAGACATGGAGTCAAGAGGGCAGAAAAGGCTGTCCATTCTCAGCGCCCCTGTCAGGTTTAGGGCAGGGTTCTCCTCTATCCCTGCTAGGCTGTGTGCTTTCCTGTGACCCCCTGCTGACTGCCCAACCATCCGCATTTTAGCAGAGGACCTCTAATATGTTCAGATGCAGACAAAATGAGTTCTTCACCCTCCCTGGCTCCTGCATCTCAAGATAGCACAATAATTGCTTTTTCGGATCTCTTTACTCCACCCCATCTGAGGTGCAGAGCGACCTCAAGAGCAAGCAGAGAAAAGTAGGACGTAAGATGCAAAGTGGAAATCCACTCTCTGGTTATTCCACACTGTCGTTACAGTGTAGCAAGATTCCAAATGCATCTGCACACACGATTGAGTCCAATCACGACATAACAGAACCCAGAATCACCTAGGGGTTGAATGCTCCCACTGCAGCCTTAATGGAGGTGGCCTCATCTTTTGGCCCACATTATGCAGGACAAAAGAGGAAAATAGAAAGAATCACCTATTTATCAGTTCTTTATTCTATTACAGGTGGGAACAGAAAACTGACACCCACAAGGACCCTTTTCAGCAAGGGATTATATATCACACCACCGAAATACATAAAAGACAAATTATCCCTGAGATCATCGTGCCTCCATTGACCTGTTCAAGGTTTAAAGGAAGCTGCAATTAGAAGCCATGGTCACAGATCTGCTGGCAGCTTAGAGCGCCAGCATTTACTTTAATCCTGCAGAAATGAACCGGCATGAATTTTGTGGGCATGTACTTTGTCTCAGTTTGAATTCTGTGAGTCTGATTCAAATTTGTGGGAGTTTAGTAACTTGCCTTTGTTAACAAGATCTTTCTCAGCTTCTGCAGTGTTTACAATATGAGATCTAATTTGGGCTTAAAATGCTCACGAAAATTAACTGCATTACTTTTAAAAATGCAATTGGGGAGAGATGGAGAGGGAAAACGATGTCACGTGCCACCAACTTACCATGTTTGCACATTTGCCGGAGCCTTCTCCCAGCTGCTGGTGGCCGACACTCACAGACGCCGCTGCTCCTGCCCTTTGGTCTGACCCGACTCTCAGAGATGGAGACCAACTGAGAAATGAAAAATCTGTTTACTGCTTTTCATAATAAGAGAAATTGGAAATCTATTCGGGATGGGAGCATTGAGGTTTTACTTGTTTTAACATTTAGAAAGCATCAAAGACCCCCGATGCAAGGCTTCTGGAGCCCAGTGGAAAAGGCTGAGATGTGCATGATTATCATACTTTTTCTCTAATAGTAGCTTTCACTTCCCCAGTGCTTTCCATGTGCTGGGCTCTATTGTGCCCACTTTACTTACATGCCCCCTACCAACCTGATAAGGAGGTTATAGCACAAGCAGAAAAGCAACCTTCCCAAGCCACATTGGCACCTCATCAGCAGATCCAGGGAAAGGTGGTTAAGCCTTTGTACTCCTATGCCCATTTGATCAGTGGCTACGGACAACCCTGGGATGAAGGTGGGGAGGCTCTCTTCAGCTGAGGCAATCTCCAGGGCGAGGTAGAAACCGAGAGCTCTCTATCAGCAGCACTTAAAAGTTTGGGGGAAAGTCCTTCAGTCCTAAACTGGCATATGGGCAACACACTGCAGCATCCCCCATGAAGGATAATCCTAAATTCCTGGAGAAAGCCTCACTTAATCCCAACCCTGCAAAAAACAAAGAAAAGCAGAAGAGGTAATGGCAGGGAGAGTGAATCAGGTTTCAAGTCCACCCAGCCTAAGAAGGATCTGGAGAATAGGAATGCCTCCCTCCAGCCAGGGCTGCCCTGGGACTTCTAGCTAATTCCAGGTCTGGCCTCTCCTAAATACCCTCCACCCTCCAGCCATTCTGACCTTCTCCGTCCCTCTGAGGGCCAGGGTCTCCCTCACCACACTCTGTGTTGCACCCTCCATCTGATCACACTCTGCCATCCTCTTCCCTCACGGATTCCAGCTTTCCTTCAGGTCCTGGCTCACACCCAGACCCCGCCCCCAGGGGGGGGGGACGTCCTCCTGCAGTCCAGCCCCCTCAGCTCCTCTTGCTTCTCCCTGCTGGGTAATTCTTCTCTTCATTTCTATACACCCTCTTCCCGCTAACCTGTCTCCCCAGGGCTTGCCATGGAATTGGGAACCCATAGGCACTCAATAAATGAAATGAGGGAGCAAATGAACGAATAAATGAGTCAAGGTGTAAATGAATGACTCTAGCATTTCTAGCCAGGCCACAATGGGCCCCCCCATCCCTGAGATGGCTCTAGAAGTGATCCCACTGCCAGAGACAACCCCCCCAAACCTAGGTTCAGCGCACAATGCCCAGTAGCACCTTACTCCTGCCATAGCCCTGAAGATGTTGCCTTGTAACTGCCTGTTCATGCATCTTTCTTTGTCCCCATGACATGGTAGCATTCCTAAATGCAGAGCCATTTTTGTCTTACTCGTTGTTTTATCCCCAGCACCTAGCACAGGCTGGACATACACTAGGCGCTCAAAAAATACATATTTCTTGAGTGAACCAAAAAAGGAGAAGTGCATTTATTTAAGAATTCGGTGAAATATTTTCCAATTTACATTGGCATTAAAGTGAAATATGGTGGTGTTTAACTAGCTTCCAATAAATCAAAAAACAAAAGAGCAGGGACTTAGGGGGCCCTCTATGAAGAATAGGGAAGTGCTCTGCACATCCTGCTGCAGTGACAGAAGGCCCCTCCCTTCCATGGGAAGCATATGGAGCTGAATAACACATCTGGTGTATTTTGGCAATGATGGTAACCATAGCTACACTATACCAAACACTCACTCAGAGAGCCCAGCAAGATGCTAAGCTCATATGGAGACAGCATCATCTCAACCAAGGTCCACAGAAGCACTGTGGTGCAGGAATTATTATCTCCAGTTTTCAGATGGGGAAGTCAAGGCTCAGAGAGATTCATTCAGTCCCCTGCCCCAGGTTACCAGACTGGTCAGGGATCAAGCAAGAAAAGAAAAACAGCCATGCCTGGCTACCAGGCCGGTGCTCATCTTAAACACGAGGGGAAGATCCCTCTACCACAGGACACGGTGTCTCCAAATAAGTGAATTAAGTAGGATACTACATAGGGGCACAAAAATAATACTGGACTTGGTATTCTTTTAAACTTTTTAACTATCTGAGCACCACCCCAATTTCCACCATATCGTACTCAGGAGAAGGGCCGGGCAGAGCTTCTGACTCTATCTCAAGGGTTGGACAAAGCAACCATTTGGAAATCTGGACTGCAGTCTGGGCACCAACTCCCTCCCAAATGATTTTTCTTCCTGTGTCTTTTCAGCCAAGTCCCACAGGCGAAGTGCTTTACTTTTTCTACATGTACCCAAGGCAACCTATTCACACTGAAAGTGTGCGTTTAAAATGCCTATCTGACCAAGCTGTGAGGCAGAAGAGAGAAAAGAGGAGGGCTTGGCCTTGCCCCCTGTGCAGCACTGCTCGGAACGCTGACCTGGGTCACAGCTGCATTTTCATTTGGCCATGCCACACCTCGAGGGGAAAGGCAGGTTGGTGTAGAAGACAAAAATTAATGGATTAAAACATTTTTCTTATTTTTTATTTATACATTTCCATGGTTACAGAGCCATCATCCAACAAATGTGTCCTTCTCTCCTGCACATAAATACTTCTCAAGGTGGAAAATGATAATAACACACTTATCCACCTCGATAAGTAACATATCTAAGGAGCTTCCAATAAAATCCATACTTTTGTTCCATTTTTATTCTTCTTCAAAGACTTGTCCAAGAATTAAAGTTTTGAGTAAAGGAAAAATAAGTCTAGAAAAGCTTTTTGTGTAATGAAAACACAAGTTAAAAATCTAGAAGGATCTCAATTAGCCTGTTTCCTGAACCAAAGAAAATCCTAAGAATATTTTCCTCATCCTAAATTTTCCAGTGCCTTTTTTCTAAATCATCCTTAACCATACCTACCGATTCGGTCAATTCTGTAAACCTGGTCAGCCCTGAAAGCCCCTGGCCAGACACTAATAGCCCTTATAACTCATTCTGGAATCCCTCTTCCCTGACCCTCCCTGGAAGGCACTGAATGCCGCTGTCACTCTACCTTTTTGGGTTCCCCCTGGAAACAAGGCTTCTCATCTCTCCAGAACTCCTGAAAGCCATAGAATAGCAAGAAACTTACCCTGGGCTTCCCAAGCCCTGAGCATTCAAGCACAGGGAGGACAAAGAGCTCTTCTCCTGCTGAACTGACCTCAGCATCTTTGAAACAGGGAGGGGTCCGTTTATTTAGGACTGGCTTTAATAATCTGTGCAACTCTCCTTCTTCCTCCCTATACTACATTCTTTTAGCACAAGGATCTTGTATAAGAGTCTGTGTGGAGCCAACTCCTTTGACCACCCTTCCCAGGTGCTGTCCTGGACTGTGCCTAACCACTGACAACTCTGACGAGAACTCCTTACAAATAACAGTCCTGCCAGTCCCTCCTACAACATAATTGTTTTTTGTACTTATGCTATCTCTTTTCTTCTGTCCTTTCTAAATTGAGAAAAGAGGAGAGGAAAGAAGGGGAGGGGAGGGAGGGAGGGGGGGAGAGGAAAAGAGAGGAGAGGAGAGGTGGGGAATGGAGGGGAAGGGAAAAGGGAAGAGAAGGAAAGGGAAAAACTAAGCATGTGATCCAGAGCCCAGCCCCCAAGATGGGAAAAACTTCATCCTCGAAGCTTCCTGAAGTACCGCAGGTAGACCAGCACACCCTCAACATGCACTTCAGCTCAGCGGTTTGGGGAACGATGTTTAGACGTTTTTCGGCTGGCTCACCTGGGCTGCTCTGCAGATGAGATGGGGTAAGGACAGTGGACTTCATATTCAGTTGGAGGACGCTCCTTCGGGAAGATTCCCCTGTAGGTAGAGGCAGCTCAGGCACTGGCGCTGCAGCTGCAACCAGCTACCAGAAACCCTGTTTCCTAATCTCATTGTCACCTCTGGAACCTAAGAATAAAGTATTCAAACCAGGCCCCCAGACCCCCAGTGCCAGAGAATGAGATTCAACAGATCGGGAGAAGACCTGAGCATTGTAGCTTCTAAAAATTCAACAAGTGCTTCATGTCACAACAGGACCTTCACGTCCCATCACACCTTCCAGATACTCCAAGTCAACATTGGAGATGAGAAAACACAGGGAAATAACAAAACAGGAGTTACTCTCTTTGTATTAATTTCCTCTTCCTGCTGTAACAAGTCACAACGAATTTAGTAGCTTGAAGTGACACAACTTTATTATCTTATTGTTCAGGAGGTCAAAAGCTCAAAATGGCTGGAAGAGAGAAACTGATCTTTGGCTTCTTCACCTTCTAGAGGCTGCCTGTGTGCCCTTACTGGTGGCCCCCAGACAACAACCACGTCACTCCAACCTCAGCTTCTCGGATTCTGATGCTTCTGCTTTTCTCCCTTACTTAAAACGACCCTTGTGTTTACACTGGGCCTGCTGGGATAGTCCAAGAATCTCCTCCATCTGATAATCCTTCATTTAATCACGTCTGCTGAGTCTCTTTGCTATGTAAAGTCATATATCCACTGGTTCTGGGGATTAGACACAAACATGCTGGGGAGAAAGATGGTGGTATTATTCTGTTTATCACACTTTTCTTCTGGGACTATCGGGGTAGCCCAGCTGAAGTGGAGAGCCGGTGTCTGCTAAGAGGATTCTCTCGTTACCAAAGGTTCAAAAACATCCTTGGCCTTAGCAGTCTATGTTCGTTCTGCTTGCTACTCACTTCCATGCCTGCATTTCCTGGTTAATGAGTCTCTCCTATTTCATCACTCCTTGTCTTTAGAGAGACGTAGTTTTACATAGGACGCAATGCTTATTCCAAAACGAGACAAGGGTACTGCATTCGGCGTGCACCAAAGACAAATAATTTTAGAGTAGAAGTTTACAAACTTTGTGCAAAATAAGTTTAGGAAACTCAACAGCCAGCCAAATATTGTCAATCAGCATTCCTGGCACGTTGCTCATTAAATGTTATGCAAGTCAAGCACATCTTTATCGTTGTTGAAATAGCATATCTGCACATTTTGTGTGATTTGAAATATTTGTAATAGAACTGCTACTAAATATATAAGCATGGCATTGGTCCACACATTCCAATTCTTCTTCAATTGTGAAGGAAAGCATCATACCGAGCAGTATAGCTCTGGGGAGTTTTGCCCATGATAATAGAGTATTTTGGAGGGTAAGAAGGGAGAAGGGGGAAGGCAATACTAAAACTGAGGGAGACAGGGTATGGGGCTCTATTTGCTAAGGGAAAAGCAGCTGGAAATACACTGTGGTTGTTAGAGAAAATAAGAAAGTTTCCTGGAAATTAAATTCAGTGAAGATGAAATTGAAAGCAAGAAGAAATGAAAATTCTCTCTGATTTAAAGAAGGCACATTTAAAAGAGAGTAAAGTAAGGATAAACATTTTCAGATACCTCTATGTATTTCTTGTTTGTGAATGGCTAGTTCTTCCTTATTTGTTTTTCTATTATAGTGTTCATCTTTTTTATTGATTTGTAAGCACTCTTTGTGTATTAGGACTGTCAGCCTTTTTTTTTTCTTTCAGAAATACATATTGCAAGAAGATTTCCATCTGTCAATTTGGTTGTGATAGGAATTTTTTCTGTGCTGAAGTTTTAAATTTGTAATCAGTCAAATTTGTCAATTTTTTTCCTTCATGCTTTGTGAATTTATTACTAAGCTCAGAAAGGGCTCTGTACACCAATATTATTAAAATATCACCCACTAATAAATTAAAATGAGATTAAATTTTTACCTATCAGATTCATTCATTTCCTCAGTAAATATCTGTCAGATGTCCATTATGTGACAAGCATTGTGCTAAGAGTTGGGCATCCAGAAATAAAGAAAACAGTAAAAAAAAGTTTCTTTCCTTGTGACATTTACATTCTATTGGGTCCAGATAAACAATAAACAGGATGAAAAAGCTAACTACATAATATACTAGAGAAGTGCTATGAAATAAAATAAAGCTGGAAGAGGGGATTAGAGACGCTGGAGGGTAGGACAGGGAGTATTGTAAATAGGATGCTCAGTGAAGGTCTGATGGTGGTCCAGGGAGAGCTGAAGTCCTCAAGCAGGAGCTATATGATGTCTTCCAGGAACAGCAAGGAAGCCAATATGACCAGAGGGAGAAGAAACCAGCATAAGAGAGGAAATGGGTGGGAAGAGGACAATGTCACCTAGACTTTACGAGCCACTATAAGAATTCAGAATTCTAAATTATCTTACAAATGATCAGAATCACTCTGGCTTCCACGATGAGACTAGACTTCTCTGAAAGCAAAACACACATTAGCGGATGATTCCAATAATCCAGGTGAGAGAGGATAGTGACTTGGGCTATGTGGTCACAAGGGAGTAGATGAGATTGATGTCTGAAAAATGAATCAAGACGGCATCAAGTTTTCAACCTGTGCAACTAGAAGGATGTAGTAGCCATTACCAGTGAAGAGGAGGCTGCAGGTTAAGCAAATCTGGGGATATGGAGAGATTGAGGGGGTTAGATTCAAGATACCTACTAAGAATCTAAATGGAGATGTCAAATAGCTGGGTCTATAAGGGAAGTTCCAAAGATCTCTTCCATCTGAAGATGGATACCCAGAAGCCATCAGCACATGAGCGGAACTTAAGGCCACGTGACTGAGACCATCAGGACACTGGCAAAGATTAAGGATATTGCCAATACCAAATACCAACAGGTGCCCAAGAAAATGCGCATTCTCATATGCTCTGAATCAGAGCAAACCTTGTGCACAACATGTATCAAGATTTAAATGTGTATACCTCTGATTCAGCAATTCCATTTCTAGGAATTCATTTTAAAGGAGGAACCAAACAGGGATGTCTGGGTGGGCAAGTCGGTTAAGTATTTGACTCTGGTTTCAGCTCAGGGCATGACCTCAGGGTCATGAGATCGAGCCCCACACAGAGCCCTGCCTCAGGCTCCATACTCAATATGGAGTCTGCCTAAGACTCTCTCTCCCTCTCCCTCTCTCCCCATTCTCATTAAATGCTTTGCAAGACACTAGCTTGTCCCCATGCTCTCAAATAAATATATAAATCCCTTAAAAAAAAAAAAAAAAAAGGAAGGAACCAAACAGGTAAATAAAAATAAGGATGCTCATGTTATTAATTACTATTAAAGAAGCTAGAAACAACCTAAATAGCCTGCAAGAAAGAGTTAGCATTTACTGCACCCACACAATTCGTACTCCACAGTCATTTCTCTCTGGGCAGCTCCTCACCAGGCTGTTTACCTGCAGTAAACAGTATAAAGATGCATATTCACATGTACCCATAGTTTGCTAAATGCTTTAGGAATAGAGTACAAGAGAGATGCACTGTGGGTTTGGTTTTTTTCTTTCTTTACAGTTTAGGCTACACCCCAGAAGGAGAGGATTGTTCTAATCAGGAATCCACACCCCAGCAAGGTCAGCTAGGCTTTTATCAGAAAGGCCACTCCAGAGGCTATTACTAAAAGCCCTCCTGTAATCCACATCTCTAATCAACAAGAAACCTTTAGCTAATTAGCATACTGAATTTCAGAAATGGGTTTTCATAGGGAAAAGTAATGGGTTGTTAATGAGCATAATGGATATTAGAAATGGGCAATCATTGGCAAAATTTGTAGAATTCAAGAAATGCGAGTTGGCTAAAAGGTTTTAGAGATGCCCCTCCCCTTGCATGATCAGAGTAAAAAATACCTAGAGAAGCTTGAGGGCTGTGTTTTCATCCTTGATCCTTAAACAGTCCTGTATCCATCCACCAGCTTAAAGATTTCTGGTTGCCTATTGCCAACACTAAGGATAAGAGAAACTTGCCCAGAGAACTCAGTAGAGTTTCAAGTGAACTTTTCATTGAAGTTACGGTTGGAGCCCCTAAGAGGAGAAACTACAGGATTTCAGTGAATTTATAGAATAGGTCAGGGGTACCGCGTTGTTTGGCTCTTGCCTGCTGATGAGAGTTTATTCACTGGAGTTCTACATAGGTGGTAGAACTTGCGGAGATTCACTCTCAGAGACAAGCTGAGAGCAAGATCATGAGGAGTAACTAACACTCACCCATCTCACTTTGCACGTGGCTACTCTTTTCTTCTACCCAGACGACCCCAAGGGCTGTGCGTGACGCAGGCAGACAGGTACCAGGGGACAGCCCAGACAAGGGTGTGAGACGAACACCATCCTCGCCCCAAAGCACACGACTGGGATCAGAAAGGGCTGATCCTGGGCTGTGTTTTTATTATCAGATGAAAAGAGAACACTCGAAATGATCTTGTAAAAAGTGAAGTCAAAATAGAAAGTGCAAAGAAAAGGAGATGGGCGAGAAATATCTAGGGGATTCCATCAACTTACAGAGCCGACAACTGATATCTCACCCCTGTTCCTGCCTTCTCTACACCCCTGTATTTTCAGTAATAGTATTTAGGACCTAACTTACATACAGAACATCTTCTCCTTGTTTTTTCCTCTTTCTCAAGATCTATCTTCACGTTCCCACTGACCACTAAGTACATCTGCATAGGCATGAAGCTTCTCGTGTTGACCCCATCCAGCTCCCCTCCCCCACAGGCAGTCAGCAGCAGTATTTGTGAATTTATTTCCTATCACCTGTTTTAAGTGGCAAGAGGTTATTCTCGGTTGTGGAAATTACTAACATTTTCCATTGATTCCTGCTTCTGCCTTTCCTCCTTCCTTTCGCTTTGTAAAGTGATCCCTGATTCATGGCCCCTGGCTCCCTTACAGCCTCTCTCTCTCATACTTTCTCCTCCCTTCCTCCACCTCTCTCTCTGCTTACTCCTCTCCTCCAGCAGTCCCAGGCGCCCAAAGAGAATCATAGTTAAGAAGCAGCCTGGTGAGGAGCTGCCCCGAGAGAATTTCATACAGTGATCAGTGCACCTCAGCATTGCAGAAAGGGCGAGGTTCATAAACCCACAGTCAAAAACGTGCCCTCAGTGAAGACTGGAAAAAAATAATAATCAAATGATCAAAGTTTTCCAAGAGGCTTTTTCCTGGCTTTATCAAGGCAGAATAGAAACTGATACAGAAGAGAAGTCTAAATCACAAAACACAAGAATGCAAGCCTTACAGAACTCTGATGAGAATGCCGAGAAACACCATTTCCTCTTCAAATGGCGCTTTCTTTTTTTTTTTTTTTTTTTTTTTTTAATGCTCTTTGATTTTAAACTTGCCGATCTCTGTCTGGAAGAACATATGTTACCATAAAACCATTCCCCTTTGAAAATCTCCACCGTCCTACAAACCAGCGGGAAAGGGGAGTTTTCTAGCAGGGGGTAGGCGACAAGACATGAGATGCCTGACCCTTTTAACTGCTTTAAGTGGCTGGCTATTTCCTTTCCACATATCTTCCTTCCCCACCCCACCGCCCTGCTGCTAGGACTGTTGTTTCAGCTTTGCAAGGACATGTCATTTTACTTACCACTCTCTCTCCCCCTTCTTAATTGGTCTGCAGTAAAAATACAAATTGCACCACTGTACTTTATTATTAGCCATTTGATGGGCCAAAAATGCCTCATAAGTACTGCCTAGAGGATATTAATCAGACCTGCTGACTCTTCTAAGCACCCACTTTTATATCTTGACCCCCAGATGAGGCCAGTGAATGGTAATCATGTCCCCTCCCAAGGGAGCGTTTAGCTAGTCACTGCCTCTCCATTAGCAAAGGCACAACCAAAAGGTGTGGCATCCGTCCTGCGGGAGGCGAGTACACAGCCCAGATCTCTCCTTCTGTCCATTAGCTTTAATGCCTGTTGTACTTTATGGACATGAAAAGTCGGTCTCATTTTTTTCCCCCTCTCACTAGGTGATGGAGCATGGAATGAATGTCTGAATCCTAAAATGGCAGCTAAGCTTCGTAATCTTCTTTAAAGTCTCATGGCTTGGCAAAGACAGCCTCCTTTTTTAGAAGGAAAATCATGGTCCCAAAGAGGCTGATAGAGAAGTGCAGTGCCAGCTAGACAAGCAGTAGCAGCCGGCTCCGGGGGCCAGCATCTGCTCAGCGCTGTCCCCACCCCGTGCATACAGTTGTGTTTCACCGTGGCGCTCTTACTGAACGTCTCAGCTATGTTACTGTGGCGCTCTTACTGAACGTCTCAGCTATGTTACTGTGGTGCTCTTACTGAACGTCTCAGCTATGTTACTGTGATGATTCAGGTTCATTGTGAGATTTCAGTTTCACAAAGCTGGATTCTTTGTGAGAATCTCACCGCCAACCTTCTTATATCAGCTATCTTGGCACTGAGATCACTGTGTGTACTCTGAAACATTCAAAGGGAGGGAACATGTACCTCCGTGACAGAAACTATGTAGCAAAAACACATTCTCATTTATGACTGAGCTAATATGCCCACAGCTCCATGCAGAATATGGTGCAACGTCAATCTCATATTTAACTTACTTGAACACATCATTTATAATTTTGTCTAAGCTCTTTTCTTCATCTCAGGACATTTCTTCAATAGCCCTATTTTCTGTATAAAATTTCATGGGTTCCAAGGTTTTGTGGCCATAATGATTTTTTTGAGAGAGCATTTGAGATCCGAAGGGAGATCTCGATGCACTCCAGCAATAATTGTCAGATCGTTAGAGGAACTCCCAACATAGTTCTTGCTTCCTGATGTTATTGTAGTGTCTGCTCCTACCACAGAAGCACACACATCACTTATATCTGTCTAACTCCTCCGTATTCGTGATTCTTCCATCACAGATCAGTCAGTGATAAGTAGAGCATACCGGAGGTTGTGCTCTATTCCTTACTAGAGAACCTCTTCTCAGGCAATGAGCCCACAGAGAAAAGTCTGGAAACAGAATTCAGGAAACACCACCATTCAAACCCACAAAGAGAAGAAGCATCTGTGAGCAAGAGTGAAAGCAAAGCAGGAAAAAATTTTTTAAATGGCATCACAGAAGCCAAGGAAAGACTCAAGGAGGACAGGGTTCCATGAGGAAGACATGCCACAGGACCAGGAAAAGAATAAGGAATAGTCTCTCAGATCTAAGAGAAACACCATAGAAAACAGGGAGGGTATTGATCAAGGCCAAGCACCAAACACTTCAGGGCAGACACCATGACTCTTGTTTCTCTTATAACTATCCTAACACCTAGCAGTCTAAGATAGGTGATAGATGATAGATAGATAGATAGATAGATAGATAGATAGATACTACATATAAGGGGTAATAAGCAGCTTCCAAGTACGCTTTCATATATTTTTCTGCCTGAAACACAGAAAGGCACAATCAAAATGTGGTTCAGACCAAGAAGAGCCATTGTAACTAGAAGACTTGGCAAAACGTTCAGTTGGTGATATCTGCTCAGTAGACAGTACAGAAATAGAGAAAAGGTGAGCAGATGGCAAGTTAAGGAACTAAAATTGGCACTCTGACTCTGCAGTGGCTCACCTGTGACCATGAGCCAACCCTCAACACTTCTGATCCTGAGCTAATCCTTAACCCTGCTGAGTCTCAGTCTCTACCATAGTAAAATTAGGGGGGTGAAGCCTCTGGTGCTTTTTCCAACTACAAATGCTGTGTATGGTTTTCTTCCTGCCCACCTCGAGTTTTATCCTTTACCCATTCAGGCAAAGATTTTTCCTTGGCTCCAGTCCTCCTAGACCCCTTACACCATCTTCTAGCTGCACCTAATCTTCACACATCAGGCTGTCCTGCCAGAAATGCCCACTTGCTCCAAAAATACTATATTTACAGAGCACCTGGTCTCAGCTGAGTATTTTAAAGAAGGTGAAAGTCTATTGGATTGACTCTTTGACCACTTAGAAAATCAAGGTAGTGTGCAGTCTGTCTCCCATTTGGTGGAGGTGTACTCTCTACCCTCTCCTCGTCCCTTTATGGACCACATCCGCGGAACTCCCATGCCTTCTGGCCAACGGGAAGTCCTAACAGGAAACTGGGGAAGGCAGAAAGGGAAACAATGGCTGCTTCTCTGAAAGGTTTCCTGGAGGTGACTGACAGCTTTGTTGAAGGTCACATTCGGGAAAATTCTTCTTACACAGGGTTTGGCAACTGGTGAATAACGCCTCCTCTCTTACACCCTCTCAGTTCCAGGAGTGATAACACCCCAACTGTTTGCAACTCCAGTTTCCTAAACTATCACTTCTGGGTTTCCATGAGCCCACCTCCTTATAAATAAATCTCCTTTTTCTTGAGTTACCTTAATTTGAGTGTTTCATCTGTTTCCTGTTAAGACTCTGATATGTATAGATGGGAATAAATGGGTTTGGGGGTAGGAGGAGCGGGGAGGAATGTTTTAAAACCGACTTATTTCGGTAAATTAATCTCTAGTTAGTAAAATGAGGCCCAAATTTGTGTTTTATTTTTCTAAGATCAAAGTGCATTCTTGGTCTCTGGTCTATTCATGGGCCAGCCTGGTGTCCTTCATGCTCCTGCAACTTCTGAAAGATTGTGAGCCTTGGTCTGTGTCAATCCAAACCTTGATTAAATTTTACTCACTAAAATTAAAAACACATCTGAAGGCTAACATGAATTCAGGAATAATTTACCCAAATTATATGATTTCCCCCAAAATACATTCCCTGGAGACACTATATATATTGTTTGCTCCACCAATTTTGAATTATTGATTTTAAATAGCTCTCAAAGAATAGACAACTATTACCACACCCAAGAAGCTTCTGTTATAACATGAGCCCTTCAACGTAGGCAAACTCGGACAATGTTACTGAACCTCCATGAATTCCCCAAAGAGGAACGGCCAGACCGAGCAAGGGAAGGGCACACAGCCAGGCGGATGTTGCCGTGCTTAGAATACACTGGAACTCCAGCAGCAGTGGCCTTCAAGGAAGTTACACCCCCATGCTTGACATGTCGTTTTATATTGTGTGTTACAGGGAATTTTTTTTTTTTCTTGACCTGGTTTTATAATCACTTTGCTTAGCAAGCACCATATTTGGAAGTCTGGAGGTTTCTATTCCACAGCAGCTCCTGAAAATAGAGATGTTCTTCTTATTCAGATACAGCAAATGTCTAATTCTTGCCTCTAAATAGCCTAGGTTAATTGCCTCTCTTAATATCCTACAGCAGCAAATGCTGCAGCCTAATTCAATGTTACAGTAGGAAAAAACTTCCCTTGGTGTGAAATTGGACCTCTAAGTTAAACCAGGGGGGGCAGGAGGAGGGAAGGAATGTGTTAGTGTTTACCTGTTTCCCCAAATAAAGGTTATCTTGGTTAACAATCTCGGAGAAAACAGAAGCACAGGTCACTCTTCATGAAGCCAGTCCAACATGGATGTATCATCAAGAAAAGCTGGCTCTGTAAAGCACATAGAGAGAAACTTATATCTCCATATATAAATCACATCTCTTCCGTGGGACAAGTCACGTCCAGGCAAAGCTTATAACAAATTCAGTTTAAAATCTTGAGAAAGAAAGGTGGGGGGGGGGGGCAGCACCAACAACAGCTTTATGGAGTTAGACGCAGGAAATAACTTGAACTCATCCCAATTTTAAAGCTCTGTTCTGTACAGCAAGCAGCTAAAACCCCATTTTCTGGGGGAACTGCCCTTATAGGGAAGGTGTGGCAAAGCCATCTGCTGCTTTATAGTGATGGTTCTCAGCCTTGTTTTTCTGGTCCAGCTATGAAATTGCACTAATCACAGAAACAGACTGTTTGGCCAGGAAGCAGGGCATGCCAGAGACAAGTGAATTTAAGCCCACATGTATTGAGGCTGCAAGCTTAGTTTGCAATTTATGTGCAAGTGGTTTTGTATTTATTGATCTGGACCGAGTGCAGGTCCTATAGGGGAAATATGACAGATTTCATCTGTCTGACAGCCAAGTCTAATTGTATTTTCAGTCTGAAATGACCAAAGACAAAAGTGCACATGTCAAGAGTCTTCACTACGATGCCATATGGAGTATTAGATCCAAGGCTCTGGTCACTGTAAGTGTTCATTTTAATAACTATATGCAGAGTGCATCCTGAACAGCTAAAGCAGGAGAGGTGAGAGTTTTTAATTCAAATCTGAATTAATAGACCATCTGATTCTGCCTGAGTGTGGGTGGGCCATTTTAAGTGCCTTTTATAGACATGATTGGGGGGAATTTAAAAGATGTGTCATATATTATTGATTCATCTGGACCATGAAACTTCCGAGCCAAAAGTCAAATACTTCCCACAATGGTTGTCACTAAAATTATAACCAATACTTCTGGGAACTTCTGGGAAGTTCTGGCATCTTAAAAATCAGAAACTTCTTCTATAACCTTACTTTCTATTTGGGAAGACTGATTGTGCCTATGAGATCAGTGAGCCATGATTTCTCTGATGGTGTCTCCCTCTGCCTCTGTCTCTGTCCACGTCTCCCCCACCTCTCTCTCTCTCTCTCTCTCTCTCTCACACACACACACACACACACACAGAGGCTGACCATCACCAAATATCAGACTCATCATTAGCAGCCATTATACAACTAAAGAGATAGTCCAACAGGAAGCATACTTAAAAAAAAAAAAAAAAAAAAGCCACTAATACCCAGCTATCCAGACACTGGGTTCCAAAGAAGCGTCATTCAGAATTCTGAATTCTAATTGGCCGGTCTCTTACAAGGACTTTTTGATACTGGAGATCTCTCCTGCCCTTGGTTTCAATGACACACCAGGGACCCTCCCTCTGTCTGCTCTCCCTCTCTGTCTGTTCTGTCTTTGCCTTCAGGAGCAACTACATTTCCCTTAGCTGTGCACATGGTATAAAGGACAATTTCTGGCTGATGGATTATGAGCAAATTACTTAGCTTCCCGAATTATTTTTCAGCTATGAAAATGGTGCTAACACTATGTGGTAAGAGAGAGACAAAATGAAGGGATTATAAAGGTTAAACTAGTTAACACATATTTAAAAAATAAAAGGTCCTCTAATGCCTGGTCAAAGTAGATGCTCTGTGAACGGTAACCAACCTTCCCTCTTGTCTGCTGTCTTCACTTTCTCAGAGGAATTTCATTGTTCATTACTTCAGCTCACATCCCAATGTCATCTTCCAGAAGCACACCTTCAATATCAACTTTTCCTCTATTAAGCGTCCTATTAACCTAATTCCTATCTGTTCCTCTATCATTCCATGTTTCCCCAAATCCCAGGGCTTGACTTTTCTATCAGTGTGTTAAGTTCAACATCAATAAAACTAGGCTTACCATTAACTCCAGCCCAACCACTCTGTTCTGCTGTCAAGCAACCTGTCGTCCTCTCCAGCTCCCTTTCATCTTCTTCGTCCATTCAGTAGTGAATTGAATCACTGTCCTCTCACTCTTCAGTCTCAAAACCCTCAGATCTTCACTGATGGAACTGCTTCTCTGACCTTCCCGGCCAAACAGGCACAAGATCCCGCCATGCTTCACAGCATTTCAGATACATGTCTTCTCAGTTCCCAGGCTCACCCACCCCCAACGGGAACTCGGGGTTGCTGCACTCACCCTAGCTATTCTTTTACCTCTAGGTGGCCCAGAGGGCATACTAAATGGGAGTACATTTGACCTCTGGGTCTGAGCTTACCCACTATATTAGTTTCTTATTGCTGTAGGAAAAATTACCACAAGCTTAGTAGCTTCAAACAACACCACCATATTACAGTTCTGGGGTCAGAAGTCTAAAATGGGTCTCATGGAGCTAAAATGAAGGCTTCAGCAGGGTTGCATAGAGGATAATCTGTTTCCTTGCCTTTTCTAGCTCTTAGAAGTCTTTGGCTTTCAGCTTCCTTCCTCCATATTTAAAATCCTAGTATAGAATCTTCCAACATTTCCCTCTCCCTCTCTCTCTCTCTCATGCTGACACTCCTGCCTCCCTCTTTTACTTATTAAGACCCTTGGGATTATATTGGGTCCACCCAAATAATCCAAGATTATCTCCCCATCTCAAGATTCTTAACCCTAATTATTACTTCCATAAAGTCCCTTTGCCATGTAAGGTAACTTATTCACAGGGATAAGAGGTAGATATCTCTGGGGAGCCATCATTTTACTTACTAATCCTACCTTGCCAGTAGAATTATCCCCTACTTTTCTATGGGTTCCAGTCTCAATGATGTTCTTCTAATTCCTCAAATAAACTATAGTTACTTCTGCCACATGACCTTTGCACAGAGGTCCCTCTGTCTTCACTTAATTTACTATTAACTAACTTTCAAGCTAGGCCAAGTATTCTTGTTAAGTGTCCTCATAGTCTCATATACTTTTATTTCTTAGAATATATTTCTTAGAATATATAGTTTTCAGTTACATACATATGTTCATGATTCATTGATTAACGTCTGTGTCTCCCACTAAGCTATAAGCTCCATGAAGGCAGAGACCATGTTTGATTTTGCTTAGTATTATCCCAGGACCTAGAATAGAGATCACTTGACAAGAATTTGAAGAATATCTATTGAATGAAAAACCAGGCCAGTGGGTGATGACTGTCTGTCATTGTGACTATCCATAGGCATGAACACATACACAATTACCCAGTCAAAAAAATAACAAATCTATGCCAGACACTGCAATGAATTATAATCTGTCTTCTCCCATCTAATCCCATAATGAACTTCTGAGGTGGCTACAATCATAATCTTCATTTTTGAGATTAGGAACTGAAGAGAAGAAAGGCTAAAGAACTTGTCCAAGAAGACATAGCTAGTAGGTAATTGAATTGGATTCTATCCCAGGTAGGCTTGCTTCCAAAGACCACATTGTTGTCCTGGGATTATTTTTCTTTGAGCATGTGGATGGCTGGAACTGTGGAACAAACCCAGTGGAAGCACTTAGATGAGGAGACTACACCAGTGACCAGTGCACACACTTAGGACGTCTACCACACACATAATGACTTAGGAAAGGCAAAGTCTTTGAAAGGTGTGGACACATATAAGGCTGTCCAGAACCTTCATTAATGCCACAGAGGGTAAACTGTAAACCCTAGGAAAAGGGAAAGGAGGAGCTAAGGTATGACACAGCCCACTGCTGGCATCCCCACAAAAGGAAAACAGCAGCTGGCAAAAGGTAGAGATGCTTCTAGTTTCCACCTGCTCAATAAGAGTATAGTTCTTGGTGGGGTGCCTGGGTGGCTCAGTGGGTTGAACCTCTGCCTTCGGCTCGGGTCATGGTCCCAAGGTCCTGGGATCAAGCCCCACATCGGGCTCTCTGCTCAGCAGGGAGCCTGCTTCCTCCTCTCTCTCTCTCTGCCTGCCTCTCTGCCTACTTGTGATCTCTATCTGACAAATAAATCAATAAAATCTTTAAAAAAAAAAAAAAAGAATATAGTTCTTGGTAGGGAGATTGGGAGGAAGGTAGTCCCTCCTCTCCCTTCCCTCACCCCCCACAACCAGGCAATCAATGTAAAGAAGAGTCAGAAGTCCTATCAGGTTATTAGGCAAGCCTCTGAGCTAGGAAGGTTAAGTTTCTAATCTAGGCTATAGTGCTGTGAGAACAAAACAGAACAGTAGGCACAGGCACCAAAGAGTTTGCAGGGTCCACAGGAAGTCTCTGGAAACTTAGTCAAGCTCAGCATGGGATGTGGAAGAAGACAGAAACAGCTCAAAACTAATTATATGCCACTTGGTCCAAGTAACCAGAACAAGGGACTTCATCCAGCCAAGACTTCAGGAGCAACGACCCAACTTCTAGATGCAGGTTTCTCGAATGCAAACGAAGGAAGAGTAAAGGAACCAGTACTTCATTCTCCAGTGGAAAGAACCCAGAACACCTGAAAAACACCTTTTAGTACTTTTCCTTTAAAGTTGACCCTCTCAGGGAGGACATTCAGGAGGATTTTCAAAACTGGAATACCTAGTTCCTTTCCCAGAAACAATCCCACTTATCAGCCAGGAAAGGGGAATGTGGGGGAATGAACTCAACTTTATTCCACACCAGGCCCAGGGAACCCTTCAGAATACAGAAACAGAGAGTCCATTCAACTGCCCTACCAAAAGACCTGCCAAATGGGGGCTTACATTTAATTTGGAAGTAGCCACAGGGGAAGTCTGGGATTTTTGCTTAATATTTATGTTCTTTACTAATTCCATATCAGCCTATAGAGGTTTATCCTTTATGACATAGAAATAATGCAAACATTTGCTAACAGGAATTCATCTAGAATGGAGAGAAAAAATAAAATCATGGAAGAGATGAGATTCATCTGGAAGTTTGGAGAATGGGCATAAAATTAGAGATGAAGGCAGCAACATTCTAGGTTGGGAGAATCTGGGTCCACACAGGAAGTATTCGCTCCAAGGAGTCCTGCTGATGAGGCTGACAAGATAAGTCCTTAAGCCAGATCGGGAATTTGGGTATTTTCCCGTAGTCTGATTTATAGTTAACTACTATAGATTTTCAAGCAGCACATTGCTTTTGCTGAGAAAGAGAAGTTTGTCTCTTACCACAAAGAAAATCTCTACCTCTAATAAAGAAGGAACAATAACAAATTTATAAGATATATTTACACTTCAAAGAAAAGACTAATTATTTTTTAATCATATATGTCGGTATCATTAATTAACATTAATATATAAAATTTCTTGTAACTTAGATTTTATTTCACTGAATTTTTCTAAAGAGTTATTTGCTTATTTTGGAGAAAGAGAGAGTCCTAGTGTGTGTGTGAGGGGGGGGGGGGAGTACAGAGGGAGAGGGACAGAGAAAATTCTCAAGCAGACTCTCCGCTGAGCACGGAGCCTGATGAGGGGCTCGATCATGAGACCCTGAGATCAGGACCTGAGCCAAAACTAAGAGTCAGCCATTTAACCAACTGAGCTTCCCAGGTGCCCCTACTTTATTGAATTTTTACCGGGTAGCCAAAGTCAGTCAAAACTCTCGTGGTAGAGTCAAGCATGACTTTAACAATTTTAAATTAAAGCACAAAAACTCAAGGATAATTCATGAATGTGCTAGCTTTTCTTTCCAGAGCTATTGGCTGGTTTTAGCCATAACATATCAATTTTCAAAGAAATGAATAGTACCTAGGACACTCCCTTGTGTCTGGGATTACTGTCAACTCAATTGAAACAAATTCTAAATTCTGCCTCTAATGCTTCTTTTCACAGGTTTAAAAGATGCATGTTGGAGTTTTGCACTGTTGGACATCCAATTTATGTGGTTGTGAGGAGCTGCTAAGCAGTTTATCTTCTATCCATTTTAACGATCAAAACTGAATTCCAATGAAACCCTTATACTGCCCGTTGACAAGGTGAAAATGGGCCAAATTTATAGCCAGCTTTATTAAATGGGGTTGCAAGCAAATTACTCTGCATAAAACCCCTGCAAGTTGAGTCAAGCTTTGAAGCCAAAAATAAATAAATAAATAAATAAGAAAAAACACAGGACCTGAAATCAGCCTGACTTAGCAGGAGTATCCTCCAAGAGGTTCAAACCATCCGAGTGAACAAGTTAGAAAGGCCTGTCCTCAAACAGACTCATGAATCTAAGCCATACCAAAGGAGAATGCTGGGCATTGTGTGAACTCAAAATTAATTTGCTTTATTATCTCCTGCAACAGCAGTACAACAAACTTTTTTTTTCCATTTCTAAAAGCAGCAAGGTTGGTGGTGGTGGTTGTTGCCATGAACATCCAATGAATGATTCATTCTCACTCAAGTGGAACCCCTGGGAAATGTTGCCAATAACTTGGTTTATTTCTTATCTTCAGTTCTCAGCAGACAACATATTCGTCTATATTTTTACAAGAGTCATAAATTTTTCAGTTAGTGCACAAATAATAACACTACGTGATTCCGTTTTGTCTCGGTCCTCAGGGCTTTGGGAGAGGAGAAGGAAAACCCTATCGTGTTGATCCTCAGTGTGGACCCTGCTTTCTGCAGCCTGTTGAGAAACCCTGGAAGAGGGTAGGGGAAGGACCACGTGCACACTGTAAAGCCTTACATGCATTACCAAAGCAGCAGGTGGCATTTACCCAGTTGACTCCAACTGATTTGCCCAGTTCAAGGCTATTTAAGGGAACTGGGACCCTCTGCCACATTTATGTGAGGGGCTCAAAGAGGCCCAGTGAACCCAGCAGTGTAGGGCAGCGTGAGGAGGTTCAACCCTCTTGTGTGTGTGAATCTCCCTTTCTTTCAACCTTGAACAAATGACTTCGCTCGTGTGGGACAATGAGGAAATATACCTTTCAGGGTGATTTTGAGGTTACATTAAAATACTATATGAAAAATTCCTAGCACAGCCCTGCATATGGTAGATCCTCAGTCAATGTCCTCTCTCGGCCTCCTTTCAATTTCCCCATGGAAAAGATGACCTGCCACCCCCCCCCCAGCAACCACTACAGGAATTACAATCATACTTAAGACCCCCCCACCCCCACCCCGTCTCAACCCTGATTTTCGACACAATCCCAGGTGAGGCCATACCAGCCAGTCCACAAAAAGATGTATCCCAACAAATATACTTACAAAATGTCAACCTTCACTTTATTGGGATCTAGTGTAAATCTGCCTAAGGTCAGCAAATATTCTCTATGATAGGGTCTCCCCCCCAAAGAATACAAACTGGGCACCGTTACTTTGTGACCAGGCAATAGGGCTAGCCATGAAGTAATGAGATCCCATCAAGAGCTTTGCAAAGCTCTTCTCTTCAGGCAGGTAGCAGTCCTGAAGCACTCACAGAGGCATTAGTCTGAAGCCCCCAGGGGTCTCTGTGCTAGAAACTAACTCCCCTACAGAGGCCCCTTCCCTGCCCCATAGCCTGCCTCCTAGTGACATTTTATCTGACCTGCTAAGAGACTAGCACTTGCCAAAGCCACGTGGGAATCCAGGTTGCCTGCGTTTTCCTCTCCCTCCTGCAACCACGCTAAAGCCCAGGCCCCAGACAACTCTCTGTGCTCCGGCCAACCTTTCCCAGCACTGTGTGTATGGTAGCATTATTTTCCCTTCTTGGAAGAAAAAAAGCATTCACTCTGAGGCACGTTTTTGAAGCAATAAACAGCTCACTTCTTTGTGGAAAAATAGGCAATTTTCAAGTAACCTTTGGAAGCATCTAAATAACCCACACATATTTATGGCTGAGTGACTATTCGGATTGAAGAAACTTTAAGTTTGTGTTTGCGAAGATTTCCATTAACATCTTTGAGCTACCTCTCATCTCATTTTAAAACAAATGGCTCACTCTGCAGAAGAGAATCGGGTTGGTTTTTTGCCTCCCTCCCCCCTCCACCCCCAGCTTGGCTTCCTAAGCAGAGATCTGATGCCTGCACACAGAAGCTCAAATAGCGAGTCTTCACCCAGAGGGGCTCAGGGTCCTGGGAGTGAAGACGAAAGCCTCCGTGGTGTCCAGGGTCAGCCTTTTTGTCTCATTTTAAATGAACCTCCATTTCACCTCAACCCTATCCCTTCCTTCTTACAAGAATAATTCTCCAAAGAAAGGAAAAGGGCTTCTCATTTTCCTACCACCTGCCCCACCCCCCTACACACACACACACACACACACACACACACACACACACACATACACACACACACTCTGCAGCAGAAACACACTGTTTTTAAAGGGTTTGTTCTCGGGAGAAAATGCCATAAGCTATATTTATCTCTAACTAATCCATTTCTCTCTACTCCAAGATTAAGGAATTAATGACTGCTACAGCTGCTGTCCTTAGCACATTAATTACTGTAAATTGGCTGCAGCCTCAAAAAAAAAAAAAAAATCCACTCTATGATGATGGTGAGAGGGCAAGGTTCTATGCAAACCATTAGGTACCTAACCTAAATAATAAATCAGTGTAGTATCAAGCCCAAGAAGATACATATGAGCTTGGGCACTGGGTTTCCACCCCCAGGCTGTGAGCTTGGAGACAGAGTACAGGTGGGTGAGTGAGGAGGAAAGTTTATTGAATATACAGCAATCTTTCCTTGAGACCAGAACAGATCAAATGTCAAGGGAAAACCACTGTCATATTTATAAAAGCGCACACTGTTGTGAGTCCTCTTAGGCCACTTTTCAGTGAATTGGATGTTTTTACATTTGCTAAAATCCTTGCAGACCCGACCATGAATATAGACATTTAGAATGACTTGTCTACCCCCGGCTTCCTTGTGTCCCAGACCCCAGGTGCACCCAGTCCCTTCTGCAAGGCCCACACTCTTCCCTCCTCAAAATCCTTTCATATTCCATTTTTTATCCATGTGTGACACATCTTCCCCTCTCCCACACCTTCCTCCATCCAACAAAGTCTCACTAATTCTTAGCCTAAGCTCAGTGTCCTCCTCCAGGAAACTGAGTTCCTAGCTATTCCTATAGTGCCATGGAACTTATATCCCTATTCCACAGTTTCACAGACCCAAGGCTATGACACCCTGAGGACTAGGCTCCTGAAGTTCTTACTAGCACATTGCCGATCCTCTCTGGGAGCCCAGCCACCCCCTCTCCCCAGCCTGGCTCCATCCCTCTTCCTTCTTAGCCAGACTTCCCCTCTACATCACTTCCCTCCCCTTTCCTCCCTCCCCTTCATAACTTGCCCCTCTTTATTCCAGCTTCTTGAGCCATCACTCCAATTAAACTACTTTTTCTAATAGCACCTTGCTAAATCACCTTAATATGACCTTGCTCAGTAAAAATGCCCCAGGGTGGAAACCTGAAGTTCATTCTTAACACACATGTCACCCCTACCCCCAACTCTCAGGAATGACCAGGCTCCGATAGCTCTGCTTCCCAGCGAGCTCCCAGATAGCCATGACGTCCTCCCACTGGTCTTCCCGCTTCCAACCTAGTCTCTCCACACTGGAGCCAGAGTGTTCCTTCCTACAAGCAAATCATATTATTGAAGTCCTCTACTTAATATCCTTATATATTTCCCCCTTTGCCCTAGGATAAAATTCCCAGCTTCTTCACATGATTTACTAGGGCTTTCATTGTCTCTCTCTTTAATCTCATCAATGTTAACCCTCATGGTCTCTGTTAACATTCCAGCTGTTTTTCAGGTTCCTTGAGTGTCCTGTTTCCAGATACTCACCAGACTTTTGCTTACACTGTTTACGAATTCTTTTCAAGTTCGTTTGCCCAAATAACTCTTCCTTGTCCTTCCATTCTCCTTTTAGCTATTACTTCCTCCAGGAATCTTTCCCTGCCTCCCCCAATCCTGCCTGGGTGTTCTCCAGATCCCCCCACAGCATGCATTTCTTCCCCCACTAACTGAGCACAACTTAGCACAACTTGGCAACTGCCTGTTTTCTGCTTGGCATTGCACTTTCCCTGCAAAGAGTAGAGATGCCCTCAAGCCAGACCAAGCTGAGTGGGATTATTGCAGGGATACAAGGGGCCTCGCAGGCATCTGAGAAGCTGAGCTTCATAGGAGCTGGAACATAAAAACCGTCAGAAATTGAAGCTTTTCTTTCTATCTCCCACTCAAAGATCCTAAGGTCAAAACATCATTGCTCCTCTCTGTTCATCCCTCCCCCTGCTCTCTTTCTCTCTGTGTCTCCCAGCCAGCTTCCCCTACCTTGACTCAACCCACAAGCCCACCCCAGCCTGCACTACATGACCTAGCTCTCAACATCACTTTTCGTCTTCTGTCTCTGGTGCCAACAGGTGTCATCTCTCAGCTTCCTGATTCCAAGTTCCTCAAGGACAAATGTGATTGGCCCCTCTCATCTCATGTTTCTATGCCACATGTATCTTGGTGGGTGTATGGCCTTGATTCAGGCCTAATCAGCTCAACCAAGACTCTTGGGATGCCATGGTACAGAATTTAGCTACATTTACCTAAGTGTACAGCCTTAAATAATAGACAAGTCTAGGACAGCCCTATTACAATGTATCTCCTGGGAAGTAACAAAACTTTCATTGTTGTGTTCTCCCTAGCAGAGATTCAGGCACAATGGTTTGCTGAGTAGTGGCCTGATGAACATTTGTCAGAACTTCCCATCTAGAAGATCCCTTTAGAGATCTTTTTTCAGTCATGCCTGGCAGCGTAGGCAAGTTGTTGATTCCCATATAACAAGAAGAGAGCTTTTGTTCCTTAAAGGGAGTTGCCCATATGATAAATATTTCCTGACTCTTAATTTCACTTAAGGTCAAACCTACCACTTAGCTGATAACTGCTCCTCATAGCTTTAACCAAAATAGCAATAAATCTTTTGCAGCTTCGGCCTCCTTGTTTGACCTCTTCCTAAAATAATTGCCAACTTGGGCTTTAGAAGTCTAGAAGGAAATCAGATAAAAAGTATAAACAGGATTAATGCAATAGTTCAGCATCAGTATAATAACTATCTCAAGATCTGCCCAGTTTGAAGTTCATCTGTAGACTCTGAAGATTTACTAGCCATGGAGTGTGACTTCTGATTTTGGCAAATATGAAAGGCTCTATCTCAAGTCAGGTCTTTGTTGTACAAACCAGGTTTTCACCCCTTATTGCACTTTGAGATCTTTCTCTCTCCCTCTATTTTTTCTCTTTCTCTTCCCTGTCCTCACTCATTTGCCTTTCCTACTCCTGACTAGCTATCTATTTTATTTCCAAAACTTCCTTGAAACCAATAATCTCCTGGGGGTCCTGAAAGGAAGAAAGGACTGCTGAACACTTAGAAATTCTTTATGGAAAAATCCATTCATTTGTTTAAAAAATAATAATAATAAATATGTATTTATATACATACATACATATACGTACATACATATATACACACTTCAAGGTCCGTAGTCATGCAAAGGACCAAAAATAGACCTTGAACGCACTAAAGATGAGACTGTGTAGTACCAGTGTTGGACAGCTCCCTGCTCACGAGCCACACTCCCTTTGCCTTAAGGGCATCACCCCTGAAGACTGCAGAATAGCAGGTGGTTCCTCAGACTTGCCTGAGCAACAGCATCATTCAAAGAGCTTGCTGAACATATTTATTCCTGGAACCCACCCACTGAATCAGAATCTCCAAAAGGGAGACATGGGAATAAATGTTTAATGAGCACTCAGAGGATCCCCAGGCACTGACAGGTTTCAAGACACTGTTCTACATAGTCTCTGTTGGCTCTTCTCAAAGCTCATCCCATTAATGTAGAGGTTCTCATCCCCAACTGCGCAGAAGTTGCAAGGTGCTGAGCCTGGGAATTTTAAGTCCCACTCACCCGGCCATCTTCATTCAAATCTGCAACTGGGGATGAAAAGTCCCTGTGCAACACCAGCTCTGTAAGATGCCTGGTGAAACACAAGGACTCTCAAGTAGGATAGTGTAGAAAGCAGGAGTCTCTCAGCCCTCTATCTAGGTTCCCAGAGCAAACTGTCCTATCAAAGATTCTGGGGGAAAAAAAAAAGACTCTGGAAGTCCGACAACAAAGAATTCAATTTAATTTTATTTAAATTTATTTAAATTTTTCTCGAGATTTTAATTGCAAAAAGAACGAGTTTTGTTTGCTTGCTTGTTTGGTGGCTAGACGGTTGGTTTTTACATAATATAAATGAGACTCGTGCACAGTAGAAATATACTTAAATAAAGGCTGTTGCCCTGTTTTCTGAGTGAAGAGCTAGCCTAGATGCAGCTTGTAACAACTTCTGTACTACAATTCTGCTTTCATTTAACTCCCCATTTCTATTTCTATTTAGCATTTACTATTTATTTCATTCCTATTTCTGGATTTTATATTGGCACAGATGCTCCCAAACTTGAATGTAGGTTTCCCCTCAAGAAACCTGACTGAGACAACCTTCCTTACCCCTTTCCCTTCATTCAGCCTGACTTGAGGCAGCCCGGAAGTACTAGCACTCCACAAACCCAGTGCCATGTCTCTCAGTTTCGTGCAAACAGATCACATTCAAGATGTTTAATATCTTGCTTTCCAGGTTATCCACTCCAGACAAGAAAAGGATGGAAAGAGGGAAAGCAGAGATCACACATGGCCCAGAACTTGTCCATAGTCTGGTCCCCACTGCAGGAAAATTAACACAGAAAGGAGGGTTAACCACCATCCCCATATATGCATCCCCTTCCCTATGGTGGACAATTTCCTGATGGGGAGTAAGGAAGTCATTAAAACTCTTGAGGAAAACAAAGTGGAAAATAATGGACTCTACTCATTAAAAAGAGAAAAAGAAATGGTGAATTTTGAGTTATTTGACATTAAATTTATCTCCCACTCATATAGTAGAAATTTCCCTCCCACTCATATAGTAGAAATAATCATTTCAACTAGCACCAAGTCTGTGGCAGGATTTCTCCCCAGCAGCACTACTGACATTTTGAGCTGGATAATTATTTGTTGTGTGCACTGTAGGATGCTTAGCAGCTTCCCTGGGCTCTACCTACTGGATGCCAACAGCATGACTCCCTCCAGGTAGTGACAATCAAAAATGTCTCCAGACATTATCAAATGTCCCTTGGGGACAGAATTGCCCCCGGTTAAGAACCGCTGTTGTAAGGCATAATTCCTGTAGGTAAAACATCATGAAACCTAGCCCCTGGTTGGGGAAATAAAAAAATTAAATCACAAATCTTTTTCCTGGATGTTTCATTGTAACCATAAAGCAAAATAGTCATAAATATTTTCCCAAGATTTTTGTTTCTTATTTTAAAAATGTAAATTATATTCTTATTTAAATCTTCAGTTGATTGGTAGAGGTCAATGTTTGGGGAGGAAGGTAAATCTCCTGGCTCAACCTGGAATTTTTTTTAGTTGACAAGGAATTACAGTTTTACTATATAGAAGTTTAAAATGTTGCATGTTAAGATAAAAATAACCCAAACCAAAAGGGAAACAATAGGCAATAATTCAAAATACGTATAATAAAGATTAGTGTTCAACACTGTGTACCAATCAGTTCTGTATAAAATGAAAGCCAGTGAGCTTGGAGTTGATAAGTAGCCAAAAAATACATGCAAATAATTCACAGAACAGAACACTCAATAAGCAAGTAATAATGAGCACCAGAAAACTGTAAGCATTGCTAGAAATCAAGAACAACTAAATTTAAGACAGTTTTTGGCCTGTAACATTAATATCTTTTTAACTAAGATGACTCTGCCCTAATAAAGTTAGAGAAAAAAGATACATATGCCAATGGAAAAACATCTAAAACTAATTTGGCTAAATGTGTAATGAGCTTTAAGGACATTCACTTTGCATCATCAAGCTTAAGAAATTAATCCTAATTACTGGAAAAGTTCAAAGATGCTCGTTACAACATTATCTAAGATAACAAAAAGTAGAATAGCACCTAAATGCCCAACAAGTAAGTATATTGTACAGATGATTTGTGGCAATTAAATGTGGTATCAGGAAGCCATTTAAAAGTTGTCATGGAAATAACAGGTATAAAAATCATACTAAAAGGATCATATATATATTTATCCAAGGGCACTGGATAGCTACCATCTCCCACTGAAAGGCTGGCTCTACTTACTTTTCAGTAGCTGGAGTACAGGTGAAACTTTTCACTCCCTCTATTTTATATTTCTAAATTTTTTGTAATGAGCTTGTATTACTTTTACAATGGAAAAAGTAAACTCCATGAAAAATGATTAACTTTTCTAAAATTGCAGCTCAGTATAGTTTAGACCTTAAAATAAGCTGGCTTCTCGGTCATGTTTTCTTCAGATTGGGCTATTTTGAAAACATTCTCATCATATAAAAGTTGATTGAAGCCAATGAAACCTAATCTGCTCTAATTTCAGGGTCATCAACCTCAGCCACATAAATAACCAGGAGAAGATAGATTCTGGAATGCTCTTAAAGAAGCCTTAAGACATGACTTTTTCTCCCCTTCTTTCGTCACAATTTTTCACTGAATACATCAAAAGGTCTCTTATCTACACATCAATAGAAAATCCCAAACAGGGAAAAGTAACATTAAGTCAATTAATTCACAGGGATAACTTTAAAAATAAATAAATCTTGAATCCTCAGTGTTTTCCCTTCCTCATTACTGAATACTGATCAATAATATTTATTATAGCTCTGTTCCTCTCATCATGTAACATTCATGAGACATAAGAAGAAACAAAAGATGTGAAAAGATCCCTTAATTCTAGGAATTAATAATATAATTAGGAATTAGAGAAAAGATAGATGAGTGGACAGATACATAACTACTTATTTCCTAACAACACAAGTTAGAAATTTGTAGAATATACTTTGCATACAACTAGTCCTACTTCCTCATTTTGTATGGCTTTTGTGTCAAAACAAAGAAAAATGCCACAGAGATCATTCTAGACAGACTTCAGAGCAGGCCACAACTGGGGGGAAGATCCTTAGAATCAGAGTCTTAGATTAAATTATATTAAGCAATTAAAATGGTAGTGGAATGCCTTAAGTCATCAAAAGCAGGATTCTTCTCTACATGCCTGACAGATGGTCACCCAGATGAGACTGGAATCCTTTAAGAATTATAACTGATGCCTTCATCCCCATATCCAATACTAAGTCATGTGAATTTTACCTTGAAAATATCTCTTGCCTATATTCCACCATTCCTATTCTCATCGGTCTGGATGGAAATGGGGAGGAAAGAATGGCATTCGTAAAAAATAAGTAAAAATTTTTTAAAAAAGGAATAGCATTCATCCAGGCAGAAAATGAGGGTCCAAGTTAAGATGGTGACAAATGAAAACAGGGTGGAGAACAGGACAGAGATGAGATATACTTTAAAAGAAAGTAAACAAAGGGACTGGTGACCGATTGGATATAATGGTGGTGTCCACGTCTCCTGAACCAAAAAAATGGGACACATGGCCTGACCATCATGAGGGTACTTTTGAGTTCAATGGGGCAGAATATTTGCTCTCAGGACTAACTCAGAAAATCCATACGGACTTTTTTTTTTTTTTTTTTTTTTAAGTGAACATGACTGGGAGTTATAGAACGGGAGTCAGGATGAAAGAACAGGGAGAGCCAGCAACAGGTAGAGAAAGAAGCCCTCTGTACGCTCCAAGTACTAGCTTATTTTCTGTTTCTATTCAAGCATGTTCTCTTCTGCTGGAAAATGCTTTGTTAAACTGATCTGAGGTCGTTTCCATCCTCATGAGAAATCTGATGCAGTATTTCATCCTAAACATTATAAAGCTTGGCATTAAAAGCTTCCCAAAGTCTATTTTCCCCTGGAGTCAGGTACCGTTTGTCATTTGCTCACACATTCCTTCTGGCAGACTGCTTTACGATGATTCCCACGGGTAGCTGTGGGGCTGGAGAGCATCCTTCACACATGACTTCCCTCTGAGTCCAGAGGCCAATGGACACAAGTAGAAAACTAACTCACCCCGTTATTGATGGTATCTAACAGTTAGGGCACACACGGGTTGTCTTCTTTTCTTACTGTTCACCCGGGTTTACAATGCACCACCGAAAAACAAAACTTGAAACCTGAGAATAAGTTCTGTATGAAAGGACTCATTCTATGAATCCAAAATTGTTCTTTTTGGGTGCTTGCCCAAGTCTATCTGTCCCAAAGAGACAGGGAATAGCAGTAAGTATACTCTCAAGGTGAAGACAAAGGACTATAAAAAAAGGGGGGGGGATAGGAATAGTATTTTGACTGTAAATATGGTGATCACATTTCTTGAAACAAAAAGTATGATTTATGACCTAAAAACATTTTTTATATTTAATACAGTGGAGACCGAGAGAAAAGTATTTTTGAAATTAACACTGAAAAATCCAAGACATTGGTTACTATAGGTTGATAGTCACATAAAGAACAAACTTTCTTTTTTAATTTTTGATAAAAATATTTTCTAAATCCTAAATTATTAAAGTTAGAAAGAAGAAGGAGAAGAGGTAGGTATCAGAATGTTTGTTTATCTTACTAATTAAATAAGCATTTCACCGTCTGTTTTTATATATATGCTTCCCAGTCTAGAAGAAAAATTTTTGGTCCATAACACAGCTTTCTTTTTCTTTCTTTTGAGAGGGAGGGTGAGAGGGGGAGGAAGGGGCAGAGGGTGAGAGAGAATCTTAAGGCTCCATGCCCAGTGCATTGCCTGACAGGGAGCTCAGTCTTGCCACCCTAAGATCATGACCTAAGCCAAAAATCAAAAGTCAGACGCTTAACCAACTGAGCCACCAAGATGCCCCCATAACACAGCTTTCTAATATTCTTTTGACCTACAGCCTAAAATGTGTAATGACCACAGACCCTTTTGGGAGTCGTGAGATGTATCCTGGGCGTAAGTTTTTCTTAGCTTGTGATAGGAAGGAGTATGGGTAGATAAGATTAGAGCGTGCCTATGAACAAAGTGCCCTAAAATAGAAGTTTTATAATCCCTGGCCAGGAAATCCCAGTTTTATAATCCTCTACAATCTGTGGTCTGTTTTGTCCTTAGAATGCAAGCCTAAAAGCCATTACAGTCGATGGGTCGATGGGGAGAGTAGAGATGCAAGAAACAGAGCTCTAAACAAGACTTTACAGAAGCTGACTCTGTGAATAGGAGGTGAGGTTTCTGGTATCTATTAATGTTATTGATTAAACCACAATATTCTAGAATATAGTTTACATTTAGTGTTTTTCTTTTAAATAAAGATTTTCTGTACCTTTCAGCTTCCCCACTTATAGTGGAAATTTTTCCCTGCTCAAAAGGCAGTCATGATGTAGAAAAGGCTCCCATCTCTAGGCACCAAAGCAGGGGACTCCTGAACCACTAGACAGGCCTTGTGGTAGTTAAAACCATACCTGCAAGACCTCTAACATGTGTCTCTCTCCATATGACCCATCTGCAGTGACAAGTTTCCCCTAACAGCCCTCACAGGTCTCTGGAACGCCATGGTCAGTGTTTGCGGTCTTGCATACCACACACAAAAACTCTATTATTTCAAAGAAATGAAAAGAATCTCTCACCTTGAAAGAGTGAGCGGGTTGAGAACAGGTGTTAGACCTAGAGTAACCCATCTCTGCAGGGGGTCTTACACCACCCCTGAATGCCAAACAGATTCCACCAAACCCCAGAAGAAAACCAGGTATATTCTTGAGGTGTGAAAACGCTAGGAAAGATCTAAGGGAGGAGGCAGGTGTCACTCAGTACCACAGCCATCAGGGCTGTGTCTACACGGATAAGTTTATGTTTATTTGTTGAGTTCAAACAACAACCCATATAGAAACATTTGCCCCATGACTTAGGCCTATCTTTAAATTATCACAAACAGGGGTGCCTGGGTGGCTCAGTGGGTTAAGCTGCTGCCTTCAGCTCAGGTCATGATCTCAGCGTCCTGGGATCGAGCCCCACATCGGGCTCTCTGCTCCACAGGGAGCCTGCTTCCCTTTCTCTCTCTCTCTGCCTGCCTCTCTGCCTACTTGTGATCTCTGTCTGTCAAATAAATAAATAAAATCTTTAAAAAAAAAAAATTATCACAAACATAGGGGCACCTGGGTGGCTCAGGTCATGATCTCAGGGTCCTGAGATCGAGCCTCTCCTGGGGCTCCATGTTCAGCAGGGAGTCTGCTTCTCCCCGCTTCTCTCCCTCTGCCCCTCCCCCTCTCTAAAATAAATGAATCTTAGAAATAAATAAATAAATAATAAATTATCTCAAACATAGATTATCAATAGGTGTAACTGTTCTGAAGGACAACTTGGCAAAACCTTTCATGTATATATGATACATATATATATGGATTTGTGCAAAGATCTAGCTATAAAGGATATTTGTTTAGAGTGGTAAAAAACTGGAAACAATCCAATACCTAGCTAGCATTAGGGAACTGAATACTATACTAGCATGAATGCTACACACCATTTAAAAGTTGTATTGTGGAAGGATACTTAATAACATAATACCTTAACGGGAGTGGGGGGAAGATTATGAAGCAGTATGAACTATATGATTCCATTTGGGAAAGAGATCATAAAAAAATAAGTAAACAAAAGTAAGAATTTCCCCAATGTGTTTATATTTTATTGTGGCTTCTGAAGCTTATACAACAAATTTGGACTATGTAAATTTAAAAAATGAAATGAAGCTTTTTAATTACTACTTCTAAATTTCAAACAAATATTCCCCAATATTAATTACCAGCACAACTACTGGGAAAGAGGAAAGAAGGGAGGAGAGAATTAACTTGGGTTGTTTTTTCTTATTCAATTTCATTGAAATGTAGGGTCAACCCAACTTGAATTGCCCTCTCTCGGTAGATCTTGAATATAATTAGGATGTATATTTTCTACTGAAAAAGCAGGAGGAAAATGCCTTGTTTTTTCTCTCAATCCTTTATCATTACAACCCTATGATTAAGATTACTTCTTCTATTTACTGAACTGGGTG
Source organism: Mustela nivalis (assembly GCF_964662115.1). Lineage (NCBI taxonomy): Eukaryota > Metazoa > Chordata > Mammalia > Carnivora > Mustelidae > Mustela > Mustela nivalis. Next base: position 72,001,971 of record NC_139023.1, on the reverse strand, counting down.
AATTCTAAAGTTTTTTTTTTTTTTTTCTGAGGTGAAGGTGTTAATTTGCATTACCTCTGATTACTCATTCAAAAGAACGAGGCAGGTTGCATCTGCTATATATTATGCAGTGAGCTGTTGATTATCTGTGGAGACAAGGACAGTACAAATAATAAAAATCCACAGAGAATACCCAAACTTCATTTTAGCCAGAAGTGTCAACAGTTTGCCAGAGTTGTTAGCAAGGAACAAAGCTGATTTGAGTTTTATCTCCCAACTCCCTTCCATATGCTTGAGGATTATGCTAATAAGAAGTGAAATGACCAGCAGCAGAGGCAGCCCTGAGTAATTCCTAGTCGGGAGAATTGGTTTCTGATTAATCAAGATCTGGCTGAATTGGAGCACAGACATGCAACTGTCTCCTGATACGGGTCCTAAATATTCCTTAAATGCTCTTCGTCTAAAAAATTCCATTTACTTGACAACATGTTTACCAGAGTTTATTTCACTTACAAAATTCGATCCACGTAATATGCCATTTCGGCCCTACCTGAACCCTGTGTACACAGAATAAACAATGAACTCATCTCTCTCGGTCATACTGTCCTACTAAACTATCAAATTAAAATTTCCAAATATGTGTTTTTATAGTAATTACAATTCCATTTACCAGATCGATCTATTTAGGCAATATGCAATTAACATGAAATTCAATAGCCTAAAATTACTAGCTTTCTAAAGCTTGGAAGGAAAACGTGTCCTTCCGTGACCTTTCGTTAGTCAGTATAATCCACAGAAATTCTACACTCGTGCATATTTACACACATACATAAACCCTCACAATGTCCATGATTTGATTTAACAGATGCCTTTGACACTCCATATGTCCACATATCTCATTTTAAATTTGAAATTAAGAAAGTTAAGACAGGCCTTTTCAGACCTTATGAGAAATATCATTTCTCTAAAACTGCTTTTCTTTGAGGGAGTATCATAAATTGACTGACAGGGATGTTAACTGCATTAACTTTTTAGGATTCTTTCAAGCCTCCGTCTTTTGTGAAATAACTATAAATTTAAATTGGTGGTTCATATGGCTTTTTTCCCCCACAACAAATACGAGTAAGATAAATTGAACTAAAACTCTTTTATGCTTTATTGAATAACAGCCAGCAATAAGGCAAGCTCAGGGAGCAGATTCTAATACCAGATGTATGGCATAGCTTTAAATATCTTCTATTGCACTGGATAACAGGTTAAAATCTGTCCCCTTAGTAGGAGATTCAAATTGCCTCTTCTAGACTTTTCAATAAGAACTTTCTGGTCTTTCCTTTTGCAAGTGATAAGATTTTCTTCACCTAGTTTGTACATAATTTCTGTCTTCTCTCTGAGGAAAACATTTCATTGTCACTGCAACAGAAGAAAATACTAGGCATTCTGAGGACAAACTGATTCATGATTTGCTGATTTTCAACAAATTATACTCCTTTTATTTTGAATTTGTGAATCGACGTCACCAAGTTGAAGGACAAGCCTGAACAATCATCCTCAGTGATCCCCATTTAAGTAAGTTCAAGAAGCTTCTTAGCTTCATAAAAACTAATATAAAAATACAGAAAATTTCAGAAAAGGTTACCGACTTTGATCTTTCTTGTCCCATGTATTTGCTTTCTGACTCAGATGTTCTTTAAATAATTGGGCTCTCCCACGGGTGTCTGAAGGTCTAGTGGCTTTCTTCCGTGTATGTGACTACTTCAAATCAAGCTTCATAGTCACTATCTCAATGTCTCCCACACAAGGCACAAGGAAGGAGACCTAGCACATTAGAACATTGCACGATGATTTCTGACATTCATTTCCCAATTTGTGGGTAATTTTTTTCCAAATTTGAGTAAATTTTTTAAAAAGACAAATGTATATTTTTCTATCTAGAAACAATCTAATCAAACTTTTCACAGTATTCCCACAACCCTAAAATTTAGCTTCAACATTTATTGATCTTACTAGACCTCAAAATGTCCCTGCCAGTTTTTAAAACCAAAAAGTTGAAGAAGTAGGATTGAAAATAAATAAATAAATAAATATGAATGACCATGTATGGATCGCATATTCATCAGGCATTGAATAATCACTTACTTTTAGTAAAACAAACTCCAGCGGCAATGATAGGGAAATTATTCCTGCCGCGATAAAAATATGCCATTTTATGATGCAAATTTTTCCAGAGTTGGCAACATTCTTTTTTTATTTTTAACACTTTCCTTACTCTTTTTCCTCATTTCCACTTGGCAGTGGTCCTGAATGCTGAAAGCTTAAACTCCAAAGTGTACATGTATATTTAGCCCAGAATCAACCTGAACTCAGTGTCCAGCCAAGGACTGATTCTTACACACAAAGACACTTAAGTCCCCAAGTTCCTGTGTTCCTCCCTCACCGTGCAAAAGTAACTTGGTGGAGAATGGACAGCTATGTTTATTCCTCTAACACAACCCAAATTTGAAAATCCCTTTCATTGAGAGCACTGAAAATGTTATGCAGTTTAATAATAAAAAGAAAACAAGGAGAAAATACGGTATTTGTGGGTCTCATACTGACTTTTATAAAGAAGTTGGAAATTATCATTTAAAAAAATAAATGAATCAAAGTGTTTTGCATGTTTAAAAAAAAGCACTCTTTATGCAATTAAATCTCACCATAGGTTAAATGTCTACTGCTTCTTTAGCTATTATGTGAAGCTGGACTCATTTATATCTTAGACACTTATTTTAAACCAATGTATTCAACTAAAGTAAGTTCTAGATCTGTGCTAATTTTAAAAAGTCAAAAAATGTCCAGAGTAAAGAGAAGACAATTTCATAGATTCCCTGTGAGGAATATTCCCCTTACAAGGCTGTGTTACAGAGCAAACGAAAAATTAGGAATTGAGCAAAATTAGGTCTTCTGAGGTCATTAATTGCGTTAGCTACCTGAAAAATATACAGTTAATGGAGTCTGGTTTTTCTTTAATAGCAATACTTCAGGGCCAGAAATATCCAGGTATCAACGATTTTCTTGGCTGTACATGCAAGCCTACACTGAAAACATTCTAATTAGGTATCTATCTTGCTCCTTTGCTCTACAGGTAAACATCTCAAAACAAACAAACAAACAAACAAACAAAACCTTTAAGAGTTCCTTTGCTGCCCTTTCTCTCTTCCAAGGTGGACAACCTGTTTCCCTCACAAGTTGCCTCAACTGACCTCACTGATGTTACCAGTAACCAACTTGTTACTAAATTTGTGAGCACCTCACAGGCCGTCCCTTCCCCTCATCACTTGTCCCACAAGCCCGCACAAGTATGACCTTCTCCAAGAAGGCTTACCCAACCCATGCCCCACTGGCGACCTTGGGCGTTGCATCTTCTGTCCTCCTGGAGCACCTCTGAATGCTCTAAGAGAATTTCCATGCAGCAAGGCACCCATTTATTTGTCTCCCCCACCTCCCCACTGATTATGAGCCCTGCCAGTACAGGTTTTAGCCTTATTTATCTTGATACCCACATCGCCTACCCAGTGTCTAAACCTTGGCTGGCCAGCTGTGCTCTCTTTCCAATCTCAGGAAACAAAGCAGCAAGTCCTGGATGCTGTGTGGCGGTTACCTCTCACGGCATTAACACAGAGAGGTTTTGCCTAATGTCTTTCCGGGCAAAACTCTCATCCACACATTCCTCATTCCGAGCCTAGAGGATCGTGTTTCAGACCTCCGTGTCATCAAATATCCCACAGCTCTGTTTGTGCCCGAAATGAAGCCGCACGGAAATGAGGTGCGTGGTGGTTAGGGCAGAGGAAGGACCACGGAAGCCTAGGAAGTTTCCAAAATGAATCCACTTTTCCTGCCTCCTTCCCCTTCTCTATGCATTTTCATCGCTTTCAGAAGCACTGACACCTCCTAGCCATCTAATCAAGACAAATCTTTTATGCAGTAATTAAAATACAGCTCATCTTCAAGGGGAACAGAAAAACAAAGGCTGAAACAATTAGCTGACTGCGCCAAACAGCATGGTTCGCTCTCCACCCCCCCCCCCCCGACTCTTCCTTCTCCCTCCTGCCTCCAATTGCTTGCTTTTAAGTATTTTCACAGGAAGGAAAACTTCATTTTGCTGAAAGGTGAGAAACTGAACAGACACTTAGACTAGGAAATAGTTTAATTGAATTTCATATGAAAAATGCTTAGGACTGTTTAAGACAAACGTCAGGTTCCCTGCTCGACTGACATCGCATTAGGCAACAAAGGGAGTCCGAGATACTTGCTAATCTGTTGCGGTCAGGTTAGAGCAGAATATTGCATTAGCATGCAAAAGGACACAGGCCAGCAATACAGGGAGAGACAAGTCTTCCCAGAATAAAGACTGCAGCGTAGAGAGAGGTAAATTGTACTAGTAATAACTCAGAAGGTGGAAAATGAACTTGTGCCTCGTAAGGCTGTGTGGGCCTTGATTACATTAGCGCTACTGGTGATATTATGCAGTATATTCATTTTTATTGTATTAGTTTTTGAATAGTCTGTAAAAGGCCAGTGTTTTATTTGGCACCCTGAGCCACCTATCTTTCCTATAACATCCCCTACCAGCACATTCAAGCATTAGCATTCAGGTTTTCTGAAATCTTTTAACCATTGATGGCTGCCAGCAGTCAAATTAAATTCAAAGGGTTTAGTATAGCTCCAGGTTTTAGCTATATAATTTACTAAGAATGCCCAAAGCAGTTGCAATCTAATTTGCAGTTCAGCAATGAATACCATTTCCTAACGAAAACTACCTGAGATTTCCTTTTGAGGCTCCGGAAAAAAAAAAAATACACTTGTGACACCTGTGTGTCTTCCTTCTAGCATCGACTCAAAAAACCAACCTGCCAAGAGAACACTGTACCTTGTGCAAGGGAGCACAGGAAAAAGGAACCATGGGAATGGATTTGTTTTTCCTGCCAAGTTATCTGAACCAATACAGCCACCCTCTATTTCTTTTTAATATTTAGATTGTTTTTCAACATCTTCTAAGTCTAATATTACTGCAGTATCCATCAGAGCTTCCCTAGCAACCAGCATGGACTTTACCAAAATCTTGGCTCTCTGATAAATGATTGATAGATAGACAGTCACATCGATGATAGGTACCAATACAGAAAAACCCAGACTTGATCATTTCATAACTCGTTGGTCTATTTCCTGTGGCAGACCAGAGTGTCGATTCCTAATCTTAGTGCTCATTTCATTTCTGTCACTTACTCTGGAAGCACCACTGTCTCTATTTCATCCTTATAGAAGGGAAAGAAAACAGAAAGTTACTGTTCAAAGTCTACAGCTAACGTACAGTATTATTTTATCTTATAAAAATGTAGCTCTCTCTTACCTGAGATTAAGGCATGAGGAATCCTTGAAAAGTGTTTTGGGAATCTTCTGTGAAAGCCGAAAATATAAAATGTTATTTAACTTTTATTTTTAAATCTAATCTCTCTTCCTGCTATATAGGAATTCCGATTCCTAGTGTCAAGGTGATAATGACAAAGTGGATAAGAGAAATTGCAGCTAACAGTTGCCAGGTGAAATCTAAAATCTTACAAGCATTCCCTATCACAGAGACAGCACTCACCAGTGGAGGAGGCTGGAGAAATAAAATCACCAGGCTGAATTAATTTAGTTAACAAATGGCATAATTTGGAAGCCTGTTAGAAAAGCCAGAGGTGCTAGCTATACACACACAGCGTTAATCACTCACCATCGAGCCAACTTGAGGTAACTAGAAATCAAGCCATTAAGGTATAAACCGGAAAAAACCAAGTTTGTAATGACTCAAACGATCTAAATCTGGCTGTTGATCTCTCCTTTCATTTTCCACTCAATAGGCCCCCTTATATACCTTATAATAAATTCTATAGTTTGCAAAATTTGAAAATACTAATGGAGAGGCATTTTTAATGTTTTCAAAGCCTATCAAAATCTCAGCAGTTGAAAGGGAGCAGAGGCATCCCAAAACAAGGAGCAGAAGCTAAGCCCGTATGGGCACCTGCCCCCAGGTCACACCTCCCATTGCTAAGCCCTCTCCCCCACGCAGACTCTGAAGGATGCCTCAAGTATCCCAAAATGTGGCAGAATGTGCAACGAAAGAGAATGCCACAATATTTTGATTTTTCATTTCTATTCCCATGGGATACAAAACATAACCTATTGAATAAAAATGAAAATGAGTCTGTTTTTCAAGCATCACCTTGCTCCTCGGTCCTCACGGAACGGATCTCCACCCACTTCAGCTAACAACAAGAACCTGTATTTGTTTGTAGAGCACCAGACAGAAAATTAATGTAGTCAGCTGTTCACTTTCCAATTAATTTAGTGAAGCGGCAACTAAATAATCCAATTCTATCAAGTCTGAACATAAAAACTATCAGCTGCACAGCACTTTAGAAAACAGGAGAAGGAAGAAAAGTAACCAGCATTTTCAAACGCCCTCTACATCAGGCACTTTGCTAGGCCCTTGCTCCTATTTTCTTTATTTTCATCCTCACGGGAGCACCGAAAGGAAGGAACTCTTATTTTTATTTTACGTAAACTCCCCTTACATACAAAATTTAAACACCTTGCCCCACGATCGCGGAATGAGTGTGTGGTAACACTGGGACGGTGCCCGAGGTCTCTCTGACTCCTTGAGTTAAAACGGAAATACATGAATGAAAAAATCATGATGACACTTTTTGTAGGATTACGCACTGGATGTCTCTGTGCTTAATATTTTTAATAATTCTGCTTATTTTTAGGTGTTAAATTGGCTTTGATGCTCCCTTCCTGTTCTCTTGTTCTGGGGCAGAGTCATTTACTTCTTCAGAAACAAGAAGGTCATCTGTCTCCTTTCCCTTCCTTCATCTGCACCTTTTCTTTTTTCCCCAACTCGCTCATATCCCCCAAAGATCCAGGCAGGCAAGAGGACAAAGAGTATGACTTGATGGGAATTAATGAATTGTGTTTAATGAAAAATTAATTCTGAATACAGATTGTTACACTTTATGGATACTTTGCGTGGGCATTTGTGATTAGAATAACTTTACAGAGGATTAAGGCCCAATAAAACCCCACAAGATGTACAGTGTATGTGTCAGACATCTAAAAATTCTTGAGAAAGCAATTATGCTGAGTGCCGTCTAATAATAAATCCAAATGGACAGCTCTGATATGAATGGCGTATCCTGACAACACTACCCCCACCTGACTCTGCCTTGCAATCTTTGCTAGACTCTCTGCAAAAGAACAGATGTTCTGCTTTGGGTTGAGAAATCAACAGTTACCATTCATATGTTCCAAAAATTCAAGGGCCTAGTGCTGCTGTTTTAAGGATGCTAATTAATTCTAGCCCTTATGCTCCAATATTCTTGCAGTTTCAATCAACCGCATTCTCATAGGACTTTGGGCCCAGCATCTTCTTTGAAAGCCTATGGGGAAAAGCAACTAGGAAATGTACACTTCATGGACCCAGGGGGGAAAAAAAGGATTAATCTGATATGCTCTGATTTCGTCTATTTCTCATAATGTTCTCATGCCTCCCCTCTCTGCTGTATTGATTTGACCAGGTAGGCACAGCCCGGATGACAAATATAATTGAAATCAAAACTGGAGATGCCTTTGGTAATACTTTTTCCATTTATTTACCCCTGAAACACAGAAACACAGACTAATTTTGGAAGCTGCATAGAAAGAGCTATTTACTGAATCTGTTTCTGGGTTGGTTTGTTTGTTTGTTTTTATGTCTAGTGTTGACTGTGCATCATATCCAGCTCGGAGCATGGTAAAAATGCAGGTTCCTGGGCTTCAAAGCACACAGATCTGCGAATCTGTGAGAGTTCTGGGGTATCCACAATCTTTAAATAAATGCCCTATTCTGAAGCAGATGAGCTGGGGACCTCAGGAAATGCTGTGTTCATCCACATGCACCCCGGAACATGGATGTTAACAATTGGTGTGACCTTTGCCCCAGATGGATGCGCTCAAGCAAAAACGAGGGTATAAAGATCCCACTCCATTTACTTTAACGGATGCTGCTCTGCTCACGCCCCCACAGACATCCTTCACAACAGAGCTTCGGGGTTTGAATCACCTGCGGTAATGACAGTCCCCGGGACCTCGGATGGAGTCCAGTGACTCGCTATTTTAACAAGCATGCCAAGCAAATGTCACGCATCCTAAAGTCTGCTGCACCACTCCATAACACCAAAGCAAGTATGCCCAGGAGAAGAGCCTCAGCTGAGGCGCCAGCCAGACCTGGGTTGGAATCCCAGATATTTTACGTGTAACTGACATGGGCAAGTTCCTGCACCTTCACTTAATCTCTGTGAGTTTTAGTTACCTCTCTGTAAATTTGGGATGATCGTGTCACCTTCCAAATTGTTGGGAGAATTAAATATGATCGTGTGTGTCAAGAGGTAAGACACAGAGTGCGACTCTGAAAACAGCAGGAGCGAGGGGTTTCACATTTGTGTGGTGCCCGCTCATCTGAGGAACAGGGTCTGTCACCCTTTTCCAACAGTTATTTGCATGCCTTAGTACGAAAGACTCTTTTGGTGTTTTGCTGAAGGACAGCAAGGAATGATTTTTTGTTGTAGGAGACTTTGGGAGGGGTCTGGGGAAAGAAGAGGGAGAAATGAAGAATACAGGGAAGATGATAAAGAATAAAGAACCTGTCCCCATCAAGCCACTTGTCTTCATATTGTACTCAAGTCAGGGAGGACAGAGTCTGAAGGAGCGGGGTTTTTTCCAAGATTTTATTTATTTCGGGTGGCTGAGTCAGTTAAGTAGCTGCCTTCAGCTCAGGTCATGATCTCAGGGTCCTGAGATCAAGCCCTGCATTGGGCTCCCCGCTCAGTGGAGAGCCTGCTTCTCCCTCTCTCTCTCTGCCTGCTGCTCTGCCTGCTTGTGCTCTCTCTCTATCTCTCTGCAAATAAATAAATAAAATCTTTTTAAATAAATAAAATCTTTTTAAAAAAATAAAAAGATTTTATTTATTTATTTGAGAGAGAGAGAGACAACACTAGCGGAGTCAAGGGCAGAGAAGTAGGCTCCCTGCTGAGCAAAGAGCCTGATGCCAAATTCCATCCCGGGGCTTTGGGATCGTGATCTGAGCCGAAGGCAGACACTTAACTGACTAAAGCCACCCAGGCACCCTGAAAAAGCTGTTTTCTAAAGAGACTTTTGTGACCCTATCCCCAGGTTGTGATGTTTAAGGGCCCAAGAGAGGCAAAACAATGAAGAGAACCATTCTCCATTTCTGTGTAGAATTCATTGACCCTCAGAAACATAAAGATGGGTATCATAAGAAGAAGCAAAAGACAGCTTTCGGCATCAGCATTCGTGGCCTCACAGCTGCCACCATTACAAGTGGCAACGAAGAGACCCCGTTGGGAGGTTTTGAGGGCTGAGAGTCAGAGGATCGCCCCAGAAAGCAAGGAAAATAGTCAGCCATGCTGCTTAATTCTAAAGCTGAAAATTCGGTTGTCAGTACACACCTGACCACTCGGGAACACCCCACGCACCTGGAGAGGTCTGTGCAGGGAAGCTCAGTGCCCTGCCGGGGCAGATCAGGGCCGGGAGCAGGAGCTCCGGGTCTTCCTATCACCTGCCTTGCTTCGCCTCCACAGATGGGTGAGTAGATAGAGTAACAATTTTCATTATAAATGCCCGTTATCGGTCCCAAGGGGGGCTGGTCTACCAACAGCAGAGAGAAATAAATGTTTTTTTTTTCCTCTGCCAGAATTAAATGTCAAATTATAAGCTCAAATGGTGGTAACTCTGGTTTCTGCATGGGCTTAGTTATCACTGGCCTCAAACAAACCATCTTAACCTATATATGGTACAGCTTCTTCACCTATGAATTAGCCTACTTGACAGAGACGTTCAAGACTTAATACCTGAAGATAAAAATGGCTCAAGCCAATTTAGAGAAAGCGTCTAAAAGAGTCCAGAATGAAGGGTTTGGTCTCTAGCTGATGCTCAAAAAGCACAGCTGTCTGATTTATATTGTATTCAGATGGGTAGTAGGAAGGATACAGAAACTGCGAGTTTGCTCTGCCGAGAACAAGCCAAGTGACCTTGAGCAACTCCTTTACACTCTGTGAGCCTCCCTTTCTTCCTCCATAAAGGCAAGAGTTCTATTTTGTCCTCAGGGTTCAAGGTAGACGATATCAGGTCTTGAGAAGAGCAACTAAAAATATGATCTCCTTGTGCTGCCAAGGGAGTTACATCACCCCACGCTTACAAGAATCCAAATGTTGACTGAGATCTTCTGTAAGCAAAAAGAAACACTGAAAAGCCTTGTCAGGCATTCTGTAGTCGGTTGGTAATGCAGATTGAATGTGTCTATCTTGAGCACACCCAGATGTTTATACCATTTGGATGCGTGTTAAAAAGTTAATGTTTCCCTTAATGAGATGCACCAGGCCCCTTCCTGGCATTAGAGCCACAGTAAAGAGTGGAGGAAGCGGGTAGCATAGCTTCACGGTGAGAATGACACACGGTCGTCACCAGCTTGTTGATGACACTGGTCGTTTGAGTTCAGTCCTCTGTGTTCATTCATTAGTTTGTCAACAAATATTTACTGTGTGTCTTTCCTAAGCGAGGCACTGGGCAGAGATGTGGGAAATGCAAAGGTGTTATCCTGGCCTGCCCTGAGTGTCAGATCTTGTTTGAAGGGAGAGGTATCCAAGCAATTATAAAACAAGTTAGTTGATGACAAATGTCTCATCATTCTAGGCAGTATCATTCAAGCAGTGCGTTCTAAATTTATTCAATGCCTTCTTTCAGCTGAATGAGGCATCGACTGTAGATGGAGCGCTCCAAGGTTTTCCCAATGAAAGAGAAATTGGAGCGGGATAGAATGGATGAATGTGGAGCGAGGAATGAACTGGAGGACGCTTGTGCTAGGAAGGGAAACTAGCAAAAACAAAAGCACTGAGCTGGGAAATCCTGAAGCCACCAGAACAAAGCGGGTGAAATCCCACACTGTTGTTCAATGTGGGAACGTCGACAGGTCCCTACTCACTATGTCCATGCCTCCCAAGGAGGAGGATCCCATCAGATCGATGATTATAAACAGTTCCCTGACACCAAGTGCTTGTTTCTTTAGCCAGTATTACTCATTTCATTAATTTAAGTGGTTAGTTGCCAGACAACAGTCTAGAGATCGTAGATCCAATCTTTCAACTGACGCAAGAAAAAAAGAGAAAAAAACAACTTCTCAGTTTTGCTCACATCCCAGTTTTGCTCACATAAAACAGTGGGTCGCCCCCACCGCCCTCTCAGCTTCGGTGGACCTTCTGCCTTTAGTGAAGCCATCAGGGCATGTCAGGGGCAAGAACAGTAAAAAGCCAAACCATGGGGCTTCCCAGTGGAAGATAGACTGACATATCCGGATCGAGCAATATGTCATCGTTCTGCTGAGCCTGTAAGAAATGTTGCTAACCATTGGCCATAGGTGATGCCATATCCCTACTATGAACTGTCTTTGCAAATTCCAAAGAACTTTAAAATGACATTAGCAGCTACTGGGGCTGGAAATAAACTCAGGATTAACACCAACCAGAAATGTAAATATTAAGAGAAGCAAATATGTTCCCCAAAAGAGACGGCTTTCAGACTATACATCTAGCCATACCCTCCCTCCCAACTGAGTTGAATTCATCGTATTTAGTAAGTGGGAACCTAAAATAATCCTCATTATTTTATACATTTTTCAGTAGTTTGAGTACTCTAAATTATACAAAGCTTTTTACAAATAAATGATCTTCAAGTGAACTTCTGTGACACGACAGGTCTGTTATTTTAAAGTTTTGTATTTGTTCCTTCACCTTACATGTTCTACCCTTTGACAAGTTTCTCTCAATTGGCAGTTTCTATTTATATTTCAATATATTAGTATAACAAATTTAAATAAAATCCTCCACTTGTATCATTAATTAGCATTTGGCAATGGGCCTGATTATATGCCCTTGGCAGCAAAATGATTTAAGTACCTAAAAGGTTATTTTTATCATTTATTAAGAATGCCTGTTAGCAAACTATTACCACCAACTTCTCAACACGGAGACTCTGCAGACTAGCATGGATCCTAACGCACCTCTCCAGGTGCTGAGGAGTAACTGACAGTCAGTATTTCTAACAAAATAGGAAGGTCTGTGTGAACAAAAGGGCATTTAAATGATTACAGTTGTTCTACATTGAAAGGATTTAAAATAATTTCGCTATTCTGTGCTGGAATTTCAGGAAACAAAGTTTTCTCCTTATCATCAATAGTCTAGTAGACTATGCACTGGGATTTTTGTTTGTTTTATTTCATTTTATTTTATTTGTTTATTTGACAGACAGTGAGAGAGGGAACACAAGCAAGGGGAGGGAGAGAGGGAGAAGTAGGCTTCCCTCCAAGTAGGGAATATGATGCGGGGCTCCATCCCAGGGCCCTGGGATCATGACCTGAGCCGAAGGCAGACGCCTAAGGACTGAGCCACCCAGGTGCCCCCACAGGAATTTATTTAACCAGCAGAAGTCCTTATCTGTGCTCTTCTAACTAAGAAGAAGTTAGAACTTCTAACTTCAAACACCTTGACTGAACATGAACTGCAAGAGGCCTGGAAAATGTTTGCTTTTTAATCATGAACTCTCGTTCCTAGATCTCCTGCTCACTATGTATTTCCAGCAACTAGCCCAGTGTCCGGAATATAATGAAAGCCCAATAAGTATCTGGTGATGCAAGGGCGCCTGGGGGTTCAGTCTTGATTTCGGTTCAGGTCTTGATCTTGGGGTCCTAGAATCGAGCTCCACATCTGGCTCCCCAAAGAGTCTGCTTGAGATTTCTCTCTCTCCCTCTCCCTTGGCCCCTCCTCCCACTGGCTCTCACTCTCTCTAAATACATAAATAAACAAAATCTTTTTTTAAAAAATCAGTTCCATAACAAAGGGAAGAACATCAATTTATTGTATGCCTCTTAAGAGAGAGAATGACTTAAAAATGAAGTGAATTGGGGCATCTGGGTGGCTCAGTCAGTTGAGCTTCTGACTCAGTTGATTTCAGCTCAGGCTATGGTTTCAGGGTTGTGCCACTGAACCCTTGCTGTGCTCCATGCTGAGCATGGAGCCTGCTTGAGATTCTCTCCCCCCACCACCTCTCTCTCTCTCCCTCTGTCCCCCGCCCTGTGTTTTTTTTTTTCTCTCTCTCACTCCAGAAAAATAAATAAATAAGTAAATAAAAATTAGGTGAATTGACATAAGTTCACCCTTGTTTGTGATTTCATTTAAACATGAGTTACAGCTATTAGGCCTGAACAGTATGGAGGATACATTTTTGGAACAAGCAATGTAGTGAATCATGGAAAATCTGCCATGCTGACAGTGTATTTTCAAGAACCACAAATTAATATGCGTCCTGTATAAAATGAAAAAAATATCCATTTGTTGTGACTCTGCAGGCACAGTGTTTTGTGTTTTTTTTCTGACCCATCAGAGAGAATTAGAAACAATGTTCCATGAAGGCAATGCTTTGGTCACTAGAATAAAGAACCTAAGTGTTGTAAATAGAGAATTTGATTTACCATATACTCTTCTGGGCTGTGGGCATGTAAGTATTTCTTAAGCAAAGAGATTTAAGACAGATAGACTTTCTACAGGGAGCTTACAATCTGGTTGTCTTCAGTAAGAATCTTAGAAGGGAGAAAAGGAGAATAGGGATGTGAAGAGAAATCAATGTTTCAAGGAAACCTTCAGAAAGAAAGAGAACCTAGAAACTTCCAAGATAGGCCAGAAGGAAAAACTATGTACTAGAACGCATTTAACACCTGGCAGAGCCTCAGACTCCACGGGGAAAAAAAAAAAAATGTAATCCACCTCCACCTTCAGTCAGAGGTATACTGTCATTCAATTCTAGCAAAAAAGAAAAAAAAAAAATCCAAATATGGATGGAAATGAAAATAGGCCCGTGCCTTATTGTGAATAAAATATTCATCAGTCAAACAAATTCATAATCAGAAGCGGGCTACTTTTCAAATAGAACTCAACAGTGAATGAGGTGAATTTTAGATCATGTGTGTGAAAGAGGCTTGAAATAACTCCCCGAATATCAACACTAGGTCTTGTAAACACAGACAATACACTCTTCCCTGTATTGGGTCCCCTCCATCTTGGGAATTGCTTGTCTCATTAGTCGCAGGTTCCTCGTTTTCTTAAGTTTCTTTAGGGCAGCTGAAAATAAACAGTTCAAGCAAGGCAATAACAGCAGACTAATAAGCCGACTTGTGTAAGCTCACTCTGCAATAAAAGCAGAAAAGACGGAGAAGGGCGCTAATTCCACGTGCCAGATGCTGTATTAAATATATTCTATGTGTTATCTCTTTTCATCCTTCCAACAACCCTGAAAATTAGTATTAATGGGAACATCATTTCTATTTGTGGAGCTAAGACTTAAGAACCACAGAGATTTATAGTCCTCACAATGCTAGCCGTGCGTGGAAGGGGGATATGAACACAGGTCAGTTGGGCTGAAAATATGTGTTCACCCAACTAAGCACACAGCACCCTTTAAAAAGTGCTACAAATATGCAATCTTGCATCACCTTCATCGTGCCTGACTGAAGGAGTGCTCCCAGCGCCCACCACTTGGTTGCCCCTATAACCCATACTTGAGAAGTAATTTTCATACATCCACATCATGGTCTTTGGGGATACCTTTTTGGTAGCTCTCCTGTAAGGCTAATACTACATGTTTTATAGATATGACATTTGTCTGGTGAGGTCAGTCACCTCCACCACCAACAATAACACAACAACAGTTGTATCTTATTATTCTCTACAGCCCCTGACACAGTGCCTTGCAAATAATTGGTAGTAAATGGTTGCTGAATTGAACTGAAATATACGAAGGACATTGCCCTAAATTATAGGATAAGGCAGCAGAGTCCACATTGTCTTTGATTCAAAGCATTATTGAGCATCAGCTGAATGCCCAATGACATTGTATTTCATGAGAAATACATGCATGACACTGTATTTCATACATTCATGGCATTTAGTTTTTCTACAACATCTTTTTTTATATAAACATAGAATGTATTATTTGTTTCAGTGATGCAGGTCTCTGAATCATCAGTTTTACACAATTCACAGCCCTCACCATAGCCCATACCCTCTCCAATGTCGATTTCTACAACATCGTTTCAATAGTAAATGGGACCCCATCGTTCACACTACCATTATGGTTCCCTATAACAGGGGACATAATGGCATTTGATATCCTTTTTTTTTTTAAAGATTTTATTTATTTATTTGACAGACAGAGATCACAAGTAGGCAGAGAGACAGGCAGAGAGAGAGAGAGAGAGAAAGAGGAGAAAGCAGCTCCCCACAGAGCGGAGAGCCTGATGTGGGGCTCGATGCCAGGACCCTTGGATCATGACTTGAGCCGAAGGCAGAGGCTTTTACCCACTGAGCCACCCAGGCACCCCGGCATTTGATATCTTTAAATTTTGCCATTTAGAGCTACAAGTCAGTACCACAGATGAATGCAGGAAGTCTTTCCATGTGACATTCCCCCCACCACCCCATCAGGAAAGTGGAAGCGGGAACATTTTATCCCAGAATCTTTTCAATTACAGAAGTTCAATTCTTGGGTTATGTGAGGGCATTGCAGGTTTAGAGGAAAGTGAAATCTGAAACAGCGTCAAGATGCTTTGTGATTTATTCCCTACCACGCTCTGATTTCCTCTCCACCGTCTATGGGAATTCTGAGAACCACGGTCCCTGCATAATTCAGTCCGCCAGTTTCCCATCCTTCTCCCTTCTTTCCCATGTGGCCACTGCTATGTGGTCATTATGGTTGTTACGACAAACAGATCCTTGGGGACATAATTAAGGAGGCAGGAGATGCTTTCATCAAAGGGCAGTTCATCTGCTGTGGCTCTACTGCTGCTCATGCAGGTTAACTACTCGGTAGTCCTTTCGTGTCCCAGAGTCAATCTGTGTTTAAAGGATGGAGGTGAGTGGGCAGCACAGAGTAGTTTATCTTCGCTGCCTCCTCATTTATGATTGCATTGCTCTCTCACACGGCACTACCTCAGCTGATCAAAATCAGGGACCACATATCACCAGAGTCATTGGGATGAAAGGCAAAATACATTCTTTGGTCAATCTACATAAAAGTATTCAAAATAATCATGGCAATACATCTGATGGAAATGCCCAGACATCTAAATGGCTTATCCCAGAGCAAGAATTACTGTCTTCTCTTTTTGCTAGCTTCCCATGGCAGTTGGAGACATCTTTGCAATATATGAATATTCTCAATTATCAGCTCAGCCTGTAAAATTGTGTCAGTTCACATACTCTGCCTGCAATCAACACATCTGTGCTTGATTTCAAGCAGGGAATGGCCAGTTATCAGCAGGAGAGGCTCAACTCCATTCCACTTCTTGACATAAGGCCATAACCCTTTGAGAGACTTCGGCATAAAGATGTGCTAGTAAAATAGTGTTCATTCACATTGTGCTTTCTCTCTGACTCTCCTAAAACTCAACATGATCAAAATTTACAAGGTATCTAGCATGCTCCTATAGGGTCAAAGTGAGAAGCTGGCAAAACAGAACAGAAGAGACAGAGGCAGGTAAGACCTCAGGAAGCTGGGCTAGAAGAGATGCGACTCCGGAAGAAATCCCGAAGTTTTCTCAAAATCCCAGAAATCAAACATTTCATCAAAATGTGAAAGCAGAAAGTTTTTCCCCCATTGAAAGACATGAAAAGTTAATCAACATAAATATGACAGCCCAGGACCCTTAACCCAGAAAACCTGAAGCAAAAATCTGTGCCAGGAAGACAGATGGAATTCATCATTCCTTTCAGTTTCCTGAAATACACAGAGCTTTGCAAACTGTCCCTCTGAACTATGAGAGTAAAATCATTTAGCACAGTCATTAAAAGCAAGAGCCATAACATGTATAACAACCATGTGTAGGTGACATCATTCCACTGAAAAATACCCAGGACATCTCAAACTTTGCTGGCAGACTGAACGGCAACAACGAAATACTGTACAGGGTTTCCACCTAATGCTGGAAAGCTGCCTGTCTCATCTAAAGCTACTGAGAAAACACTCTCTGCCCCAATATCGCATCATCTGATAAGCACGTGGTGGGAATGACTTAGTGGAGAAGGGCAATCCCTGTACCAAGAGAATAGACATAGGTCTCGTTACAACAGTAGAGGTGGTGCGGAACAGAGGGCAGTGGGGGAGGGGGTGGTTTGGGTGGCTTATCCATTTTGAGAACAAACTATGGCTTTTCTAGGGGTCTCTGGTATCAAACATTTTTGCTGCAATAAAATGTTGTCTCTGAACAAGTCATTCCAGCACACAACAGCGGGAACTAACAAAGCCTGGAGTCCAGAGGAGGCCACCTCCTCACCCTGTTATATTATCTGTGACCAGTGGCCAGTGTTGCTATGACAACTTTTCAAAGTAGCCTTACCGAGGACCAAAAAAAAAGGAAAGCAAAACAAAACCGAACCTCCCAGCACAGATTATGCCTACTGGACATGAAAGAGCTGGTCAATTCAGTGAAGGGTAAATGGTCAGGACAGCTCTTAAGCATTACTTAGAAGCCCTCCACCCTCAATTTTAAAAATTGTCTGAAACCTTCACTTATAGTGTCATGAAAGTATATAGAAGTTTCTTTATAAACCTTAATACGATAATTACATAGGACCCCAAAAGGTTGCCCTTTCTGATTCCTATGATCGAATGTAATATTCTCTGTCCCAGTACAGGCCACTCACATTGCAGGAGATTTTTATAGCCCACTTGATATTCAAGCCCCATGAGAGAGGACCTTTGATGCACAGAACAAGTGAAAAAGGGAGGAAAGTCCCTATACCCCAGTGACTCCATGGTCAAGGACAGGCGATCAAAATAAGACAGCTGATAAAGGACTTTTCCTCCTTTTCCAATTCTACTAAGAAAAAAAATTACTTCCCTTAGTAATTATTTATTTTCCCCTTTCCACACGTGGTTCTCATGATAATTGCTAACTTTGTGAAATGTTAGAACACTGACACTTATGTAAAGCAAAGTGCCTTTTGACATTTATGAAGTGCTGATTCTCTATAAATATAGAAAAGTGGTAATCATCACAAGAACTACTCAATGGAATAGATCAATAGTGAAGACAAATACTCTTCTTTCATTGAAATTCAGAAGGCAAAAAATAGGCCATTTTTTATCTCTTTGATAAACTAGTTCTTTCTGTGACTTGCCAAATAAGATTTAAGATCAGAGCTATGACACAGACACAGGGAAATTTTAGGAAGAAAGGAATCATAGGTCAACTTGGTCTATTTCCTCTGCTCATATAGATCTATATATAGATATATGTGTGCAAGCACCTCTGGAGACAGATAGTGGCGACTATACTGTCACTCACCTTATGATCTCTTATTAAAAAAAAAAAACCACCGATTGTGGGTAGCTTGTAACACAAAATAAGCAACGATATCTATCACAAAATTGCTGGAAAAGCAGATAAGCTTCGAAGCGTGATTCGGGGAATATTAAGTGTAAATTGTGCTTTCATTTTCCAGTGACATTTCTTTTTTCCTCACAACCACAGAACAGGGCTGTGGAAGGCACAATGTCCATTGACACCTCCTTGCAGAGCACACGTAGCCCAGGTCACAAGCTTCTCCAAGGGCCGAAAGTGGACATTTACACTAATTGACCTGTTTCTGTCTCGTTACGCTAGCCTGCAATCAGAGTGCCATCCAAATATCTATAACCAGAAAGCAAGCGCCGTACCCGCAGAGGCTGTGCCCATCCAGTGAACTCAACTTGAATGCTGAGCTAGCCTCTGACGGATCTAGCGTGGCTCTCTGACACCTCCTTCCACCACCTTTCAGCATATTTTAATAGTTAAAAGGATCAGGGATCTGATCACTCTCCATAAGGTTCCTATTCCCCCATGGGTGATATAGGCTTCTGAAAACATGTCAAGTGGCATCATTCATTTATTGAACAAATATTTATGGACAACCTATGCTGCTGATGTCTATGAGAGTGTGTGGTACGGTTGTCAAGAACGTGGACTCTGGAGCCGTGATGCCTGATTCAAACTTTGGCTCTGCCATTTGCTAGGCAGGGTGATCTTAGGCAAGGTAATACTTGACCAGTCTGTGCCTCAATATCCTCATCTGTGAAATGGGGATAATAGTAGTGCCTACTTCATATGGATCCTGTGAAGATGAAGGAGTTAATTTATGTGCAGCATCTTGACAGTGCCTTGTAGACACTGGTATCAATTCTTATGACGTACCAAACAAATGCTGATGTCCAGTAATATGGTGAATTAGGAGCTCGTGATTTCATATTCCTCATCTCGCTGGTTCCATATGACTTCTTCTCATCACCAAAGAAATAAATCAAGTAGGGCATTCTTCTATTTTTTTTTTTTATGTTTTAAATTTTTTATTTTTTTATAAACATGTATTTTTATCCCCAGGGGTACAGGTCTGTGAATCGCCAGGTTTACACACTTCACAGCACTCACCAAAGCACATACCCTCCCCAATGTCCATAACCCCACCCCCACTTCTTCCAACCCCCCTCCCCCCAGCAACCCTCAGTTTGTTTTGTAAGATTAAAAGTCACTTATGGTTTGTCTCCCTCCCAATCACATCTTGTTTCATTGATTCTTCTCCTACCCACTTAAGCCCCCATGTTGCATCACCACTTCCTCATATCAGGGAGATCATATGATAGTTGTCTTTCTCTGCTTGACTTATTCCGCTAAGCATGATACGCCCTAGTTCCATCCATGTTGTCGCAAGTGACAGCACAAGCAGGGAGAAGCAGACTCCCCGCTGAGCAGGGGACCCCCCCCCCCCACTGCAGAACTCAATCTCCGGATCCTGGGATCATGACCTAAGTCAAAGGCAGATGCTTAACTGACTGAGCCACTCAGGCACCCTAAACTTCACCTTTTTAAATTCTGACAACAATCCCATAAAGTGGGTTTTAGTTGCCCCAATTTATAGGTGAGGAAAGTGAAGTTGATTAAGGACTATGTACTTCACCTAAAACTACATATGTAATAGAGTAATACTAGCTATCATAACAAACCCCCAAATCTCAGTGGTTTGCCAAAATACAGCACTGTTGCTCATGTTGCTCATGCTGCCTGATGCGGCGGTGGCAGAAGTGGGAGGGTAAGTGTCCGGTGCAGGAAGTCAACTTCAGAAGGACCCAGGCAGCTTCTATCATCTCAGTCCCGGCCCATCCCCCAACCGTGGCACTCCCCTGTCTCCCCTCCCACACACCCCACCACACCCCACCCCTGCCTTCTCCATGCAGCTGGCAGAGGGGGAAGGGGAGTGGGGATCACAGATGGAAGGGTGCACATCTGGTCCATGCCTGAAAGACGACAAGCCCTGCTCCCGGTGCTCCCATTCTAGTAGCCAGAACTCAGTCACATGGCCTCCGCTGGGCTACAAGGAAGGCTTAGAAATGTGACCACCTGTGTGCTTGTCCTCACACTGCCAGTTCCTAAGCCAGACCCACGGGGCTCCAGAGCCCATACTCTTGCCCACTACAAAAGTCATACCTGCAGGGAGTTCCTTGCCTCACTCTGCCAGCTGACTGACTTCTCAACAGATTATAATGCTAATGTACTCAATCTAAACTCATACTTATAAAAATAATTTTTTTAAGTTTTATATATATCAGTTGTATATAGCTATTTACCTGATGTGGTTTATTTAATTTCATCAAGCAAACGATGAAGGGGCAGCTGGGTGGCTCAGTCGGGTAAGCAGCCAACTCTTGGTTTCAGCTCAGGTCGTGATCTCAAGGTTGTGAGATCAAGCCCCACCGTTGTCACCCCCATCTCCTCCCCACCCCAGCTACCAGCACCCTCCCTGCCCCTGCTCGAGGATCCCCCTGCTCGGGCTCTCTCTCTCCTTAAATGAATAAATAAAATATTTAGAAAGAAAACAGTGAAGAATACTCTATGACTTATTTACATGCCTTAATCTCTCACCAGCCTTTCCGGAAACAAAGACCATCTCTGCCTGAAACGGTATGACTTCCACAGGGATTCCAAATTATTGCTATCTATTCAAAGTTCATGTCAAATATTATACTATTAAATTTAAACTTGGGACATATGAGATTCCAATTATGTGTATGAAGTTTGCTTAATCATCTTAACAACCATACCATTGGATTACTGTTTTTTAAATAAGGAAATAAAAAGACACATCAATGACTCATCTTATCAATAAGTAATAAACATTATGAGAGGACTTTAAGAACAGTATCTGAAATCTGGTATGTTGATGCTACACTCAAAAAAAAAGATATTGATGACAAACAGCAAAGATCATTATAGTGAATGCAGAGCTGCACAATAATTAAACATTGGGGAAGGCTTGGGCATATACAAAATAGAACCATAAAAGTCTTACAAACAGCCCATATATAATGTAAGATCCTTGAATCTGATTGGTTAATTCTTCTACTTGAGCATCACACTATCGAAAACCAATCCAAGAAACTTCTCAATTCCTAACGATAGAAGGCTTTATGTTCAACTATTGGAAAACTTCTATTAGTATGCTTATTTCCATTTCCCAAATACTTTCAGCTTTCTACTTTCCCAATAAAGGATAGGAATCATTTCTCTATCCTCTTTGAGTTTGGCAAGACCATATGAGTTGCTTTGCTTTACAAAATGTGAGTAAAAGTGACAATTGTCATGTCCAGACAAAAGACTTAAGAACAAGTACCTGCTTCTGTTACAATCCCATTTTCCTGCTGTGGTGGATTAAAACAGCCATAAATTCTCTGTGGTTGCATCAGTCAAAAAGTGGGGCTCTCCTACCCTATGACCCAGCAATTGCACTACTGTGTATTTACCCTAAAGATACAAACGTAGTGATCCAAAGGGGCACATGCACCCGAATGTTTATAGAAGCAATGTCTACAATAGCCAAACTATGGAAAGAACCTAGATGTCCATCAATAGATGAATGGAAAAAGAAGAGGTGGTATATACATGCAATGGAATACTATGCATCAAAAGAAATGAAATCTTGCCATTTGCGATGACGTGGATGGAACTAGAGGGTATTATGCTTAGCAAAATAAGTCAATCAGAGAAAGACAACTATCATATGATCTCCCTGATATGAGGAAGTAGAGATGCAATGTGGAGGGTTAAGGGGCAGGAAAAGAATATATGAAACAAGATGGAATCGGGAGGGAGACAAATCATAAGAGACTCTTAATCTCACAGAACAAACTGAGGGTTGCTGGGAGGAAGGGGGTTCGGGGGTGGGGTTATGGACATTGTGGGGGATGTGTGCTGTGGTGAGTGCTGTGAAGTGTGTAAACCTGGCGATTCACAGACCTGTACCCCTGGGTCTAAAAATACATTATATATAAAAAATAAAGAAATTTTTTAAAAAGTGGACTCTTCCTCTCCTTTTGAATCTGAGCTGGCTCTATGACTTGCTTTGACCAATAGAAAGTGGCGAGCGTGACAATGTGAACACTATCCACAAAATAAAACTTTGCCTCTCATTCTTTCTTGGAACAGTCTTGCCATGTAAACAAGCCCAGGCTGGAGCCTTGAAGATTAAAGTCTGGGTGGTTAAAGAGATCCAGCCCCACACATGTGACTGAGGCCACCCAGCAGCAGCCAGTCCCCAGCCAAGCCACCACCTAACAGCAGCTGCATAAGTGATCCCAGGCAAGAACAGCAGAACTGTCCAGCTAAGCACAACCCAAGGCACAAAATAGTGAGCAAGTAATAGTTGTTTATGTTTTGGAGTTGCTTGTTACCCAGCAGTAGGTAAGCTAAGACCCCATCCTGGGCAACTGAAGAAGAGGATACTGATCTTCCTTCAGCCTGGAGCTCTGGGTGAGGAATACAGACCTGAAGCCCTTAAAATAGGAGTAAGAGAGAAGACTTTATCATTTAAGCCACTGCAATTTTGAAGTTGTCTTTCCCTACAGCATAACCTATCCAAATCCTGACTGATTCAGAAATCAGTACCTACAAGTAGAATTCTGCTCTACCAGAAGAACACTTAACTGTAAGGTCAGGGAGAGGACAGAAAGGAAACTATTATCAGAATCTCCAAGGATGACCATCTCTAGCATATGGTGGTGCAATATTTAGTGAACTATCCGCCTGTAAAAACTCAGAAGGCAACAATGTGCCAGATGAATACGGTAGCTTAAGGAAGAGTGACGAGGACGTGGGACACTGAGCACTAAATTGTTTGTAGTTGATTGTAATTGATTGTAGTTGATTGTTATCAAAGCATGTCCTGACTAATACAGACTATGAGACATTCTTAACACTAAAGTAGCATCTGTCAGCACTAAAAGAAGAAAGACACCAAGTCACTGCTTTACTTTGGCCTACAGAGAAACGTTCACCAGCAAAGTGAACAAAAGAAATATTGAACGGGGACATAAAACGTTTGGCTCTGGAAAACTGTGAAAAGGAAATAACACCCAACCCTTCAAAACAACCTGACTTTCTTGACTTAGAACATCTCGTAGAAATAATAGGACTCCAAATAGGGAGAAGCCCAGAGATTGGGATTTTCTTCCCTTTTTTATATTCTTATGCCCTAGCTATTGAAAGTTCTTTGTTATAAGTGACAACAATGGAGAAAACACAACTCAAAAAAAAAATTTTTTTTTAAAAAGGAATTAATGAATGTTTAAGACTGGTATAATGAAATATATGGTTAGGGTGTTACGTAGAATATAACTCAAAAGAGATAGTTTCATTTTTTTTATTTGGATTTAGTGTTCGTTTAAAGAAATGTGATTTTTTTTTTTTTGTAAGACTAGAGAACATAGAGGAGCTGTAAAAATTTACAGTGATTCTTAGACCTACCCAAGCTTTCTCTGATATTTTTATAGACCTGACCTCCACTCAACCTTTTCTCCTTCTGGAACTGCAACCACCATACTTGAAGTGTGCAAAAGAGGACTTAGATATCAGCAGGAACTCCAGGTGGGGGAGTGAGATTTAAGTGCAATTGATATCAGGCATCAGATAAATCTCAACCAAGGGAATGAGTCTGTCCCTTCTCAAGCAGCAGGCTTAAACATGCCCAGATCTGGGATTGATAGATGTGTGCTGCTGTTTCATATACACCAAGGTGACCCCATTCACTCAGCCTGCTATAGCAATGATTCTTGAATAAATGTCCCCAACTGAGAAAGAAGTGCAAAAAGTGAATCTAACAAGCCAGACTCATCATCAGAATCAACATCCCTGAGCGCCAATGACTGAACCAAGCCAGGCCAGCCCTGGGGAGCCCAGGACTTCATCAGTCCTACTTCATGCAGCAACAAATAGGAGTTCCCTCCCTCTCAAAAGCCCTGCTGATTCTCGTGAAAATGGGCATCCCAATATTAACACCAGCTGGGCAGCTAATAAAGCAAATATCAGTTATCCAAGAAGGCCGTTAGTACTGGCTACCAGTGGGGAAAAGGGCCCAGGATAAAGCAAATAAACCCAAGGGAGGAAAAATGTAAAACTTCAGAAGAAATATGAGCAGAATGGGTAATGCTAAACTATTTGATCATTTAACTGGGAAAGAGTCGAACACAAACTTCGTGAAATTTGAGAAGTGGTGTATTTATGATTCAAAGGCACATTTTTTTCCCAGCAAAATGGCACCAGCACAGAATCTTAACTTTCCCATTTAATGCGGATTGGAAAATACCTTTTTTTTTTTTTTTTTTTTTCAAAAGCATTTGCTGCAGGCTGAATCACTGTCCTCTCATTAATAATACCGGTGGTGGAACCATATGGGATTTACTTACACTATGCGGTTATCAACTTGCGAAGTATCTGATTCTGTTATTTACATAGCCCATAGAGATTTAATGCTATAATAATTTTCTGGCACTTTGATTCTCTCCATAGGTGAGTTTAAATATAAATACACAGCCCAACCCCTACCTCCACCTCCATGTTCAAGAATATGGTAGTAGTATGCAAAGTGAAGGGGAGGGGTTGCTCAGTGGGAAAAAAAAAAAAAAAATGGACTTCTCCCTCGTTATTCCTAGGGAAAGACTATGGCTTTCTGTCAAAAGGCCCTTGAAACCCATAAAAAAGGGTAAGTTTCCTTGAATAGATTTTTGTTTCATTTCGTGTTTTCACAGACTTTTTTTCCTTCCAGCTTTAAGGAGATATAATTGACATGTAATATTGTGTCAGTCTAAGATACAGAATGTAATGATTTGATGTATGTATATGTTGCAAAATGATTACAATAAGGTTAGTTAATACATCCATCACCTCAAAACAGATTTTAAACATATTTACCCACACAAAAAGAACTGAATGAAAAATCAGACAAAACCATTTTAAGTATCAAACCAAATAATGTGACAATCTTTTAATTTGTTAGTTTGGTATTATCTAGGCACAGACTATGTGAGTGATAAAATATCAAAGGCATTTTTTTTTCTTGCCCTATATTTGGGTTCTATGTTCTTCAAACCTTGGTTTTTACCAATTCAACAATTTCAATAGACACATTTTCAACCCAGAGTCCTTCATGTTATCACTAGAAAAAGAACAACTCCTACCATCTGAACTAATTTCTGCAGCCTCCTGTCCCACACTTACTCTTACAGATCCCCCCTCATTCACCTGTGATCCCGCCTCACTAGACCACCTGATGTTTCCCAAACATGCCATTTCCTCTCACACCTGTCCCTGCTGGTTCCCACACTTTCAGTCCTCTTCTTACTCTTTAAGGTAAAGAAATCTTAATCAGGCCCAGAACCAGTAACTCAACACAATTTCCTTTAACAACACCTGGCAGAAAGAATAGCACTCTCCACTCCATCCTTAAAAATGCTGTTGGGGCGCCTAGGTGGCTCAGTGGGTTAAAGCCTCTGCCTTCGGCTCGGGCCATGATCCTAGGGTCCTGAGATCGAGCCCCACATCAGGCTCTCTGCTCAGCAAGGAGACTGCTTCCCCCTCTCTGTCTGCCTGCCTCTCTGCCTACTTGTCATCTCTGTCTGTCTAAATAAATAAATAAAAATTTTTTAAAAATGCTGTTCCTATAGCTACTCTAGAACCTACTCTAAAACCATGTGCTCCTTAAGGATAGATCATTCTTTAGCCATCATCATATCCTCATCAACTGAGAGAGTACTATGTTAGTTATCTACTGCTTCCTAAAAATTATCCCACAACTTAGTGACTGACTTAAAGTATAATTCAGTATTCCACAGTTTCTGTGACTCAGGAATCTGGACGTGACTTAGCTGAGTCTTCCAGCTCTGGATCTTTCCCAGGCTGTAATCTAGGTGCTGGCAGGGGCCATAGTCTCATTTGAGGGCCAGCTGGGAATGGACTTGCTTTCCAAACTCACTCCAGTGGTTGTTGGCAAGATTCAGTTCTAGGTCAGCTATTGACTGGAAGCCTTCCTCATTTTCTGACCACCCGGGCCTCTCCATAGAGCAGCTCACAAAATGGCAGCCGGTTTCATCAGTGCAAACAAATGAGAAGAGGAAAAAATGCCAGCAAGAGACAGAGGGCTAGCAAGACAGAAATTAGAGGTTTTTTTGTCACGGTAGCAAGATCCCAACAGTTGTGCCATGTTCTTTTCATTAGGAGTGAGTCATTAGGTCCAGCTCACACTCAAGGGGAGGGTGCTGCACAAGGGTATGAATACAAGAGTTGGGATCATTGAAACTTTTGTCAGAAGATACCTCCCATAAATGTTTTACACAGTAAGATTTCAGCCAGGATTTATTTATGAAAGTAGAAGAGAAATGAGATGCTGTCTTCAAATTACTTTTATGGTCAATTCCATGAACTTTTAAGGTTACATAATAATAAAAAATTATACTGGTCTGTTAGCTGATGGGTTTTATTTCAGTCCACATGCATTTTTTTTTTTTTTAAGAGAGAGAGAGCGTTCACGATCTGGTGAGGGGAGGGATGGGTGCAGAGAGAGAATCCTAAGGCAGGCTCCTCATCCAGAGACAGAGCCCCATGACGGGCTCAATCTCACAACGCTCAGATCAGCAACCTGAGCGGAAATTAAAATTCAGACCCTCGACCAACTGAGCCACCCAGGTGCCTCTCAGTCCATATGCATTTAAGAGATTCAAAAATTTAGAATTCTCATGTAAATGGGGTGGGGGAAGTGTAAAAATATTCTACTATGTCTTTTTATAGCTTATAATAGAAATAGTCAATACAAAAAAAAAAAAGTGTGTGTGTGTGATGTGTCCAAAAAAAAAAAAACGTCTGGGGTGCCTGGGTGGCTCAGTGGGTTAAAGACGCTGCCTTCAGCTCAGGTCATGATCCCAGGGTCCTGGGATCAAGCCCCGCATCAGGCTCTCTGCTCAGTGGGGAGCCAGCTTCCTCCTCTCTCTCTGCCTGCCTCTCTGCTTACTTGTGATCTCTGTCTGTCAAATAAATAAATAAAATCTTTAAAAAAAATAAAAACCCGTCTTCTAATATTGAACAAATTGGTATAAAAAGAAAGAGCTTATAGGTAATCACTTTACCTTATGGATGGTCTGCATTAGCACAGCAAGGAAAAGGGAGTCATGCCTCTGCATCATGAATAATGTATGCAGCATACTGAGCAAAGCAATCTCTCCTTAATTGTTAACATCTCTTTCACCAATAGAAATATCAGAGACACAAAACTCATAGAAAAAGCAACCAGACTTGTGGCTACAGGTGTGGAGTGGAGCAAATAGGAAATTGGAGAAATGTGGGTAAAAGGTACAAACTTCCAGTTATAAGTGGTAGGGAATGCAAGGTATACCATGACGACCAGAGCTAACACTGCTATAGGATATATAGGAAAGTTGTTAAGAGACTATATCTTGTGAGTTTTCATCACAAGGAGAATTTTTTTTCTCTTCTCCTTTTTCCTTTTTTTTTTTATCATAACTGTATGAGAAGATCGATGTTCACTGAAACTATTTTTTTAAGTATGAGTGATTTTTTTCTAAGATTTTATTTATTTATTTGAAAGAGAGAGAACGAGAGCACACATGAGTTGGGGGAGGGAGCAGGGAGCCCAATGCAGGGCTTGACCTCAGGATCATGACCTGAGCTGAAGGCAGCTTAATGGACTGAGCTTAATAGACTTAATGGACTTAGTCACCCTTAAGGGACTGAGCCACCCAGGCACCTACACTGAAACTATTTTGGTACTCACTCCACTGTACATGTAAATCAAACCATTATATTGTACATTTTAAACTTATACAATGATATATGTCTGTGATTTGCCCATAAAACTGGAAAAAGGAGAAATATCAGAGATAAAACTCAAGGACTCGATAAGCACATATTTTGTTATACTTGGAAGAATTTGAGGCCAAGGAATATTACCCAGGTATTAACTATGTTTGTACTAAGGGCGCCTAGCTGGCTCAGCCGCCTGAGCAACTGACTCTTGGTTTCAACTCAAGTAATGATCTATGGGTCTTGAGATCGAACCCCGCACCAGACTCCAGGCTCAGTGCAAACTCTCCTTAATGATTCTCTCTTTCCTTGTCCATCTGCCCCTCTCGCCTCTCTAAAATAAATAAATATTTTTTTAAAGAAAACTATGCACCTTCTCAATATCACAGCTACAAGACAGAGTTTGGTAGAAGGACAACATAATGCCAGTAGTGTTGCTGTATTACATCAGAGCATGAACTCCTCATGGCCGTCTAGAATCCCTTGGCTTAAGTGGTCAAACACCAAGAGGGTTTCAAAGATAAAAAGGCAATTATTCCTTCTGTATTTTTCTGTACAAAGCATGAACTAAGACCATTTTGCTATAATTCAGCAATCCTTTAATTTGCTAGAAGAACAAAAAATATATCCCTTTCAATTCCAATCAGGTGATAAGTATACTTCTATTTATTTCCAGTTGTATGACAAAGAAGGTACTTAATTAAAAATACCTAAGACTCTGAGACATTAAAACCAAGGCTACTTGTACCTACCATAGATATGATTTAAAATTGTAGGGAAGATTCCATGCCCACACTTCTAAAAAGTTTTACTTCATCCTTATGCTTCCCAAATTCCATTTATTTTGAGTAGAGCTTTGTAAATCCATAAATCTCCTGAAATTGTATAATTTTTTTGCGGGCTTGTGACATTTTCCTGAGGAAAGTGTCTAGGGCTCTCATAAGATTCCCCCAAGGGTCACTGAGCGCACTAAAACTAAGGCACTGGACACTTCTCTGGTTAACAAGCTCTTCAAATGCAAATTACCCTTGGAAGTAAATGGTGCTTTTTGCACAAATAGTTCTCAAAGACTGGTCAGCATTTGGCATATGCAAGCAGAAATGTTTCCCCATCTTTTATTTATTTATTTATTTGAGCGAGAGAGAGTGAGGAGAGAGAGTATGGGCTGGGGAAAGAGCAGAGGGAGAGGGAGAAACAGACTATCCCCTGAGCAGGGAGTCCAACACCGAGCTCAATCCTGGGACTCTAGGATCATGACCTGAGCTGAAGGCAGGTGCTTACCCTACTAAGCCACCCAGGCACCCCAATGTTTATCCTTTTAGTTATATTTCTGATGACTCCAGGTTGGCTGAATCAGGCCCTCAGGTTCATAGACCTATTTGCCAGCAGACGCTGCATGGTGCTCACATTATAGTCTTTTTTCAGAAAATTTGCTAACCAGACACCCTGCTCACAGCTTAATTTCTCAGGCTTCTCACCAGCCCTGCAAAGAGAAGTTGTGCAAAAGGACTGGGCTACTTGAAGACTGTGGTCCCTGGACTTCTTTTACAGTTCACCCAGAACATTTCCTATGGAATGAACAAATTAAAAAGAAAGCATATGGATTTGTCAAGTTCTTCCAAGTGAAATTTGGTATTTGACAATGAGTATGCTTTCAAAAAAAAAAAAAAATTCCAGCTCATGTTAAACAACCCTTGGTCTTTTCATACAGCTTGTGCAGTTGACCATTTTACATATAAAATGGTAAAATAAAAATGAATGTTGTCATATTACTTAATTCGATCTTCTAAACATATATGCCATTTAAAAAATATGTGTCACGGGCATTTCGGTGGTTCAGTTGGTTAAGCGTCCGACTCTTGGTTTTGGCTCAGGTCATGATCTCAGGGTCACAGGATCCCCTGCATCGGGCTCCAAGTTCAGCAGGGAGTCTGCTGGACATTCTCTCTCCCTTTCCATCTCCCTCTACCCCTCCCCATGCTTGCACGCTCTCTCTCTCAAATAAATAATCATTAAAATATATATACATATGTCATCATAAAGTTGCCAATTGTCCTGTATTAGGCTGAAATACCTTCTATTATAAGACTATATGTAACATAATTTTAAAGGTATTAAGCTGTCCTTTATTTTACTAAATTATTGTTATAGAAACTGAAAGGGAACATGACAATTCAAAACTGTCTAAATTTCCCTGATTTGTAAAATTCAAAATCTTAGCATTGAACTATACCATAATGTGAATTTACTTATCAATTTGACTTCCTACTCAGAGAGCTAAGTGCGCTAGGGAAGAAAGAGGAAAGCAAGAAGAGAAAGGATAAACAGAAGTAGAGTTGTTTTGAGGGTTAGAACCCTGAGGTGGGACACTCTGGTGATGTCTGGGGAGGTCAAGGGCATTGCAAGGATGTGGAGATGTGGGTGCCAAAAGGGAAGCTGCAAGTCCCTCAAAACAAATTCTGTCTCTTTTGTTATGCTACCAAAGAGGTTCCCTGGTCATCAGGGTATATTGGTGGTAATCACTACCTAACAAAGATAAAAAGCCCTTCATTGCAAAGACATTTTGAAGGTGTTGTATTTTATATAAATCTAAAAGTTGTATTCAGAAAAGATCATTTGACCTGTTTATTTATAAAAACTTCTAAAAAAAAATTTTTTTTAATTTTACCTTTGTAGCTCTATTGTTCTAGAGACATTTTAATAGCTATAGAAAAACAGAGATGTTGCTTAAGCATAGTCAAATCTAACAGAAACTAAAGAGCTTGCCTTCAGAGTTTGCTTGGACCTAGAGACATGGCCACTTGCATGGAAAGTCCCCAAAGATACCGTCCCTGCCATTCTGAAGATGTCTCAATCATCCCTTCACTTCCTCAGTGAAGGGTTATTTAGACTGTGTTGGATCTTTCCACACCATACAATTCAACGGACTCATATTCACCAGCTATACAAGGATATTGGGTCTTTAAATATCAAAAACCACATTTATATTAGGAGGAAAATATATTTTTACATTTCTAAAAGGCTTGGCAGAAGCCTGGATTTTGGTTTTTTGGTTTTTTGTGTTTTTTTTTTTAAGACTTGTGACCATCAGTCTGGGAAGTGACCGGTCACCTAGTGGCCTGCTATTGAAATCTCTCTGGGACACTCAGTACCTTTGGTTTACAACAAAGAAAGGCTCATTCTGTCACTACATAAAAGGATCTTCTAATAAAAAAGCATCTTACCTGCCTCAAAGGAATATTGGAACAATGAATTAGATAATACCCTCAAAAAATACATTTAAACAGTGCTGTAGAAATAGAAGATGTTATCTTATTGACACTTTTTTATAGACAATGTTGCTTATTTTTCTTGGAAAAGCTACCTTTTCATCAGGAAAAGTCAAAAAGCAAATATACTTAAAATGGCCACTTCATGGACTTAAAAATGTATTTGTGGCTACATAGATATTTCCCTCCTCCCTTCCTGCCCTCCAAGTCCAAGCGACCCCATGGGACCTGAGATTTCTGTAGTCAACAGTTGGGAGAAGAACTGAGACAGGCAATAGCACATATAAGCAGAAAACAGCCAAGAACCAAACTACAGAAACTTATCAGAAGAGGAGACCTTTGACAGCGTGGAATTCAAACTCCGTGCTATCCTAGTGAGAGGCTTGAACCCAGAAAAGTTAAGCAACATTCTGAACATTTTGCAGCCAGTTAGGAGCAGAGTTGTGGTAGTTCTTTAACACATTACCTAATGGCTGGAAGGAGAAAAGACGGTCTGCACTGCCTGTTTCAGCATTCCCACGGTCCAGAACCTGTCTCAAGCTCAAGTTCACCAATAGGGCACCCAAGCCCTGGGACTCTACTGCATGGGGCTAGCAGTTAGGACAGACCCTCAAACCTAGTGACCTGGGCTCCTTCTTAACCCCACTCTACTTCCCAGGCAGGTAACCTAAGGCAAATCCTCTCTCCAAACTTAATTTCCCTCAGCTGTAAAAGTAGATCTCATCCGTACGTACTCACCATAGGGTCGTGGAAAGGATTAAATGAGACTACAAAGACAGTGTTTAGCACAGTGTCTAATGATAATTGTTGCCTTTAATGTCTCTAGATAGCAAAATTAAATGAGGATTAAATGAGAAAATGTGCATAAAGTGCTCAGCAGGGTGCCTGACACCATAATAAGTGTTCAACAAATACTGGGAGGTATTATTGCTTCATACGCCCACGTGAGCATTCACTTCACACATGCTCATTGAGCCCTTCCAGAGTGCCAGGAACTATGCCATATCCTGGGGATTCCACTTCTCGAGCTCAACTTGCTCACAGTCAAAGGCAAGAGACAGACATGTTTGAATAAATGCTCTGCATCAGGGGTGGGCAAACAAAACCCACGGGCCAAATCCACTCCTGTTTTTGGCATGGTCCATGAGCTGAGAACCATTTTTACATTTTTAAATACTTGGAGAAAAAAATGAAATAAAGAAGAATATTTTGTAACATATGAGGAATACATGAAATCCAAATTTCTGGGTCTGTCATCAAGTTTTATTGGAGCACAGCCATACTCATTCATTTAGATATTGTCTATGATGGCTAACACCCTCTCACAGCCAAGTTGAATAGTTGCAACAGAGACCATATGGCTGGCAAAACCTAAAATGTTTCCTATCTGACCCTTTACCTGCCCTATATCCTGGTAAAGAATACAAGATAGATGTGCAGCGAACCGTGCTATAGAAGCATGTGGTAGGGGATCGGGGCCCCTCCTCACTCCATCTGGGAACTTGTTGAAGCTTCACTAAGGAGCTGAATCTTAAAAAATGAGTATAGGTTTTCCTTATGAAAACTTAGAGTCATGGCCAGCAAGGAAAGTGCCAGGAAAATAGTGAGACCCAGGGTGCTTCTTTAAGCCAATCCTGACCTCACTGTCCTAGCAACATCCACAAATGCCATCACTACCCATTCTATGCAGGGGTTTAGCTGTCTAGTAATCTCCGCAACATTGTCCTAGATGCCAGAACAATTCTCTTCTCTCAGAAACATCACATAGAACTTTTCATCCCTCTTAGGTTTTCGACTTTCTGATGGAAATGAGATTTAATGGCCCCCTTAGGAACATGCTCCTTCCTTGTGTCCACGTCCGGTCTCATTAGCAGGTGTCACAGGACTAATCTGTAACTGCGACTGGTTCTCACAACTGGTGTGAAAACCACACTGGGTGACAAAGTTTTAAACTGAGATGTGCTCCGCGGAGAAAAAAGAGAAAAAAGAAAACCAACAGCAAAGGCAGGACTTAGCAGGTGCACCAAAATAACAAGGGGTAATGTGGGAAAAGCAGGCCGAGGGACGTGAAAGTCTTCTGATTCTGGGGCCAGAAAGTGAGCAGCACTGACAACCAGAGACAGTCCCGAAACTTGAGATCTGGAGAAACAATGGCAAACTGGAAAAAAAGAAAAGAAAAGAAAAACAGAAACAAACAAAAAGCCCACGTATCAGTTTACCTTGTCCTCTCTGACTTAGAAGTAAGTAGAAGTTAATGATTGGGTGACAGCCCAGGGTAGCTCCACTCCCCAGGTCTTCCCACTTCCATACAA
Organism: Mustela nivalis; assembly: GCF_964662115.1. Classification (NCBI taxonomy): domain Eukaryota; kingdom Metazoa; phylum Chordata; class Mammalia; order Carnivora; family Mustelidae; genus Mustela; species Mustela nivalis. The sequence goes on along the minus strand of NC_139023.1, from coordinate 71,968,117 downwards.
CGCACATGAGTTCACCCCAGCTCTGCCAGGAACGCCCGGGCAGACGTAAGCGTTATTCCATTCTTCCACCCAACTTCCCACCCAACCTTCATCCATCCAACAGCATATTGATGGAGAGCCTCTGTGAGGCAGGCACACCAGCACTGGTGATACCATAGGAAATAAGACAGGAGTCATCCCTGTTTGCATGGAGCTTTCTGCAGAGCAGGGATGACAGAGTGATTGTCAGTGAATTGAATGTTCTAGAATGAGACAATCAAAGGACCTAATAGAGCCAAGCTGGGCAGGGTTTACAGTGAGGAAAAGGAAGAAAGGACAACTTCTCTCTGTGGACGGTTCCTTAGAAGTGGCTAAGCAGCATGATTTGTAACCATTATTTGGTAGAGTCAATTAAACAAATCTGGCTTTCGTTTATAGCCACAAGGGCGGGGGGCTGTGTCAAGGAGACAAATCCAAGCCCCATAACAATACTCAAACAACTCCCCCTGCTCTTGACTCACCCCTTCACAACTGGCTCTCTCCTCACTTAAGACAGGTGCTTTCCCAGAAGTCTCCATGGCACCCTGCAAATAGACTTCAGTGGGCATCCCACCAGGTCAGTGGAAATGCCCAGACCCATCTTCACGCCAACAGGGGATACTGCTTGTGTTCCATCCTAGGAAGCTACAGAGCCTCCAATAAAACAAATGGAAAACTTTCATCTGTCCAGTCCCAGGTTCATTAGTTATGGTTAGACACATCTAAACCATGCATGTACAAACCCATACAAACCAGTACAAACCTATCCCAACTACAGGCATACAAATCTCACTTACTGAGTGACCCTGGGTGCAAAGAAATTGTGTGGTTTGGATTACTGGGATAAAGATTGAAGCCACTGCATATTTATGTCCCCCAAACAATATTCACACATAAATCAAGCTCTATCATTTTGTAGAAATGCTTTTAGCTACAAAGCCCCTCACTGTTGCATTCTTCACTCACAAACTGTGTATTTTCTTAAATACAGAGACAAAGACAGCAAACCATTCAACTACACAGGAAAATGTTCTTAATGCAACAAGTATTCTCCACGCTGCCAAACTCCAATGAAGTCAGAGAGGAAATATTCTTCCTTTGCCTCCCATAGAAAGAATGAGCATAAGTTTGAGAAAAGATGAAGGACCCACTTAAAACCTCCCTCACAATAGCCATTGAACAAACTGCCTGCTTTTTTGTAAGGAATGGCCACCTATAAATCTCTTTCCATAGAAATGAGTAATACTATTTTTTTAATATTTATATGTGTGCCCAAAGTACACAAGACCTTATATAATAAATAATACTGTGCCAAACAAACAGTAAAGTCTCTGCTCTAAGGACCTTTACAATCAAACATGTAAATAAAACAAGAAGGAAAACTTCAGATGGAGCTGGAAATGGGAATTTGAAAGTGGAATGCTTCAGTCAGATATCGGCTCCTTCTGGTTTCAAGATTGTGCAAGGAGCAACAGTTGTAGAAAGAAGAGGGAAGAAAAGTATGAAAAAAAGAAAGCAGACAGTGACCAGTGGGAAAGTGAAATGTCTCTCTTCCCGGCCTCCATCACTTGGGCTATTGTTCAACAGAAACTCCTTCACTAGGTGACCCAGAGCAGAAAGACTGGAGCAAAGGAGAGGTGTTTCAGGTGGGGGTTGAGAGCAGAATCTCAGAGATAAGACTGGGTTGAAATCCTGGCTCTCACAGGGTGTGTGTTTTGGATCAAGATCCTTAATCACCTCCATAAGCCTCAGTTTCCTTATCCGTTAGATAGGGGAGCAATAGTGCAGTATAGTACTTGGACTTAACAGGGGTTCAGGAAGATTAAATGAAATAATAGAGAAAGTGCAGTGCCCAATATACAAAAAAAGTTCTAAATAAATTTCATCTCTGTGATTTTTATTTTACATAAATACATTTGTCTTCATCTTGAAGGAAGAAAGGAAGTAGTCGAATGGTGTAGTGGTGAAGCACTGGCTGGCATCTGAAAGGCCTCGGGTTGGGCATCAGCACGGGCTAGTCATCTAACCACTCTAGAGCCAGTTTCCTGTAGAAGACAAATATATTGGACTAAACTATCTTAGAGCTCCCTTATATCCCTAAAATAACTCCATAATTCTGAGATTAAAACCAGTAAGTTCCTATATCACATTTCTTGCCAAAATGCCAGGCACCATATGGGCTCTCTTGTTCTCTCTAATCTGGATTCAGTGTTGCCACAAATCAAATCATGTCTCTTAAGACATAGCTGATGAATTTAGACTAGAGTGTATGTGTTTGTCCTGTTTCCCCAACAAGAACTAGAAGAAGGGGTCAATCTCTTTCTTCTTATACTTCAACATCAGTCACAAGAAGACCAGGATCTCTTGGTTCCAAAAGCCAACGGACTTTGGCCCTGCTCCAGGGATGAGATGTCAACCATTACCTTCTTCTTTGGGGGTGGGGGAGGAGTGCTCCATGAGCTGGAATTATGGCAATATATCCAGTTTACTTTGTGACATTTTCGCAAATTTGATACCACTGAAATAAAAAATACAATGCTTACTCCGAACAATAAAATGAAGTTGGAACTGCATGAGTAATCACAAAAAAAGGAATCATGGAAATGTATCTTTTCTAGGAAAATATCTAACAATGGGTGCTCTCTGAAGCTGGGGGTTGTGTTTCTGAGTGGCATACATGCAATTTCAAGATATCGCTTGACTTATGTTTCTCATAATCATCAATGCAATACTCTGGCTCCTTTGATAAAAGTTAGATATCGTTTCATTTCCTTACTGTTTCACAAACATTTTGAAATCCGGTAACAAAGGGTGATATGAAACGGATGTATGAGATTTATCTAAAATCCAATTGTGTTTAGCAATAATACTCCTTATAGAAATCCCCCTTGTATAAGATCCTATGTGATATATTTATATAGCAATATACAGTCGCCACAATCCATGATGTGAGTGATTACCTAAGCTGTGAGTGTTAATGTTGCCCTCCTCTCCCTTTCCTCTGGCTACTTGAGTCCCTTTTGAACATAGCTCATTTCTATGTAATCCACATCCTTTGTTGCATGTGCTCCTTCTCTCCCATATAAATTAAATTAAATTCCCTAACAGCTAAAGACGGAGTACGAACCAAGAGAAAACTGACTCTGTGTGTCTCCGCTGTGCTTATAACAATAAATGTTGATTTTTGTTCAGCTTCAGTTACTGAAGAACAGCCCCAACTTCTGAGAAAATACAAAAATAGTTCTATCGTACTGTATTAGCTTATAACGACAAGCTAATTGGTTGGCAGGGTATTGGTAAGATAAGTCCAAAAATCTGGGTTCCCATCCTAGCCCCATCACCTCCTCTATGTATCTGAGGCCCCGTGGCTCATCAGTAAAATGAGAGATGGGATACTCCCCTCACAGGACCATTATGAGGGTTAAATAAAGTAATTTAGATCAATGAGAGAACACTAGGCAAATATTAGCTGTGATTCTATAATTTAATCAATGCCGTCTCAAATCCTTTGTGGAAAGAGTGGAATGGTTAAACAGAAATGATAGATGGAAAAATAGACAGAGATGGAACTTAATAATAATTCCCAGTACCTGTATGATATTTTGTCATCACAAACTGAACTTTAAAAGTCACGGACCCTCTGCACACAGTTGTACAATGTGTGGCCCGTCCCCGGGCACCCTTCCAGCTGAGAGGTTGAGTGTGAGGACCCAGCCCACACTTGCTCACATGGGACACGTCCTGATGCAGGACTGCGGTTCCCCCAAGGTACAGACACCTGTTTCTAATTTTCACAAAGCCCTCCTGTGTACCAGCAGGGAACCTGACAAGAATTATTGTCTGAAATCCTCAGACAATTCCGAGGGATATTATTGCTGCTCTCTTATAAATTAGAAACCTGAGATGGAAAGAACTGAAATGAACTGCCCAATTGCCCAAAGGATTGAAGCAAGAATCAAGATCTTCCAACCGTTTAGCCCATGCGATGTCTAGCACACAATGGAAACCTAAGAGCAAAGGAACTCCCACTTAAGTGAGGAGAGGACTGATAAAAAGTTGGACAAGACATGACAGACTCCATCACAGAGGTTAAACCTCCCTGCTTATTTCCACCAACAGATCCTAAATCCATAAACGGAGAGAAATCATGTCAAGAAACTGTAACATAAATCGAGAACAGACAGACACAAACTCCACCCCATACAACACAAACACACAATGCTTTCCATCAAAATGCTTTAAATGCAACTCGAGGGATGTGTTAATAGGAACTATGATGGAAACACAGTATGATGTGCTTTCTAATTTCTGTCTATAAACTGATGGAGGATTCAGATGAATGCTCCCAGGTTGGGGTGGAATGCGGCCTCAGACCTGACAGGATCAGAGTTAGGGAGGGTGACCTTGAGGTGTGTGTTTTAGAACTCTTCGTGGCGACTCTGTCAGAGCACACTGGCTGACATGGATCATCAAAGGTGGGGCGAGCAGCTACAGCTCCTGCATCCTGCAGGTGAAAACAAACAGAAAAGACCCAAGAGGTGCAAGCTGAAAGTTGAACAGAGCAGATCAAAGCCTGTAAACTGAAGAAATGATATCAAGGAGCTATTGATGGAGGCAAATGATCAAGGGTCCAGAAAGAATGAGAACAAGGAATGGCATATGAGTAAGGGGGAAGTCTGAACAAGCAGCAAGGAAAAAAAAAAAAAAAGAAGAAGGTGAGCCCTCCGTGTTCTTCCACATATTTTACTGTGGATGAACTAGTTTCATTTAAATGATCAAGGTCAGAAGGGACAAGAGGACCTAAGCTCTGGAGCCCTGGAAGGCCAAAGAGTGAATAAAATGAAATGTTGATATGGATAAATCTTCAGGTCGATGCTATGAAAGAGTCCTTAGGGGGTATGGGATCTTCCAAAGCTAAGGTGAATGGAGTTGGGAAGTAGAAAAACTGTAGGAACATATATAAAAGGAGAACTCTAACACACAGCAGAGTAGCAGTCATTCACGCATCTGTTCATTCAACACACTTCACTGGGTACCCATTAATAGTATGCAGTAATAGTAGTAGCTAATACTTAGCACGTCTTCAGGGCCACACATTATTCTAGGGACTTTCAAGCTATTTAACTCTTGCTCCTTTTTGTCATCATAGAGAAGGAAACTGAGGCACGGAGAGGCTAAGTAGTTGGCCTGGAGTCACTCAGCTGGTGAATGGTGTGAGCAGGATTTAAAGTCAGGCTCTCTGGATCCAGAGTTCATGCTCACTCATGTCCTTACCTGTGGTAACCTGCTACATTCTGACTCTCTGCTGGCTTTCATAGCTGGGGCAAGGCCTGCCTCCTTTTGTTATAGGAATTGACCATTCAGTCAATAAATAGGAACACGGAGGAGAATGTCCTATATAAATCTCCAGTCAGTCACAGTTTTCCTGGGTAGGCCCAGATTTCTTTCTCCTCACTTGGGTCCCAACTGTGGAGAGTTTGCGCATTACAGGAGCCTAACAGCAGTATGAGTCAGTATTTATCACTCCTCTACCCTTCTAATAATGGATTTGAATGATGCACATATAGTTTGAGCTCTTAAAAGGTATCTGGAATTTATTTCTGGTTTACCTGAAATCCTTTCTTGAAAAAGGAAGTCTAGGACATCCTATAGATTGCCAGTAAATAAATATAAGACTCTGCCTGGGAACGGTTGAAGTTTTATGTAAGATGATCTCGGCAAAAGTCAAATGGCCTTTAAGAAGAAACTCTGAATAGTCTTATGTTAAAAAGTTTTTTTATGAGCTGAACACACTGTAGGCATACTACTAAGAGGGACACATGTTCCAGAAAACTGTGCAGGAAACTCAGAGGCACTCCAACTGTTTTGCTTCAGAACCCCACATCACTGTTTCACAGATAGGCTCTGTGCCTTCTGACTTCAGCGCGTACAGAGTACCCTTGAAAAAACAGCCCTTCACCCCTCATGCGTGTGTGTGTGTAGCCCACAGATGTCATAAAGGACCATTCACAGATCTTAAACGCTCTTTAAATAAACTGTTCCAGTTATTACTGCTACAAAACAAAGCACCCTAAAACACAGAGGCGTAAAGCAACAAGCAAAGCTTCTTTTCACTCAAAAGTCGGCAACCAGAGGAGGGCTCAGTGAGGAACCCTGGCTGGGTTCTTCATCTCTGCTAGGGGATCTCTCCAGTATGTCAGTTCAAGGTCAGCTCAAGGCTACCAAGGCCTATGTCCCAAGAAAGAGAGCCAAGAGAAAGCTGTATTGTCTTTTATGGCCTTGCCCCAGAAGTCCTGCAGCCTTACTTCAGCCATATTCTATTAATCAAGGCAGGCAGTCACAACACCAGCTTTAAGGGGGTTGGGGGGAGGGGGAGATAGACTACACCCCTTGTATGGAAGTGACAAGGAAAATCACATGGGATGGAAAAGATCATACCTGTGATTTTTGCTGGAGTCTACGCTATGAACCCACAGGAAGAATTTGTTTCAGATCCTACACCAGGAATTAATGTGATACTACCCAAGAAAATGTTGGCTGAGCTTATGGAGCTGTGGATCTTGTTTCTCTTTTTTCCACTGGCTTCCAGAAAACTCAGAGACAAATATGTTGCCTTCCTCTAGCCAGACCTCTTGGCAAGCTTCATACATAACAACTTACCTTGTCTTCATGTTTGTTTTCCTACCATTATTCTCCTTTGGCTTCAATTTTCCTCACTTTTAAAACACTCTGTGGTTGTGTACATATTTTGTTAGGCTGCCTTAAACAAAGTGAGATATAAATTTTAAAATATTCTAAAAGCACAGAGAATCCACACAATGGGAAATAAATCTAGCTTTAAAAAAAGACACCAAAGGAGTATATACCTCACTAATAAACAAAGAAGTGCACATTAAAACAAGGCTTCATTTTTTTACTTATAATTTAATGTGGATCCTAAGTTTAGTGTTTGGTCCTTTACTATGAATTATTAAACTGACTTTCTTTCCTGTAGTCAGGGTTAGAGGTCAGGGTATCAATACTTTGACCAGATATCAGGTAAATCTCATATAATTTATTGTCCTAACCCTACCAAAATCATGTGGAGTTGGGAAGGAGAAGGATGTGAGTTTCTCTAATGGATGCCAATGCTTTGTATGTACCTGAGAGAAACGTGAACTTGCATAACAGTTTTCACAAAATAATTTGGTGATATTTATCAAGTACCATAAACCTTGAGTAAGAGCTTTTCTATAAAAATAAGGAAATAATCCACATTCTGGGAAATCTGTATTACACAAAAGGACAAAGGCATTTCCTATATGCATTAGGACATCATCCAGTTTTGTTTTGTTTTGTTTTGGTTTACTGTGGTAAAATATACACACACAAAATTTACCATTTTAACAATTTTTAAGTGTACTCTTCAGTAGTATCAAACACATTCACATTGTTAAGCAACGACTAACCATCTCCAGGACGTCCTCATCATTCTCAACATAAACTCTGTACCTATTAAACAATAACTCTCCATTACTTCCTCCCCCCAGCCCCTGATAAAAACCATTCTATTTCCTATCTCTATACATCCGACTATTCTAGGTACTTCATATATGTGGAATGGCACAATGTTTGTCGTTTTGTGTCTGATTTACTTCAGGTAGCCTGATGTTTCTAGATTCATCCATATTGTAGCATGCGTCAGAACGTCATTCCTTTTTTTTTTTTTAAGATTTTATTTATTTATTTGACAGAGAGAAATCACAAGTAGTCAGAGAGGCAGGCAGAGAGAGAGAGAGGGAAGCAGGCTCCCCGCTGAGCAGAAAGCCCGACGCGGGACTCGATCCAGGACCTTGAGATCATGACCTGAGCCGAAGGCAGCGGCTTAACCCACTGAGCCACCCAGGCGCCCCAAACGTCATTCCTTTTTAATGCTAATATTCCATTGTATGTATATACCACATTTCATCCATCCATTTATTCATTCTGAATGCTAGTATACAAATACCTGCTCAAGTCCCTACTTTCAGTTCTTTGGGATGTATACTTAGAAGTGGAATTGGCTTTGGTTTATTTTATTTCAATGAATAATTAGAAGGAATCATCATGTACAACAAATAAGGGAACTGCTAACTAAATTATGGTACATATTCTTAATATCTGTCTTCTTTCAAAATGAGGACTCTGGAGACCTCACAAGTTGCTTCCAGCCTGCCCTCCAGAGACCCTTGTTCTCCAATCCCTACACCTGCCTCCATCACAGAACAGGTCCCGCCATCTTACAGTTCCCTTGAGTGTTTCCCCTAGTAAGTCTCTGTCAAGACAAAGATTTTCTCTTCCATCCCTGGTCTCAGTTCTTCAATAACTGGTGCATAATACAAACTTGAGTAGTGTTGATCGGATGAAAGGTAGATTAGCTAGAAATGAGAGGTCAGAAATTACTTCATGGTAAATATGATTCAGACATTTACCATTTGATTGTGAAAGCCTTATCAAGGACATGAGCCTGGACCCTAATTTGGAGAATACAAACTGAAAATTTTAGAAATGATAGGAAAATCTTAGAAGTGTGATTCTACTTAACATCTGAAGGCATTAAGGTGGGTTACTTTATTTTAGCATTTAATATACAGAGAGAGAGAGAAAGAGTGAGATTCTTGAAAGACCTGGAATCTTTTAGGAGGGCCAGGAGACTCGTTCTCACCCAGAAGCATTCACATATACACATTACTCTTTCCTGTCTATTCCAATGAATGTGCACACAAATATACACACCTATATTCAAAGATAATAAATGTGTCCAATATTCTAAAATTCCAGAGCTACTAGAGATTTAATAGCCATAATATATCTAACCCACTCTTAAGTCTTAAAAAAATAAATTGACTTTTAGTAGTATATATCAGTAAATCCCAATCTTATTCAATCTAGATCCTCCCTTTTTTCATTTAATAGCACATCCTCTTGAATATTGAGTCAGGCCTTTATTTAATGTCACTTCCTCCAAGAAGGCTTCCCTGATCCACCCACCTCCCCAATCTTCTTCCATGGATTGATTTATTCTTCATGTCCTTGATTATCCTCTGACATGTCATGTATTTAATCTTTCTTTTGTTTCTGTCCTGTCCCTTGTTTTAGAAGGTATACTCCTTGAAGACAAAAGCTTTTATTTTTATTATTTTTTTATTTTATCCTAGATGCCTAAAACAGCATCTGGAATATAATAACAATTCAATAAAAATTTGTCATGTCATGTATTTAATCTTTCTTTTGTTTCTGTCCTGTCCCTTGTTTTAGAAGGTATACTCCTTGAAGGCAAAAGCTTTTATTTTTATTATTTTTTTATTTTATCCTAGATGCCTAAAGCAGCATCTGGAATATAATAACAATTCAATAAAAATTTGTTAAATGACCATATATAAAGCTAAACTTAAAAATCAGGAACTAAATTATATATACAACACACACACACACACACACTTACGTGTAAATACACCAATAGTTAATAGTAACATCAAAATTGTAACATTGGTGGGATGCCACTGGTTTCTTCCATATTCTAATGCTGTAGTTAGTAGTTACATTACTTTTAATCATGGGCAATGTACCTGGGTAGGGTATTTCCAGAGTGGGCAGTTTGCTACCAAGAATTCTCATGTTAGAACTTTGGTAAATGCAAAGCACTCTAGAATCTTTTCTTCGGCTTTGTGATCTCAAATAGTTGATCTTTTTCACAACCTGAGAGATCACTCCCCTATGGAACACCCATTAACCTTGCCTACAAAAGACTAATATATAAACCCAAAGGCAACTTACGTCTTTAAGAAATTTAACTGCTGGGGAATCGTACTGTATCTCATTGATTTGGTGATTATAGAATCAAATTAATAATATTTGGTTTTAAGATTCTGATGTTTATTTAATGTGATTGATTGTTCTTTTGGGGGTCAGGGAGAGGAAGCCTGCTGGCCAAGTGATCCCCTCCTAGTCAGAGCTGGGATGGAGAGCAGTGTGCCTCTGTGACTTTGCCAGCTTCCATTACTGACCATCTACTTCCTTTTCTGATTGCCATGTGTTTTCTTATAACATGTTAATACAGCTTAACCCACAATAGCTTTTGACAAACTAATAGAGCCAGTTTTATTGTACTTTCTGTTTCTGGATCTGAGCAGTATCTGTATTTAAGTCATGTTTTGCATATATCCAATGTCATTACTATGCTTTGATTTTATAGATAATTCCCAGAGACTGAAGAGTACCTTCTTTTCACTGTTGCCTACATTAGATTTATAAAAAATAATTTCTAAAGTGAGGATGGCAAATAATCCACATTACGAGAAGTTCCTTTTTATATCATGTTTTTAAAAATAGAAATGGGGACACCTGGGTGGCTCAGTTGGTTAAGCAGCTGCCTTCGGCTCAGGTCATGATCCCAGCGTCCTGGGATTGAGTCCCACATTGGGCTCCTTGCTCGGCAGGGAGCCTCCTTCTCCCTCTGCCTCTGCCTGCCACTCTGTCTGCCTGTGCTCACTCTCTTTCCCTCTCTCTCTCTCTCTCTCTGATAAATAAATAAAATATTTAAAAAATAAATAAATAAATAAAATAAAAATAGAAATGTTTCACAGTCCCAAGTGTCCATCAAATGATGAACAGATAAAGAAGAGGTGCTGTATATATACACAATGGAATATTACTCGGCCATAAAAAAAAGAATGAAATCTTGCCACTTGCAACAATGTGGATGGAGGTAGAGAGTATTGTGCTAAGCGAAATAAGTCAGTCAGAGAAAGACAAAAACCATATGATTTCACTCATGTGGAATTTAAGAAACAAAACAAACAAGCAAAGAGAAAGTGAGAGAGAGAGAGCAACAAATCAAGAAACAGACTCTTAACTATAGAGAATAAACTGCTGGGTACCAGAAAGGAGGTGGGTGGGGTGATGGATGAAATGGTTGGTAGAGATTAAGAAGGACACTGGTGTTGAGCACCAGGTGTTGTATGGAAGTGTGGAATCACTAATATTGTACACCTGAAAGTCATATTACACTAATATTACACTAACTGGAATTAAAACTAAAACTTTGTAAAATATGCAAAAGTGCTTCAGAACTTATAACAGGGTCCCAGCTTGAATCTGAATATGTTCTTCTCAAATTTAGTCTCTCTGGACATTGCAAAAAGACTAGTGGTGCAGCTCACCAGTGATCTCATTTAATAATGACCAATGTCTTTCCTAGGAAAGAACTCATCCTCAGGATAGTGTCAATGGTCTGGATTGGAAGGAAGACATGAATGAGAACATAGCATGTGACTGTCACTCAGACTTTCCTCCAGCCCTACCCGTGGCAGGTTACACCCACAGGAACCAAAATACTTCTCTCTCTGAAGCTTCCATGTGACCCCCAGACTACAACATAGCAGCAACATTGGCACTAGTGGTGGCCAGGTGGTGGCAGCTCTGTGCACATTATCTCCATGGAGGGTGACAGCTTCAAAGCCCTACATATCAAGGGCACTGAGGTCAGTATCCTCATTGCCCAGCATTAAGTAACAAGAACATTGGCAGCTGTGGTACTTGAGGTGGGCGCTGGTGTCACAGCTGAGCGTGGCATCCACAGTAACTGGAGTCATCATTACAGGAAGTCAGGAGAGAAGATATTTCTCTTAGAGACCTTTAGACTAGGTCACCAAATCTGAGAAAGTTGAACTTTCTGTGGACCAAGTGAGAACAGATACACAGAAACATTGCTCTGTGACTATTGTTTTAGTCTCCTTTACCAAGGTAGATGTAGCCTGGGAAATTCAGATAACACACCTATAAATTCCATCTCAGTTGGATAGCACTTATGGAAAATGACTCATTCTCAGATGATAGAAGACCAAGTAATCACTATTATTCCTATTAACACCAAGCTATATCTTCCTACTTAAAACAGTTATTTCAAAATTTGGGAAAATTTATTTTAAAAATGCTTAGTACAAATGACATAAACATCCCTCCTGCCATTCAAAAAGAACATTAATATTTTGTCAGATGTGCCCTAAACCTTTCTCTATTAAGAAAAAGCACTGCTGTCAAAGATACTGTCCCCTACACTCTTCTCCAATGCCTTTCCCGTCCCTCACCTTCTGTCCCAACAGGAAACAATGGACGCAATTTCTAAATATACCACAAATAATATAACACATTATTTATGGATACAGAAATACAAAGCAAAAGTATAAAGACAATGAACAGATATATACCAAGGTGAAATTCTAAAATAAGGGATGGGAACAGAATGCTTTACTCTTCCTATAAATACTGCAAAGTGTAAAGAAACTGATTTCTTTTGAATTCAAGGAAAAGTAATCAAGGACAGTCGAACACTTTATAGAAAAGTATTGCACAGCCATAATCTCACTCCTCCTTTTCAGCTGAGTGTGAGAACATGATAGAAGGAAATTGGGAGCTGGGAACCAGAGATAAAACACTTTCCTCCTTCGGCAATTCTTCCTTTTCAGAACCTGGAAGAGGAGGAGACCAGGAGAGACCTGTAGTCAATGGAGCAGTGAGTAGCTGGAGGCACCATGACACCAGTCAAGCCTAAAGGATAAAGCAAATCCCAGGGCATGGCTTTTGATTCCAAGCCAAGCAATTCAAGGTCAGCTACAAAGGCATTCTAATCGAGGCCAACATGTGTCTGATTACCATAAACAGGTATTTCAGTAAAGTTAGTTAAGTTACCCAGTTTTTCCATAATCTTTCCATAGTCTTTATTTGCTTTAAGAGTGGCTACTAAGCTTCAGTTAAGCACAGTAGTCATTAAAAGTATTGAATAAGGTTTTCAACTGAAGAGTAAAAATATACAAATTGAGGATTATATATCAGGGGTCAGATTTCTAATTAAACAAGGAGATTAAGCCTTTTATCTCTGCTCCTTCCTAAAATCCAACGAATATTAATATTAAAGGAATAAAAATATATTAACTCTTGTGTTTTCAGAGCACCGGTAAGGGCTTGGCAACTGACCCTAGATTAAGAGAGAGGGCAAGTCTCCCAGCAAGCAAATCACAGTATCAGTATAGCTCTGGAAGCTAGAAAAGAGGTGACCTTGTGGTAACTTACTTAGTTAAAGAGGAAGGGCTGGAAAGTATCATAGTGGAGAATATGGGGCAAAGACAAAAAGTACTATCTCTTCACACCATAGGATTCCAGAAAGAGTCAAGATTTGGAAGTGCTGGGAGACAAGGCTGACTGATAAATTAAACTCCAATCTTTGTCGTTGGAGTAGATAATCATTTAGGACCTAGATGTGGGAGCCAGACCATTGAAGATCAAAATGTCACCTTTAAAGAAGACTCTTGGATTGGATCCTGGACCCGAAGGATGTGTGGAAAAGCTGATGAAATTCAGATAAGGTCTGTGGATTGGTTTACTGTATTGTGCTGTGAATTTCCTGCTCTCTATCTTTGTACCATGGTTAATAAAACATTAACACGGGGGGAAGCTTGACCAAGGCTATATGGGAACTCTCCACTATTTTGGCAACCTGGCCATAAGTCTAAAAATGACTTCAAAAATGTTTCATTTAAATGTTTTTTAAATGTCTCTTTTATTACTGATAAAGCTCTTATTAGAAAATACAGGCTATTCTGCCTGAATCAGATGAATGAGTTAACTCCAATCCTGAACAAGATCTGCCCAATCATAATTATAGGCAATGAAGTGCCAATTCCAGCCCCACCACAGGGTAAACCAGCAGGCCCTAAGCTGCTATACAAGAACAAACTTTATATAGAGAGTGTATAGAGTGCTATACACTCTATACAAGAACAAACTTTAAATTTAAACTTTTAAATTTAAATTTAAATTAAATTTTAAAATTAAAATTTAAATTTAAAGTTTTAAATTTTAATTTAAATTAAATTTTTAAATTAAAATTTAAAAGTTCAAATTTAAGATTTTAGATTTTAGGATCACCTAAAAGAAAGGAAAGAGGAAAAGACTGTTTGCCTACTTTTCCCCTACCGTATAATTAAGTCACTCTTGTTGCCTTGGGAGAAGTAAAGGAGGGAGAAGGAAGAACCCAGGAGTACTATTCTAATGCAGTAATCTCAGACTTTTGGGTCTCAAGACACTTTCACACTATAAAAAATTATTGAAGACCTGGAAGAACTTTTGTTCAGTTTGGTATTATATGTATAAATATAGACATGGAGATATTTACTGTAAAGCTGGTACTTACTTATTAATTTATTTAAATAATAATAGCAAAACCAGCCCATATTAACAAAAATAACATATTTTGTGAAAAATAATTATATATCCCAAAACAAAAAAATACAGTGAGAAGAATGGCTTTATTGCACATTTTTACAAATCTCTGTCATGTCTGGGCTTCACAGAAGTCAGCTAGATTCTCTTATCTGCTCCTGCATTCAATCTGTTGTGATATCATACATCACGTTGCCTCTGGAAAATTTTTCTGTATTTTCATAGAAGAATGTGAATGAGAAGGGCAAATAATATCTTAGTATTATTATAAAAATTCTTTTGACCTTTCAGAATCCCCACCCTCCCTCCCCCCGCCCAACACACTCTGGGAACCGCCATTTTTAATAAATGGCCCTTTACATGCTATTATGGCAAAGCAACACGTTCCCCCAAAGGAGAAGGCTGGAGGAAGGATGAGTCTGAACCAAGCAGTGTTGGTTGAAAGCCTGTCTAGGAAGTACTTAATTCCCCACTCCTAGGTCTCCTTTCTTACCTCTGGTGACTATCTCTTTTATGCTTTTCCATAATCTTTCCATAGTCTTTATTTGCTTCATTTGCTACAAAAGCAAATAAAGTAAATAAATGTACTGAGAGGCAAAGCCAGACAAGCTCCAGACTCAGGGTGTCAGCCAGAGCTGAGAAACACCCTACTAAAATAAGAAAACTGGGTGAAATCATGCATATGGTGCAATGAGATCCCAATTGCCTTGGCCCCATTTGGCTTTTAAATTCCTGGCAGCCTAGTTTGTTATCCATTCCCCAACACGCACATCCAAAGCAAAAGATTGGGTAATTTTTCTCTGAGGAAATCGAACAACCCAAGAAAAAAAGACCTATAAATCCTGATAGTTGGGATATCCATCAATGAAACAATACCAACCAATTACCCTAAATTAAAGCCCACATTTTGACAAGGCCTGCCCCTGCACACTGTTCCAATCTGCTTTTGATGCATCACTCTTCGGTGTTAAGAGACAGTCCAACATTACTGAGCTAAACATTTTCAGAAATCATCCAATGGGGAAAAAAATAGACCGAATGAGAACAGCAGAATTAAAGTGCAAAAAATTTGAAAAAAAGAAATAAACCTTCATCAAACAACAAAGGACTCCTTGAAAGTTAAAAATATCAAAGCAGAAATTTAAAAATCAATAAAAGTTTTGGAAGATACAGTTGAGGAAATCCTTCAAAAAGTAGATCAAAGAAAAATAGAAAAAAAAAAAAAAACCACTAAGAAAACCAGAGAAGCAATACAAATTAAATAGGCAATAAATTTGGCCCCCAAAAAAGAAACCTGAGAAAATCATCAAATAAATAAAAATAAAAACTTCACAAAATTAAAGAGCTCGAGCTCCTCAAATGAAAGAGTCTGTCACATATCCAGGACAAAGTCTGTCTCAGAAACAATTAAATCCCTATTCCTAGGTCCCCTCTCTTAGCTGGCACAAGCAGGTGATATCTCTTTCTATGTGGGCGATTTACCAAGAGGCAAAGCCCAGGCAAGCTCCAGAAGGAAGCTTGATATATGAAGAAGAAAAATACACACACACCTAGATATGAAGGTCCAGGATACAAAGGATAAAGAGAAGAGTCGCAAAGTTGTTAGAAAAAAAGAACAAGGAATAATGACAATGGAGATTCAGAATGGCTTGAACTGACAATAATAACTCAGAAAACTACATGATGATGATAATGGAACAATGTCTTCAGAATTCTGAAGAACAATAATATCAGCCTAGAATTCTAAGCCAAACCTTTGTTCAGGGATGAGAGTAGATTAAAGATATGTTCACAAAGGCAAAGGCTGAAAAAGATTACTTCCCAGCCAACCTTTTTCAAGATGCTACTAGAAAATGTAATGCAGGGCGCCTGGGTGGTTTAGTCAGTTAAGGTCTGACGTGGGCTCAGGTCAAGATGTCAGGGTCCTGGTCTCAAAGCCCTGCATCAGGCTCCTCCATCTGCATCTCTCTCTCCCACTACCCCTCTTTCTCCCCCTGCTCAATCTCTCTCTCTCTCTCTCTCTCTCTCTCTCACACACACACACACACACACACACCAATAAATAAGATCTTTTTTGAAAAAAAGAAAAGAAAATGTAATGCACCAAAAGGAATTAGTCAACTAAAGAGAAAAAACATGGAATCCACGATAAAAGATTTGTAGCCCATCTTCTAAATGAGCCCCTCCTCCTGGGACACCCTTGTACCGTTCCCTCATATGCTTGACAAGGATTAGTTTGTGTGACCAATAGAAAATGGCAGAAGTAACAATCTGCCACTTCTGAGATTCGGTTATGAGGGACACTGAGATTTCCATTTCGGTTGCTCTCTTGCACTCTTTCTCAAGTCACTCACTTTGGGGGAAGCCAGCTGCCATGATGTGAGCAACCCATAAAGACGTCCCTTCAGTGAGAGATCGGATCTTCCTGCCAAGAGCCACAAGAGTAAATTTAGAAGCAGATTCTCCCACGCCAGTCAAGCTTCAACTAATTGCAGACTCTTGAGAAACCCTGAACCAGAACTTTCCAGTTAATCTCTTCCCAGATTCTTGACCCACCGAAACTGTGAGAAAATAAATGCTTATTGTTTTAAGCTGCTAAATCTTGGGATGATTTGTTACACAGGAATAGACAATTAATCCAACCCAGAGGAGAAGTGAATGGAATTCCCAAGATAAGAAAGCCCCAGGGGAACAGCCCTGGAGCAATCTTAGCATCCAGTCTGGGGTTGAAAAGGAAGCCAGAGGGCTCTAAGGAAGGATGTCTCCCAACCTAAAAAAATCAGAACTGATATAATTGTCTTATATAGCTTATATAAGACAAGCTTATATAGTTTTGGGTTTTTTGGTTTTTTTTTTTTTTTTTTGGTAGAGAGACATGCATTCATTTACTTCAATGTGAATATACATTTAAATACATTCACAAACACTTCATTTCAGACTGGAAGTGTTAACAGGTACCAAAAAAAGCTGAGCAGAAGAAAAATTGGAATAATTATTAACTCTAGGGGAGGAAGCGATTGTTAAAGAAATGTTAACTAAAGTACATATGTAGCCCAGCTGTGAATGATATTTATAAAGTCATAGTAATGTAGACACCAAATACCAATTTACACCAAAATTATAATAATTCCACTGAGAGTACAAAGAAATGAAAGTGTGCGTAGCAACACGTGGGTAGTGGTGGGGTGTGCCATTTAAGAAAGCTGAAACTTAGCTTCTATCATAGGAAGTCAATAGATAATGTGTAAAATGTAAAGATCAAAAGATTGCAGTGTAAGTATGTTATGGAGAAATTCAAAGGTTAATACCAAGATAAGAGCTAAAAGCATTGGAAATTGTTGGCTCTGGGAAGCAGAAATTAAGGGTGAAGGGAATGGGGCCATATCGTGCTCTTCCACTGCAAGCCTGATCATCCTCTTTGCCTTAAAAACAAACAAAAACACTAATTAAAATAAAATTCTAACTTAGCAATATGTACTCACCGTAGGATAAAATCAAGATACAATGTCTATAATTAATAAATCACAAAACAGAAAATTTCTTCAGCTATTTGTCAGTAGCCACAAGGAGATCCCAAAAAGAGAAGTAATCAAATGTGTTTTCCTCTGGGAGGCAAGACTGGGAATGGCGGTCCAATATTTACTATGGCGTTACAAACTACCCCAAAACTTAGTAGCTTAAAACAAAAAGAATTGCAGGCCGCCTGGGTGGCTCAGTTGGTTAAGCACCTGCCTTCAGCTCACGTCATGGTCCCAGGGTCCTGGGATCAAGCTCAAATCCAGGGTCTTGCTCAGTGGGGAGTCTGCTTCTCTGTCTCCCTATGCTGCTCCCCCTGCTTGTGCTCTCTTTCTCCCCGTCTGACAAATAAATAAATAAAATCTTCTAAAAAAAATTTTTTTTTAATAAAATAAAAACTCAGGACCCAAAACAAAAACAATGTGGGGCTTGGTAGACAAGGTTTGTCTCAGCTCCCTGGCAGCCAGCTGGGATCCCTCAGCAGGGGTTGAAGTGCCACTCACCCCCAGCTCCAGCGAGGAACTGCCTCTGAGAGGCAGCTCTTAGACTCTGACTCCTGTGTTCCGCCCTATTCCCACACTAAACCCCTAATACGACTTTATTCATTCATGCTGTTTTGCAAACTTGCTGTCAGCCTCTAGGAGTAAGAGAACAGCATCCAGATCAGAGAGACAGAGGCCCACAGAACACGTGGGGAGCCCTGCCCGAAGGGCTCCACTCTCCCCAGAGCCCAAGTCGAGAAAGCGGCAGGAGATTTGAAAAGTGTTAGTGAGGCGCTGCTTTCCCTGCCCTGGGGTAGCCCTCAGCATTCAGGTTTCCTCTTTGAGCCAAGAAGAGATGGTCGATTTGTACATTTCAGGATGAGACGGTAAATGAGGCGGCCTTTTCCGGCGTTTCTCCTGCATGTTTTGGAAGAAAAAGAACTGCGGCTGGCCCTGACCTTTTACCTCATCTGCACGAGGCCCAAGTCACACGTCTGAACCATGAGCTGAGTGACAGGAATGTTGTCTGTCATACAGAGTCCGGCCAGGAGAGGAGCAGCTCTGAATGAAAGAATGAAAAAAGAAAGGCCATTCCTAGACCTCTTTGAAACTGTCCCAAGACTGAAGCTTGACTCCTTGTGTCTCAAGTCAAGTGACTCAGTCAGTTTGGGTGACTTTTAAGATTGGACATGGGTGACATTTTTAAGGGTTACATCTGAGAACACCCCATTGCTTCGACACCGAGTTGGGAAGAGGAAAACAATATAGTCCCACATGTCACAGCTCTTTCTTTTTGAGAAAGGAGCCTCTCTTAAAATAATTTTACTTCAGGCAAGTTATGGTGATTTTGAAAACTAGTTTCCTTTTTTCTTTTTTCTTTTTGCCTTGGTTTTGCTTTTGTCTGAAATTCTACTATAGTAATAATATAAAATGTAAACTGGGCTGGAGCTCTTCTATTCCCTGGGTGAGTCACCATCAGCAAAGACAACTGGGAAGTAATACAGCAAGCCTAATAGCAATCAACAGGTAATACAAAAACCTTAGTTCATGCTCATGAAAGCCTTTTCTCTAGTCTTACTCTCATTTTCTCTGTTGAAGAGGTTCACATATAATGAAATGACAAAAAAAAAAAAAAAAGCTGAAAAAAGACAATTTGTTTAAGTCTCCTATTCAGTTTACCTTCCTTTATTCAAGTCTTGTGAGTTGTGTACTCTTTTATTTATGTATTTAAAAATTCAAAGGAAATTGCTAACCTGAAATTTCCAAACATACCAGCGGGTGCACAGTATGTACATCAATTAGTCAAGAGTTACCATTCAGTTACAGAAGACTGGAAAAAGTCTCCAGCAAGAAACCAGTACGCTTTCACCTCCAGAGTTCTGCCATCATTTGGCTAATCAGAAAGTATTTATTAAGGAGGTATCTTTCCATTATTCTTCTAGACTCTGGGGGACATAGCAATGCTCTGGATATCTACCACTACAAAATGAGATATCCAAAATATAGTGGCTTAAAAATAGCAGTTGTTTTATTATTAAGCTACATAGTTCTAAAGGTTGACTAGGATAACCTAGGCAGTTGTCTCTTGGGGTCTCTGAAACAGTTTGAGTCAGATGGTGACTTGAGCCTGGAGTCAACACAAAGACTTCCCTCAGTGACATGGCTGGCAGTTAATTCTGGACCTCAGCTGGAGATGTCACTGTATCAGTTAAACATAGCTTATTCTTGTAGTCTGGCTTTCCTCACAGCATGGCTGCATGGTTCCAAGACTGAGAATCCCAAAGGACCAGGAGGAAGCCATATTGCCTCTTATGAGCTAGCCTTGGAAAATCACATAACATCACTTCTGCCAATAGCCACAGGCCTGCCAAGATTCAAGGAGAAGAAGCATAGACCCACACATCTCTCAATGGAAGAGTGTCAATGTCACATTCTGAGAAGAGAAGAGCTCTTGTGGCCATCTTGCAAACCCATATATGTTATGAAAAGTAAAAAAAAAAAAACAGTCTCTGCCCTTGTGCATATGTCTACAAAGGGAGCCTAACAATAAAAAAAGCAAGAGATAAATGCAGGAAATCTTAAATGATAATAATTCTATGAAAAAGAATATGGAAAAGGAAGGGGTATTGAGAGTATCGTTTATTTTATAAAGAATGGTTGCAAAAGTCTTCTCTCATAAGAGGCCATTTGTGCAGAGATTCTGGAGCAAATGAGCCATGCAGATGGTAGAGCAAAAATATTCCAGAAGGAAGAAATAGCAAGGGGAGAGAGTGCTTCATGTGGTCAGGGAATGACCAGTATGCCAGTGTGTTCAGATCAGCAACAACCACTCAAGAACATGACAAAGAGGTTGCTGGAGACCAATCTCACACATAGTGAGGACCACTGTGTTTGCACAGAGTGAAAAAGGAAGCCATGGAGAGTTTTTAGGGAAAATGACAAAACTGACTTGCATTTCATTGGAAAACTCCAGCCACTGTGTGGAAAGTAGAAAAGCACAGCAGCCAGATCAAGGGTGGATGAGGCAGACCTGCAAACACCCAAGTGCGAGATGATGGTTCCTTCAACGGGTCTTAGCAGTGGACACGGTGTGAAGTGATCAGGTTTTGATGCTAAAAGTATTAAACTCCATTTTTTTTTGCATTAAGATAATAACCCATTTTTATTTATTTATAGCTATTATTTTTTGTTTATTTATCTAAATATTTAAAACCTGGGCTTAAATAATGAGTACTGAAGGATAAAAATGCATCAATTATCATGGGACTGTACATCACAAGCAAATTTTCTTTGATGTTATGGGTTATCTCAAATATTTTGGAAAATTTTCCCTTCTACGACTTTAATATATTTCCCTCCTTTGACATAGTCTAGTTCCCATATTCAATGTGAAATGCAAGTTTAAGGTAGTCCTCACTGAGGCCAAAAACCATTTAACTGAAATATCTAGGCAACTGAAGAGAAAGTGTTTCAGGGGTCCATATGATCTAGGTAATTACCTCAAATTTCCACTTCCCTCTACATATACAGATAACAGTAGCAGCTGGGGTGAAATTCATGGGTAAGAAAAATGTCACCCCTGTGAGGTAAATGGCTTTTTGTAGGATAAGAGAGTAAATCTCTCTTCAGGGTACTAGGTGCCCTAAAGGAGGTCATTCCCTCCCACACATCAGATCACTTTATTCCCAGGGTGTTTTCAGTTCATGCCGGCTCATTGACCACACAGTCAGGATGGTTAGGCAGCCCTTAATAGATTATGGGTTATTTCCTTATTATGTTTGTTAAATGGTGGTGCATCTAATCATTTTTCTCATGTAGGGAAATTTCATGAGGTCTCTCTGGCCTAGCCAAATCCCAAAACAGGATTCCCCATTTATTCCCTACTGCCGTAACTAAAAGTTAGTTGAACCAATTAAAGAGTACATAATAAGCCAATTAGTTGTTCCTCACTTTTCTTAATGAGTGTATAATGTGTGCCTGCTCAAATTACAGCTCATTTGATAAGATTCTTTGCTATGCTGCTACTACTACGATTTGGCATTATTTCATTTCTTTCAGTATCCACAGCATCAATCCAGTAGCTGAGATTCTCCGTTGAGATTCCATAGGAATTAAGCTTGGTTGGGTTTGTTTTGTTTTCTTTTGTTTTGTTTCTTACAAGATAATCATTCACCCTTTAAACCCCACATCATGACCAGCAACCCAAATCGCTGCAACACAGCCCCTCAGCGAAGGGGCCTCAGCTGAAACCAAACCACATCCTGAAGATGAAACACTTTCCTGGGGATTCAGCTGAGCCTTCAGATATAAGGGATTGTTATTTCCAAACCTACACTATTATCTTGCTGCTGCACCAAAGGTTAATCACCACATTCTGTTAGGTTCTCTTTGCCACGATTCATCCACCAAGATCAAGCAGGAAAGACCTATCCAAGGCCAAGATCCTATCTTTAGATGATGAGGAAAGAGAAACTCTTAGATTATTGGAAAGCAGCCAGCTCTAGGATCCAAAAAGAAAACAACAGGCTTTGGGGGTGGGGGGGAAGGAAGGAAGAAAGAAAGAAAATTTTGTAACTTTGTCAACATTTATTTTCACCAAACAACTCATTAAATCACTATAAAAGTCAACGCATATGGTTGGATATGACAGTTTAAATTCCAGAAAGAGTTATAAGTCAAGTTAGACTCATAATACATAATGCAGTCTGGGTGTCTCATCTATGAATTATAACATTTTTATTACATCCCAACTGCAAATTATCAACTTGTTCCCTGTCCTGCCAATCTCTTGATTAAATGAGGGACTGTTAGACATTATGAAAATATATTATGGTAAAGGATGACACTATCATTTGTCTCGGTTATTTCAATATCCTTATTTAAAGCTTTATCACCAGAACAGCTGGCCCAAACTGAATTGTTGATTTAGTAAAGTGATAGCAGCAGGGACGAAATAGAAAAAAAAGTTTTTTTAGCCAAAAGGGCCTGTGTTCCATCGTCATTATTTTCCTGTGTCTCCTCATATCTTTCTCTAATATTTGTGTGTCTTTGATACTTTGGTGTCCATTTTGATCACTTTAGTTCCTTCTCTTCAAAGTTATTCTTGCTTTACAGGCCTCATTCCCACGGGCCCAACTGAAGGATATTTTATTCTGTGTCTTACACTGATAATGGGGCAATAACTTGTACCCATCAAGTTTCCCCATAAAATGGCTTAATGTCTTGAAACAGTGCCAATATGTCAGCTGAAGAAGTGAATCAAGTAGATATCATTTCAGATTTATCAGAGACCCACAGTGTATTAGGCTCTTGTAAGGAGCTCCCTTAAAAAGTATCCTCTTTGAGAAATTTAGCTTTTTGGTTTTGGGGGGGTTTTGGGTTTTTTGGGGGTTTTTTTGTTTTTTTTGTTTTAGTTTAGATTCTAAAACTAAAGGACACATAAATATTCCAAAACATAAATAAGTACCTATAAATTGATCAATTTTAATAATGTTCCTGTTATTTGTATTTGTTTTGATCAAAGTGATTCATCTCGTTTTTTCTAGTTGCTAAGAAACACATATTCATTATAGAAAGCTTTGAAAATAAAAAGTTCTAAAAAAAAAAAGAAAAGAAAAGAAAGAAAGAAAGAATCACCCACAGTTTCCAAATCCGAAGAATGGAGTAGCAACATTTTACAGTTTTCACAATTAATTCTGATTTATGTTCTCCATTCATAGTAAAAGAGAAAAAAAATTCATGCATTTCTAGCAGAACTTTTCTGAAGGAAAAAACCATCTCTGTTTTGGAACATACCTAAATGGATGGGTTTAGTGAGAAACTTGAAGCCCACAGGCTTGGCTTGAATCTCCTAAGAAAAAACAAAAGAATACCTAAATGGTTTCTCCCAGAAATGGAAAAGAATCACAATCTAGGAGGAGAGAGAAGAAACTAAAGAAAAAAGAGGTGCCCCTGACATAATAAAAGAAATGACCAGTAATTCTTAAGGTAGCCCATCTGAAGGGTAGAAGAGGAATGTCTAATTCCTGTTTTAGTAGAAACAATAAACACAGACCCTCTGACCCTCCAGATAAACTACTATCAACCCCAAAATTTTCAGTAAAGTCTGCAATATGTAGCATCTTAAGCTGGTGAGACTTTGGGGAGAAAACCCATTGGATGAAAGCAATATGCAGCAAGATAACATTGTGCAGGGGAAAAACACAGCATCTAAGAGGGCAAAATGCAGATGTGAAATCAAATAGGGAATCAAAGTAGGAACTCACAGCCAGAAGCAATTACAAAAAATGTCACTTCCCTAAAATCCCAGAGATAATGGAAGAAACATTGAGTTTCCCACTAGGATGGGGACATAAGCCAAATTTTATTTAAATATCAAAACAGATGACTCCCAGCAAGCTGGAAGTTTCAGACTCAGTATGTGGTTACATTTTTTTTTAAATACTGGAACTTTTAGATAATGCTGATGATGCTTCTATACTTAAAGGTAGATGTGATGGGGAAGACTATGGGAATATCCTAAAAAGACTGTTCGGGGCGCACCTGGGTGACTCAGTGGGTTAAACCCTCTGCTTTTGGCTCAGGTCATGATCCCAGGGTCCTGGGATCAAGCCCCACATCGATAGATAAATAAAATCTTTAAAAATAAATAAGTAAAAAATAAAAAGACTGTTCGGTCAATCAAGTAGCCAAATAAAATTCCATTATTTGCCAAGCACTTCCAGAGACAATTTATTAGGTAGGTAGGACACAATCCTGATTACATCCACGTTTCAGATTGGTCCCATTAATAGCTTCTATTTTTTTTTAAGGTTTTATTTATTTATTTGAGAGAGAAAGAGAGAGCAAAAGAGTGAGTGAGCACAAGTTGGGGGAGAGGCAGAGGGAGAAGCAGAACTCCCTGCTGAGCACGGAGACTGATGTTGGGCTCCATCCCAGGACGCTGAGATCATGACCTGAGCCAAAGGCAGATGCTTAATTGACTGAGCCACCCAGGTATCTCCCATTAGCAGCTTCTGAATGTCCCTATCCACAGCTAGGTCTTTAGGGACTTTTTGGCATTGGTTACATGGTAGTGAGGGAGGAATACAGAAGGAAGTAGAGAATGGGGTTGACTAAGTATAAATGTATTTGCATTATAACATCGTGCTGTGCCTTAAATCATAGGCAAAAGGGACTATGGGATATAACATTCAATTCACAAAGAAAACCACAAGGTGGTACCAACTACAGTCCAGTGATCAGGTGAGGGAAAGTCAGAGAGGGAGGGAGAGAGTGGAGAAAGAAAGAGAAAGAGAGAGAACGTGAGAATGAGAGGAAGGAAAGGAAAGGGAAGGGAAGGTTGGGAAGGAAAAGAATGGAGAAGAACGAAAGGGAAGGGCCGGGGAGAAGAGGAAATGGAAGGAAAAAAGAAACAGAGATGAGGAAAGCTCATTCCAGTCTGGACAAGTGTTTGTTAAGACATGTTTGATGTGAGAGAGAAGAGAGTAACCCAATCAAGCAGAAAGTTTAAGCTCTGGTTAAATTCAAAGCTAAATTAGACTATGAAAGCTAAAAGGAAGACTGAGTCTCAATTTATTAGGAAATGGAAAGCCAGTACAGATCCTTGATCAAGGATTGCCATGATCAAGGTGGCACACGAGAAAAATCATTTGTATCTAGTGAGACAGATGAAATACAGTATGGAGAACCCCCAGGAAGGTTGCTACAGTAATCCAAGTTCAAAGTGATGAAGGATGTGACTTAAATGGGCTCCATGGTGCCATCTTCACAGAGACAACGGCTACATGGAATAAGAACCTGAGAGCAATCACACAAAGAACCAAGAATTTAAGTGCCTATTTCTCCTTTATTGTCTGAAGTTCCAAAGGATTAATAAGAAAGAATAAGAAGGGACAAGAAGGAGATGCTGAGAAATCGTACGGAATAGAGTCTAAGTAGGAAAACAAGCAAACCCAGTGTATTCATTCCCTACTACTGCTATAGCAAGTTGTTACAAATTTAGTGGCTCGAATAACACAAATGTAATTACCTTCTGTAAGTCTGTAAATAGTGTCCTCTGTTCACACTCATGGACCAGAACCTTGTCATGTGGTCACACTTAGCTAGGAGAGGGAGGTATGTGGATCTGAGATGGGCCAGCCAGCCAACAGTGTCTGTTACATCCATAAAACTATGTCCTTAGTGGAATCAGAGAGCTTTCAAATATAATTAACCAGTGCTTTCATGATTAAGCACCAAGAATGGGAAAAAAAAAAAAAAAAGGGGGAAAGGAAGGACAGATGCAGGTAGAAAAACATTTCCCCATAGAGCATTTTCTTGATATTTGATAGCATTTATGGGACATCAGAAACTATTTCCTAGGGAGTTAGGAGCGTGTTTTTCCCTGGAGATATTTAAGAATTTTCAATTACAATCAAGTAGACAGAACTGTTTTATGATGTCTCTCCTCATAGAAAGCCAGGAAATGGACAAAACAGTCCCTGAAGTTGCCATTTAATCCCAGTCTGTGCTTCTGGAATGTCAGGTTTCTATCTTCTCTGTACTGTTTAGAAAACTGTTCCTGGCAATACTCCAGAAGCTTCGAGTACAAGAATGAGGTCAGGAGAAAAAAAAATCCCAGAGATTTAAAAAACAAAGATATCAAAATACTCCCAGGGATGCATCAAAAATGTGAA
>NC_139023.1:69867909-70140409 GCF_964662115.1 Mustela nivalis | reverse complement strand
TAGATCCCAATAAATAAAACTAACCAGAAATAAAAGGGCTAGGAAAAACAGTTTGAGAATAACCTCAGTTTCTACACTAAGAGACTGTTCCCTCTAGCCACAGTCCCGTGTGCCGTCAGGCTTCCCATCACAGAGGTGTTGTCAGGTTTCCTGTTTTCCTCAAACCTGCCGGTATCTTCCTCTACAGTGACCTGACAGCTTTCCCTCTCTTGGTCAGGAGCCCCCTGCTTCGGGATTGGATTGGACACATCTACTGAGTGCCTGCCATGGGCGCAACACTGTGAATCTGTTTTAGGCAAAAAACAGTTTCGAGATTACAAATTACACGGGTGCAGACCAGGATCCTGTATTTCAGTTCTGGATGTATGTTAGCGCACAAGTTATGCCTTTCCATTTGTCATCTGGGCTTCACGGAGATGTAGGAAGCACGTATCCACTTTCAAGAATAAGGAATCTCACAGATGACACATTTTCTCTTGAAAATGAAATAATATTTTATGGCAAGGAAGACGACCCGTATTTGGTTGGGTCTCTACAGGCGTGAGGACAGCTATGCCATCAGTGTTTTCAAACTGCTAGCAAAAGGTCTATCAGGCCTTCCAGTATACTTCACAGAGACAATGAGCAGTGAAGTGTCTAACGGTAAGCAAAGATGTCAATAAACAGAAAAATTACGGGATGATCTTGTACCTTTGAAAAGGGAACTTATCATTTGACCTGCGTCAGCCACTTACTCTTCTGGGCCATGACTCTCTCAAGTTAAAAATTAGAAGTTTATCAGGGGTAAAGATTCAATTACTTTTAAGGTTCTTCTCTCCCGAAAATGACTAGAAGTCTAGGTCTGTGCTCTTTGGTAGGGTAGCCATTAGCACCTGAAATGCAGCTAGTTCAAACGGAGATGTTCTATAAATATAAAACACACACCAGGTTTTGAGGAGTTAATACAAAAGAAAGAATGCAAAATATTTTGAGTATATGGGGTTAAATAAAATAGATCATTAAAATGAACTGAACCTATGTTTTTTACTGTGACAATAGAAAATCTGAAATTCCATATGTGACTTACATTATATTAATACTGGACAGCACTGCCCTAGACCTTCAAAATAAAGGGAGTGAATTTGTCTCTAAGAACTTTGAATTTTTTAAAAAATTTTATTTATTTATTTGACAGACAGAGATCACAAGTAGGCAGAGAGGCAGGCAGAGAGAAGAAGGGAAGCAGGCTTCCCACTAAGCAGAAAGCCCCATTGGGAGCTGGATCCCAGGACCCTGGGATCCTGACCTAAGCCAAAGGCAGAGGCTTAACCCACTGAGCCACCCAGGCGCCCCAGGACTTCGAATGTTTAAAGATCATTTTTTCAATGTTGAGGTCATTATGCTTCTAAAAGTCAAGTTTTCAAAGTCAAATTCTTATCCACTTAAGACTAATAAACTGTGTGGGGGCATAGTTGCTACCAAGTTCCTCTTGAAGTTACTGTCTGTTGAGGACCTCCGCAAGTTCTACAGTTATAACACTCCATATTCAGCCAGTATGGTAATGTCTCAACTATCCCATAAGAGATTATCAGGAAATACACCAAAATGTTAAGTATGGTTATTTCCAGGTGGGGTACTGAGTGATTTTTGCATTCATTTTTAATACTTTTCTTCATGTTTCAACCTTTCAACAATAAGGTTCATTAATTTCTTCATTAGAAAAAAAGGCTTATCTTTACATTTCACTCTAAATAATTTTACAAATTCTACAAATACCACAAATATGTAAAAAAAGAACTTATTAAAAGGCAATATTCCCAGTGGCTTTAATCTGCTTTTCTCCATTTCCAAATTTTCAGTAGTGAATAGGTTACTTCTATCAAGAGAAACAATACACCTTATTTTCACATCTTGATATCTACCCACTTTTTAAACCTTAAACCGAAGTTACTTTGCATGCTAGTTTTCTTAAAACTCCTGAAGCTTTTCTCTTTCCTCTATAAGACTTAAGAGCAGATACTTTAGGTGCGAGCTTCCATCTTGACGCTAATCCAGCTTTCTAATATTTTTATAACTGCAATCAACTAGAATGGGCGTCAGAATATATGTGGAGGATGGGGAAGAAATCCAGAAGATACTTGAATGTGCCACCACTTACAGGACGTTTAGGTTGGACCTTAAAAACACCCACCTGAAGGAATGCCATTTACATCTGAGTCCTGGGGCAACAGGGGAGAGAACCCTCCGGCATATAGCCGGGACCAGCTCATACAGCCACGTGCATGCTCTCTCTCAAGCACACACACACAAACACACACACACACACACACACACACACAGTGAGCAGGGTAGTGCCCTAGCCCAATCCCGCATGCCCTGCGGTTGCTTTTTTCACTTGCCCTTCCCTGGACTAGAACCAGCGCCCTACCTGCCTCAGGTACCATGGGGTATGACACACTGTCGTGTGTGAGCAGGCAAGACGCACAGCCAGAGGGGCCATCCGCCCCTGGAAAGCGATGGGCTTCTAAAGGTCTGTCAGGTATGACTGTTCAGCCTGGCAACATTGCACACTCAGTCCACTTGTTTTCTTCTTGAGGAAAAGTAGTCTTTTTCTAACTCCCATGTGGTGACAACCCTGTGGACC
The DNA here is from genome assembly GCF_964662115.1 of Mustela nivalis. Lineage (NCBI taxonomy): Eukaryota > Metazoa > Chordata > Mammalia > Carnivora > Mustelidae > Mustela > Mustela nivalis. The sequence continues at coordinate 70,137,786 of NC_139023.1, read as the reverse complement.
ATGGAACTTCTAAGCAGAGCAGAACTTACTGTTAGTGGTAAAGATGACTTCTCCTTCCTGCGGGGTGGGATCTGTATCCGGGACCACCTGCAAGGCTCCCACTGTCCGGACGGCAGGGTCCAGGGTGACTGAACTTTCATTCACAGTGGTGTCGCTCGCGCCTGTGATCTGGTTGGTGGGTGGGCCTCCTAGAGATCCCTCGAAGTCGGTGGGCAAGTCATCTATGCAGTCGGCATTGGGCTAATATGAACAGAAAAGGATCTGCCCTTAGTGTTGGTCATCAAGTTAGAGATGAAATGTTCACAGCCTGTCTTTTGTCTCAATGGAAAACCAAGTCCTTTATGGTTCTCTTCCTGAATCACTTAAAAAATTTTTCCATTATAGTTTCTCTAATTAACTTGAAAACCACTTTCAGAGTTTCCTTTCCAAGGGTTCCACTTAGATTTAGAGAGAACATTTTAATTCCAGGAGAAGAAATATTCATATATTAATATAATGGAGGGGGACATGGCATTTATTTATAATGATAGTCCTTCCTTACATATAGTGTGTACTCCTCATATAGTGTGTAGTTGACAGCTGATAATTATCCCCAAAGACCCATGCATTGTTTGCAAATGCACTGATGACAGTAGAGTAGAGAAAAGGCACAGAATCTGACTCATGGTGAACTGTTTAGTAGAGAGACACACAAAGCCACAGGGTGAGGCTATTTTTGTTGTGGTGGTTAAACATGAGCCAAAAGCCAGCTGTAAAAAATAACCTATTTACTTACCATGCAAACTGATGATACGTTTGTCAAATCCTCTAAGTGAAAACTTTACTATCCTAAAATCAGGGTGATGCCCTCTAGCTTAACGATCCACTCACTGCAAGACTTCGTCTCCCTCCAGGGCCTCATCCTCAGATCTCTGACAGCCTCATTTGAAGAACAAACAAATGGGGAGCTTTCTGCTTTACAAGGCACCCTGTGTTGGCTAGCCTTGTTAGACTATTCTACCATGGGGCAAAATCTTACCCATTGCAAGTTTTTCTCTTTGGTCTTAGTTCTGTTATTTGAAATAGTATTGAATATATTTATATGTCTTCCACAAACAACTTTTAAGATGATTTTCAGTTGTTATGCCTCTTTCTAACCTCCAAAATTATTTTAAAAAGATGGTGTTGCAGAGTTACAGTGTTGAGATATATTAAGAATAGCTATGAATTAAATTTGGTTTTGCACTCATAATGGATGCAGATCAGGTCAGGCAGGATTAGGTGAGGAAAATTCTAGATTGGCACCGATTAAATTAACATCACAATGACTACACTGTGTGTGAAGTTCACCTGAAGGGAAAATCTATAACCCACGGACTCACTGGGAGCACAAAGCAAGGAGCCCAAAGTGGGGGACTCTTGTTCTAACTTTCTACTCTTATACCAGTCTCCCAAGCTGCATACCTGTGTTTCCAATAGTCAGCTGGAAATTTCCATCAACCTCATAAAACACTCAAATTCAGCTCATTTCACCTTCTTCATCTCTATGGGAAGTGAGCCAATTCATGGAAACTCAAATTATCCGAAGTCAGTTCATGGAATGACCAACCTACCATGTTTACTAAACGCAGAGATCGTAACACTGGGCACGTTATGAATTTTCTCTCTCCATTTCCAGCCTCCCTATTTCCTTACAGTTCCCTTCCTGGTATATTCCATTCTCTACTTTCTCACCAGAGCACTCTTTAAAAGACAAACAAACAGGGGTGCCTGGGTGGCTCAGTGGGTTAACCGCCTGCCTTTGGCTCAGGTCATGATCTCAGGGCTCTGCTCAGCAGGGAGCCTGCTTCCCCTCCCCTCATCTCTGCCTTTCCTTTTGCCTACTTGCGATCTCTGTCTGAGAGACGGAGATAAATAAATAAATAAATATCCCCAAATAAATACAATCTTAAAAAAAATGACATACAAACAAACAAAAAATGGGGCACCTGAGTGGCTCAGTGGGTTAAGCCTCTGCCTTCAGCTCAGGTCATGATTCCAGGGTCCTGGGATCTAGCCCTGCATTGGGCTCTCTGCTCAGCAAGGAACCTGCTTCCCTGCTCCCCCTGCCTGTCCTTCTGCCTACTTGTGATCTCTGTCTGTCAAATAAATAAAATCATTAAAAAAAAAAAAAAAAGACAAACAAACAAAAAATGGGGCACCTGAGTGGCTCAGTTGGTGAAGCCTCTGCCTTTGGCTCAGGTCATGATCCTGGAGTCCCAGGATCAAATCCCAAGATAGAGTCCCATGTTGGGCTCCCTGCTCAATGGGGAGTCTGCTTCTCCCTCTAACCCTCCCCCTTCATGCTTTCTCTCTCTCTCTTTCTCAAATAAATAAAGAAAATCTTAAAAAAAAAAAAAGTATGGTTCTTTTTTTCTCTTAAAGAATGAATTATAACGTCCTTACTGGGGCAAAACAGGGTCTCTACACCCTTACCCCAGCCAGCTTTTCTGACCTCCCCTCAGCTGTTGGAAACACAGACCATATATTCACTATCTCAGGGCTTTAGCTAATGCTCTGCTGAGCCCCCATCACCCCATCCCCTTTTCTTTCTCTAGGTCTCCAAATAACCATGGTGAATTCCTAACCATCCTTCAATTCCCAGGCCAAATGGCACCTTTCCAAGTGGCGTTCCCTTGCAGATAGCATCCTCCCTACTGTGATATTTTGTAGGCATTTATGGTTTATTTGTAACTGTGCTTGTCTTTGTCTCTCTCTACTAGTCCATAAGCTTTCTTTTCTGCCCAGTTTTATTCAGATCTAATTGACATGTAACACTGTGGTAGCTTAGACAACAGGATGATTTGATACACACATATACACTGGAAAATGATGAACACATAGGTTTAGTCAATATCCATTATCCCATATAGTTACGCGTTTGTTCTTGTAATGAGAAATTTTAAGATCTACACTCTTAGCAACTTTCAAATATACAATACAAGATTGTTACCATGCTGCACCTTACACCCCCAGGATTTATTTATCTTATAACTTGATCACCTTCACCCACCTCACCCCACCCCCACCACAACCTCTGGCCTCTGGCAACTACCAGTCTGTTCTCTGTTTCTATGAGCTCAGTTTTTAGATCCCACATATAAATGGGACATAAGCTTTTTAGAGTGAAGCCACTACATCATGTTGATCTTAAATTCCAAGCCCTCACATAGTGTCTGACAATTATTAGGTGCTCAGCAAATACCCATTTGAGTATTATATCAGAGTCTCAGTTTACTACTATGAGAAGCTGGGAATGTTAGTATCTGCCCTAGATCAATGAAGGGAAGATTTGAGAAAATGCTTTTAAAAACGATCAGGTTCTGTGCAGAGGTAAGGTATGCTGTTCAAGGGCAGCAGAATGTGTCACCCCAAATACACTGTTGGCATAAAGATTATTTTGAGTTAAACACAGTCGAGAAGAAGCAGATAAAGAAATGGTCTCTGTCCTCCCATCTGCCTAAAAGTAGGACACAAATTTGTAAAGATGGCGTTCTTCCTCGTACCAGGAAGAGAAGAACATTCTTATTACCAGAGTCTGAGAGTTGATGCCAAATGGGTCTGTAATAACATACCTCATTACCACGCTCTTATCTGCCATTATTTTCCCTCATATATGTACTTCCTCAGATTCTGCTGCCCTAGAAGCTCAAGGTCCCTTTCCTTTGTCTTATCACTTCTCTAAAAATTTGTTCTTTCATGAAGATGCTATGTCCAAGTTCTGACCGCCCCTTTGATTTACTCATCCCTACACACTCCTGTATGAACGGACAATGCACATGTGAGTAAATAAATGTCTGGTTGTTTTTCTCTTGAAAATCTTGTTTATTTGTTTATTACTTGTTTGTTTGTTTACATGACAGAGAGAGCAAGAGAGCACAGCAGGGGGAGCAGCAGGCAGAGGGAGACAGAGAAGCAGGCTCCTTGCAGAGGAAGGAGGCCAATGTGGGACTCGATCCCAGGACCCTGGGATCATGACCTGAGCTGAAGGCAGACGCTTAACCTACTGGGCCACCCAAGGGCCTCTTCTCGTGGTAATCTTTTTCTAGTCTCATTTATAGGACCCCAGCAGGAGAACCTAGGAGGGTAGAAGGAAAAACCATGTTCTTTTCTTCCCCTACAGTATATAAAAACCCTTAAAAGCAAAACTGATTGTGTGTGGGGTGTCAAGGAAGAAAAGATTTCATCAGGAGAATACTGTGCTGGTCGGTCTTTCATCCAAAGCATCTGGATGCAGTTGTAGATGTGGTAACAACTGACATATTTTTCAAAAAGTTGACTTCTCTTGTTGATATCGTTCATTTGTTTTATTCTTTTCTTTTCTTAAAAAAAGTTATTGATTTTGATGTAGAGTGTTCTCTTTTACTTTGTGGACTAGTAAGATCAGTATTATATCCTTAACAGAAGGGGAAAAGAGAAAGAGCTAATTAGCTCAGTGAGATTGTTAATGGTGGCACGTGTGAATAATTTAGCTTAGGTATAATATTTAATAGACCCCAATTTACATAAACTCACATTTTATGTCCACCCTAAGTAGTTCATCAAATAGATTTTGAAAAGAAACCCAATTTATAGATCTCTAAGAGAAATTACAGTCATATGTTTAGCAGAGATGTCAAATACCATCTGCGAATGAATACGATATAGGTCTTCAGATTCAGGTGACCATGGGGAAACACCTCAAATAAATCAATCTCTAAACAGTCAGGAACTTGGGAATACCCCAGCTACATGGAATTTCCATTTAATAACTATTATCCTATTCATGTCAGGACAAGAGTGATAGGAGAAGGTGTTTGCTGGGATACGAAAGGCCTGGGTGACACAGTACCTTGTAGGAGGACTCACTGAGACCTCTGTTCTGTCGTCTACAAAGACACATCTAGACCTGACAGGAGAGAAAGGAACATGAAGCACTGTTGTGTAGATAAAGGGGTGAAAACACTTCGGACAAGAAAGTCCGCTTGGGTGGCTTAGTGGGTTAAGTCTCTGCCTTCGGCTCACGTCATGATTTCAAGGTCCTGGGATCGAGCCCTGCACCGGGCTCTCTGCTCAGCAGGGAGGCTGCTCTCTGCCTACTTGTGATCTCTGTCTAATAAATAAATTAAATCTTAAAAAAGGAAAAAAAAGAAAAGAAAGGGCCCCCTGCCCCTTTAGTGTCAGTATTTTATTTCTTTCTCTCAAAGGTTTATTTATTTATTTGAGAGAGAGGAGAGACTGTGCACGCAGGGGGAGGGTCAGAGAGAAAGAGGGAGAATCCCAAGCAGAACTCGCAATGCAGGGTTCGATCTCACAACCCTGAGATCATGACCTGAGCTGAAATCAAGAGTAGGATGCGTAACTCACTGTGCCACCCAGGCGCCCCAGTATTTTGTTTCTCTTGGTAACATGTCATAAAGACAGATACCCACTGTAATGGGAACTTCATAATCAGCAGGCTTTCGTTCTTTAGCTCATTTGAGAGATATCCACTTACAAAATGAAAATGTCCCCAGGTTCCAGCTTTCAACTTACATGGACTTGCCTTATAGCACAGGTGCGTACAAGGATACTCAGTTAAAGTCCACCAAAACCAAAATCGAGCCCCAAAAAACCCTTACCACCTGTAACTGGACAGCTCCAGTTGGCCAAGATGACCACGGCGGCCTTGGTGAGCGGGCACTGTTCAAAGGAGGACCAGACTGAATTTCATAAATACGATTCTGTGACCAGCAGCCTTCAGACTCTGAAGGGCAATGAGGCCTCAAGACATGTATTGATCAACTTGGCCCATGAAAGGGCTACAGAGATAAGAACCAATAGGCACTAACTGTTAGAGACTGACAAGCTCTTGTCAATTTTCCTGAAGAATGGAATGAATATAAGCAATTTAGAAAACGTATGAAACCGTCTCTGTAAGCAGCATACAAAGGGTTTCAGTTAGCTATAGGAGGTATATACTAATTGAGAAGGCTGTGAGCTTGTCCAGTGACCGGGGAAGTTAAACGAATGCAATCAAACATCATCTTTTTGGAGTTTAGGCATGGCGCTGCTACCCAGGGGCGAAGTATAGAGTGGAACAACATTCCAAATTCGTCCCAGATCCCGACTTCAGTGTCATCCTCTAGGAAAAAAACAGAAAAGTCTTAGAGAGGTGAGAGGGTAGCCAGATGCCTTGGTGCTTCCTGAGAAGTAGCCCACAGGCTTTCTTCTTCCCAGAGGATGTTCTGTTCTCTAGGTCGAGCTCAGATACATGTCATGTTCCTGTCCAGCTCCCTGGTAAAATCCAAAAGATGCTACCCATGTTTATGTTTCTTAAGTCCAGTGTGCTAAATAACATCCCATCCTCCGTACTTGGTCAGCATGGAACCATGAACAAAAAAAACCTCCTAAAAGTGAAAATGTTATTGATTTTGGAAATAAGCCCAAAGGCCACCCAATACTTCTGTTTTAGAAACAGTATCTATTCTCAACTCCTTCTCAAGTACCTTCTGAAGAAGTCCTACCACCTCTGGCAAAGTCTGAAGTCAAACGCTATTTAGTACAAAACTTAACTACCAGGAGCGGTTTGGTTTCATCGTCCTGACCAAGAAGCACTGGGATAGACATTCAGGAGCTTCGAGAACATCCTGAGGAATAGGAACTGGGTCAGATAATGTGACTCTCTCTTTCATTGTTAAGTATTCTACAGATGTTGGAGACTAAACACACACACACACACACACACACACACACATGCAAGCACACACGTATATACATTTCCTGGCTCCCCCGTATGAATCTGCTGCAGCTAGCAATGTGAGAAGTGCAAACCCTGAGTTCAATTTTCTAAGCTCCCAATGTCTGGTAGAGAGGTTGGGTGCTTGGTAATATTTCACGTCCGCTGTAATTGACTTTCACCTTGAACGCATTATGCATTTGCAACTCTGGTCTGAAAATTTAATGCATTGGCTTTCAAAATCTAGCTCAAAGCCACAGTCATATGAGTTGATTTGTGTTTGGTGTACCAGCCATGAAAAATAGCACACAGCTGGCATGGACGCAGCTGCTACCGGGTAGAAAATTCAGCCAATGCCTGACCTCCGAGTCTTCAGGTGTGCCCTCTCCAACAGAGCCACTCTGATAGTCCTAGGATAATTAGCCCTTAGGCATTAAAGGGATCCTTTGATATCTGATCCTTTCTTCTTCAGTGCTATCTTGGGACCCTTAACATTCTCTTTATTTTCTGCCATTAGTGGTGAGAAGTGACAAGAGAAAGGCTGCGGCAGAGCAGAGGGGATGGGGAGGAGGTTGGCCTCCGTATCCTGTTTGTCTAGCTGCTTTTAGACAGTGCCAGCATTTTTTTTCACATCTCTGTGCAGCCCTCGGATATGGTGGCCTGGCTTGCTTCCTGTCCTCACCGCAGCAGCTGGTGTCTCACTAGCCATCAACTGTGGCTTTGCTTGAATATGGTCCTGGGAAAGTCCTTCCCCGGAGCAGCGAGCCAACCAGCTGGTGGGGTTCTCCTTGCGCTGGGGGAGAGACTACATTTTATAAACACATAACTGAGGGCACAAATGGGATGGTAGCTGGCTCCGTCTTCCTGTTCACTCAAGGTCTCTGTAGAGACCTGAGATGAGCAGAGGCTCTGCGCCAGGTTCCCAGTGGCTGACTTTCCCTCCCTTTGTTCAGAAGAGTTCCTTTCCCGGGAAAGCTAGGCACTTCGGACTTTTCCAGAGAAGGGCAGCCTCAGAAAGTCGGCATGCAGAAGCCCTTGCAGACAATGCTGTGAGTAATGCCACAGGAGGGCAAGCTCTGGGCACCAGGACCATCCTGCCTCTGCTGGGTCCTGCCTGCACTCACACCCAGAGCCCAGGGGAGAAGCCTACGCGCTGCAGAAGCAGCATCTTGAGTCACAGGCGGGGAAGTGGTGAGAGGGTCGTGGTGTTCTCCGACTGAGAGAAAGTGAGAGGACAGATGTTTTCAGACATGGGCGTTCTCTTGGGGGCTCATCAGATGACACCTCCCGCTGTGCCGAGGAGGGGTCAGAGAAAATCCGGGTGTGTGGTTTTCTCCCTGCTTTGGGGGTAATGCAGAAAGACACACATCACGATGGTGTAGGCTGGGCTGTGCTTACCGGGATCCCTAGGGCTTTAAGAATGTTCATCTTGCACATGGGACAGGTGCGATGGTCTAGAAGCCAGGGGTCAACGCAGGACTTGTGGAAAAGATGCCTGCAATGAGAACCACACATCTTAGAGCGGCGGCGACTGCGGAGGGGACCTAGTCCACCACAGCCCAGAGACTCGTCCAAGGTTACTCGACTGCGCAGAGACGACCTAGTCCACCACAGCCCAGGGACTCATCCAAGGTCACTCGACTGCGCAGAGACGACCTAGTCCACCACAGCCCAGAGACTCGTCCAAGGTCACTTGATGTGCAGAGGCAGAGCCGAGACTCAAACCTCCATCTCCTGGCTCCGTGGGCCTGGGAGCTGCCTCTCATACCCGGTTGCTGATACAGTCAGACTTTGTCTGGATCCCAGGACTGTCCTCTGGGATTCACAATGGAGTCTTCCAAGTTTCAGAAAATGTAGAGAATGGAGACACAGAGAGATTTTGCTCTTTCTCAGTAGGAAGAAGGCTTAGTGGGAAAGAATGGAAGCAGGGAGGCCTGCCCGGACCATTTGAGGCTAGACCTTGAGAGAGAGAGAAAGATTACCTGCAACTAAATCCAAAGTTTCTCTTTTTCACAGTCAGAAGACAACTGCAAAATAAAGCCTTGTTTCCATTAATATTTGGGCTGTCACACAGAAGGGCAGCAGAGCTCCTGGAAGCATTTCATAACACAGATGACATTTTACGTTGTGATGACTGCTGGCTGCCGAAGCAGAAGCCGGGCTGAACCGTCCTGTACCCTTTACTGTTTGTACAGCTGACGCACTCATCGCCCCTGCCGTCCCCATGCTCCAGGCCCGTGAGCCTTCCCTGCATACCAGCAGAAGTGGGGCGCTTAGGACGGGCAAGAGGGGGGCCTCCTAACTGACCTTTCACTCAACTTGGCTCTCTAGGGGCCCAAGAGATCAGCGGGGACTTCTCGAGTCAGAAGCTTTTCTTCTCACTCGCAAGACTCCGGGCCACCAGCAGAAGCAGACAGAACTTCCTGCCTGGGGCAAGATGAGAGCGAATGGTCTGCCTGAAGTAGGAGGGCTTCGCAGGAAATTCCGTCCACCCTGACCGCATCCTCAGTGCAGCACCGTTCCTGGAATATGTTTACTCTCTCTCTCACCTTCGTCTTCTTCCTTTCTAACAGTTCTAACTTTTCTTTGTGTTAGAGGGCTTTCTGCTCAGATGCTTCAAAGGGACCCCTAAATGAGGGAAGAAGGTGGGAAGGGCCAGCTTTTAAATGGAAATTGAGAAGAAACCCACGTGCTGAGGCTGGAGTTGGAGGTAGGCTGGATAAGAGTAGGTTGGGGATTAGAACAGGAGAGTAGCAACTTGCACAGATCATCATGTTCCCAGATGATCGCTTGGAATGCCTGCAGATTTATTCTTTGGTAGATACGTATCACACTCATTCGTTCCTCTATCCATCCGTTCATCCAACAAGTAATAAAGGCCAAGGATCGTGCTCAACTCTGGGAATGAACATGGTAGCGATTTGGCTCCTTTCCCTTCAGGAGTGTAACAAGAGGAGCAGATGCTAATAAAATAATAGAAATAAGCTACTTAATGACAACCGTGCTAAGTATCCCATTAGAAGAACATGGAGTTTGGGGAGGCTTCTAACTGGGAGATCTATCCCGTTGGGGTACTCAGGATAGACCTTCCCCATGAAGAGCCAAAGCCAAAACACTTGAGGGCTACATGGACACTATCTGCATGAAAGGGAGGGGAGAGGAAGGAGGGTGTTCTAGGCAGAACAATGGACTGGCACGAGAGCCCTGAGATGGGCACTGGCAGGAGTGAGGGAGAGACTAAAGAGGGATGAAGCCACCTTCTCCACCCCCCTCCCCAACAGCGGTACGGACCTCCCCATGTTCAGGCTCTGCTCTCAGGGAACAAGTTCTGAATCTCAACTTGCTCACCAACTGGCATTCCTTTGGGGAAAAAAGCCGAACATCATGATCCTTCTGACTGTTCCGGGGAGTCAGCCTCTCTGCGTCCCCCGCACATGTGCTGGCACCAGAACAACAGGAGGGCCAGTCACTAGTAGCTGTCTGAGCTTCAGTAAGTCTCTTATTATCCCCAAGCTGCAGGTACCCCTGGAGATACAGCTACCCAGGCAGAGATGTCTTCCTAGAGTCTCCCCCGCAAAAGCTGACTCTTGAACACCTTGAGTCATTCCTCCCTGCGAACTTGTCATTCTGACATCTCTGTGATGCTAAGTTTTGTGGGTCAGCTCGGCTAGGCTCTAGTGCCCAGTCATTCAGTGAAACCCTAATCTAGGGGAATGTCATAGATCTAGTTAACACCTACAATCGGTTTACTTTAAATGAAGGAGATTATCCCAAATAGTCTAGGTGGGCCTTATCCAATCAGTTAAAGGTCATAAGAATAAAACTGAGGTTTCCTCAGGAAGCAGAAATTCTGCCTCCAGTCAGCAGCATCAGATCCTGCTCGAGCTTCTAAACTGTAGGCCTGCCCTACAGATTCCTGACTTGCCAGCCCCATGATCATGTAAGCCAATTTCTTGAAAAATCGATGCCTTGAAAACTCTCTCTATATATACCTATGATATGTAATATAGTGAGATCAGTGGGATTCTTTGGAGAACACTGACCAGTACATCCTCCAATGAGAATATAAGGTCCCTGAGAGAAAAATCTTCATTTGCCTAATTCACTATTGCATCCCCAGAACCTAAAATAGTTCCTGGCACAAAGATAATACTCAAGAAATATTTGCTATATGGATGGATACTTATCCAAAGACCTGGTCCCCCTCACCGCCTATGCACGGTCATCAAGCCACGTGGCCTCCCTCGAGCAGAATCTCTTCCACACGCCCAGCTTCCCGTCTATTCTCAACGCTTCTCCTTCACTCCTCATTTTGTTGATGGTCTTTATTATTAAAATAACATTGCCACTACTCTCCATGCCACAAGCTTTTCCTGTTCTTTTCATCCCACTCATCCTTGCCAGATTTATCTTCCTAAAATACAGCACTAGCTGCGTCACCCGCTTGTTCCGTTCTGTTCTGTGCTAGGAGCTGGGTACAAAGATGAATAAGACAAGGGCCCTCCACCAGTGCAGGAGCCCAGGGCTTCGACGGGTCCCTGTGAACTGCAACAGAAAGGCCACTGAAAAGCCACACCCCTGGATCCACTGCTTTCTGGCTCTTTGGTCTTGGGCAGGTCTTAATATCCCCAAGACTCAGCTGCTCACCTGTGACATTTTCTTCAAAGCGTGGAGTTTGCGAGTGAATAAGTCCGTGTGAGTGTGTGTGTGTGTGTGTGTGTGTGTGTGTGTGTTGGGGTAGGGGGTAAATAAGGACCACAAAGCTGAAAACGTAACTCCAGGCCCTCCTCAATTGTAAGCTACTGTTAATCTTATCGATACCACTGCACTGCACCTTGTTTTTAGATACTATGTTACTACTCTGATCGCTACTCTTTAGAATATTCTTTTAACATTTTAACAAGTAAAGGCAAATTTTAAAAAATCAGAGGGAGAGCAAGGGCAAAACCTACGAGTGCTCAAGTGACATGTAGAGCGATCATGCTGATTAGTAACTAACATTCATTTATTTCTTGCACCATATTTCTTGTGTGGACCATTAACTATGAAGTTGATGTATCTTTATCTTTATATATCTTTATAATTGGGATTGCAAAAACCATTTTTCCCCCCAAGTGGAAAGAAAAATAAAAGTTACTAGGCTAAACAAATAAACAAAGAGGTAGGGAAAGAGTCCAGCCTTTAGTGAGAAGCACCAATGGTTGAGTAAACGTCTCTACCACAAAGTCACTGTCAACTCATCCTGTTTGTATGATTCACAGTACAGCACTGTTCCTTCCCATTTATTTAAAAATTTTCAAAAGTTTTATTTATTTATTTGACAGACAGAGATCACAAGTAGGCAGAGAGGCAGGCAGAGAGAAAGGGGGAAGCAGGCTCCCTGCTGAGCAGAGAGCCGGATGCGGGGCTCCATCCCAGGACCCTGAGATCATGACCTGAGCCGAAGGCAGAGGCTTTAATTCACTGAGCCACCCAGATGCCTGGCTTCCCATGTTTTTAACAAAGGCTGAGTGAGAAAGTCCATACTGGGGAACATTGGGACAAGATTGTCTATCTCATAACAATCCTGACAAGCTGGAAATACAACAGAGGATCAATCAAAACTCTGCTCTCGGGCACCTCGGTGACTCAGTGGGTTAAAGCCACTGCCTTTGGCTCAGGTCATGGTCTCAGGGTCCTGGGATCGAGTCCCACATCGGGCTCTCTGCTCAGCAGGGAGCCTGCTTCCCTCTCTCTCTCTCTCTGCCTGCCTCTCCATCTACTTGTGATCTCTGTCAAATAAATAAATAAAATCTTTAAAAAAAACAAAAAACAAAACTCTGCTCCCTCTTTAGTCATCAAAGTTAAGCAAACGTTTAAGAAAAAGTTCTTCAAACACCTGACAAAAATGATGCCAACTACTACATAATGAGGCTGAGCTTATTATGAATAATAAGTTCTCACCTTTTTTTTTTTTAGCAGTAATGACCCCGTTAAGCTCGTTCCCCATTTATTAATTCTTGTTTCCCATTGTCCTTTTGCCTCTATGTGTGACACCCTCTCCAATTAAATGGCCTTTTTTTTTTTTTTTTCCTCCACCTGGTTGAAGAATGGAGCCCTTCTGGCCTTTCTATCTTGTTCGTTTTTGTAAGCTTTGTCAGACCCTGTCACCCTGACATTGACATTAAAATTCCGTGGCTTTACTTTAGGCACCAACACAAGCTGTTGCACTGCCTTCAGCGAAATGGTTATCAAAGAACATGAGTCACTCAGGGACCCAGGCAACATTAACTCTTTAGACGGAATACATCCAGTGCTTCTCTGGGTAGTCCGGACACTTCTTCATAGCCTCAGAATCCTACTTGTTAAGTTGTCGATGAAGTCAAAGTTTCTAAATGGATAGCACTAATTTAATTAAATTAATAAATCTCTACTGGTTACTGAATGCCTACTATGCACCAGGCATATTATATATGAATAATGCATAACAGCCCTATGAAATAGAAATTATTATTCCCATTTTATGGAGAAATAAGCTGAAGCTCATTGAAGTAAGTTCAGTTATCCAAAGAGTGAGGAAGCTGCCGAGCCTGTCCTACACTCAGTGGTTTTACCTAATTCTACACTCCACCACTCTCTTTTCCCTACTGAATGTCATGGGTGGGGGTTGGGAGGGTTGGGGTTGGAGGAGGTGGAAGAATTCAAATTGTTATTCTTCCCCAGTGAATTTTGTGATTCAGCTCTAAGGAGGCAGTATCTTAGCTACAGGGGTTGGGAATCAGGCAAAACCAAAGGGAAAAGTGATCTGCCTTAAGCGTGTTCACTTGGCTACAGAAGGAAAAAGCTGTCAAACAATGGCCTCATCAGAACTATACTTAGATATTAGGGTGCCTGATTTATTTGGGAAGAGGATAACATTGGCCTCTAAATGCTCTGTACTCCCCCATTCTCCACTGCCCCGCAGATCTGGTAAATGATGAGCTGGCAAACTCTATCCCCTTCCCTCAAGATTTTTGTATTTGAATTATGAAGTACCCGAGAAAGTTATACCCAACTTTTTTTCAGGGCTCTTCTTGACATGGTCTGGTTTCCCTTGCTTGCTTTAGCTTTCTAAAATATAAACATGATATCACTCTGGAGACTTGAAATGCTTCAGGACCACCCCCCCCCACCACCAGCACAAAGTCAAGATGCATGAACACAGAGCACACAGAAGGCTCCCACCCGACCGGGCACTTGTCACATCTTCTGATATGTCCCACATTTACCCCACAATTTCACCATAACTCTGGAATGCCCTTCTCATTTTTTTCCCTCTGGTGTGTCAAATCTTGTCGCATTTCAAGTCATAGCTCAGATATCCCTTCTCTTCTCTGAACATCCCAACCCTTTTCTCGAAACTCTGTCAAGGAGAGTTACTTTTCCTTTTTGCCCTATTGTGTTTTCCTACATGTTGCAGTAGCTGTACATGTCTCAGTTTCAGAGTTTGACTATGACTCCTTAGCTTTGTGACCTTGAGTGAGTGATTTAAGTTGTCTGAGGCTCAGTTTTCTCTTTCGGTTTTTATGACAATATCCTTTAATTGGTATAACAACCCTCCGAAGTGATAGTTTATGATAATCCTTCAGAGGGTTGTTATTATAATCAAAGAACAAAGAACAAATGAAGCACAAAGTTAGTAGACCAAAAGAAATAACAGAGATTAGAGCCGAAATAAATGAAATAGAGACTAAAAGGACAATAAAGAAGATATATGAAATTAAGAGCTCATCTTTGAAAAGATAAACAAAACTGACAAGTCTTTAGCTGCACTCACCAAGAAAAACAGGGAGGGGACTAAAATCATAAATGAAAGAAATGTTACAGCTCATACCACAGAAATGCAAAGGCTCATAAGAAACCACTATGAATAATTCCATGCCAAAAATTTGGGCAAGGTAGAAGACATAGATACATTTCCAGAAACATACAAATTACAAGACTGAATAATGATGAAGTAGGAGATCTGAACAGATCGATGACTAGTAAGGAGATTGAATCACTAAAAAGAAAACCTTCCCCAAAAATAAAAGTCCAGGACCAGATGGTTTCACTGGTACAATGTATCAAACATTCAAAGTAAAAGTAATACCAGTCCTTCTCAAACTCTGCCAAAAAATAGAAGAGGAGGAACTCTCTCACATTCATTTTATAAGGCCAGAACTGCCCTGACACCAAGGAACCAAAGAAGGACACCACAAACACAAAAAAAGAATTTTATATGCCAATATATTGCAATATATGTGCCAATAACCCTGATGAACATAGATGCCAAAATCCTCAACTAAATATCAGAAAAGCAAATTCAACAGTACATTAAAGGGCTTGTACACCATGATCAAGTGGGATTTATTCCAAAGATGCAAGGATGGTTCAACATCCACAAATCCTCAATGTTATACCACATTATCAAACCGAAGGATAAAAATCTTACGATCATCTCAATGGCTGCAGAAAAAGCATCTGACAAAATTCAATATCCATTTATGATAAAAACTCTCAACAAAGAAGGTATAAAGGGTGAGTACCTCAAATAATAAAGACCATATATGACAAACCCACAATGTTAGCTATCAAATGCTGACTCAAAGGTGAAAAGCTGATAGATTTTCCTTTAAGATCAGGAAAAAGGCAAGGATGCCCACTCTTGCCACTTTTATTTAACACATTATTAAAATCCTAGACAGAACATTAGGCAAAAAAAAAAAAAATAATGGGATCAAAAGTGGAAAGGAAGACATAAAACTGTCACTATTTGCAGTTGACATGATATTATATATAGAAAATCCTAAAGACTTCATCAAAAACTGTTAAGAATAAATGAGTTCAGTGAAGTTGCAGGAGACACAAAATCAGTATGCAAAAATCAGCTGCATTTCTATATACTAATAGTGAACTGTTAGAGAAATTAAGAAAACAATCCTATTTGTAACTACATCCAAAAAATACCTAGGAATAAATTTAACCAAGGAGGTGAAAGACCTGTACACTGAAAATTATAAGACACAGATGACAGCAACTGAAGACACAAACAAATGGAATGATACTCTGTGCTCAGAGATTGGAAAAAATCAATATTGTTGAAAATCTGTACTACCCAAAGCAATCTACTATCGCTTCTCGGCCTTTTGGCTAAGATCAAGTGTAGCAATCTATAAATTCAATACAATCCCTAGAAAAATTCCAGTATCAATTTTCAAAGAGAAGGACAAATAATCCCAAATTTATATGGATCCACACACACAAAACCCCAAAGGGCCAAAGCAATCTTGAAAAAGAACAAACCTGGAAGCATCAGGCTCTCTGATTTCAGATTGTATTATAGAGCTATAATAATTGAAACAGTATGGTATTGGTGTAAAAACAGACACATATAGATCAGTGGAACAAAACAGCGAGCCTAGATATAAACCCATGCAGATATGGTCAATTAATTTATAACAAAGAAGTGAAGAATATACAATGGGGAAAGCCCAGTCTCTGTGATAAATGGTGCTGGGGAAATTGGACAGCCAAAGAATGAAAAGTATACCCTTATCTTATACCATACACAAAAATTAACTCATGGACTAAAGACTTAAACATAAGACCTGAAACCATAAACCCCTAGAAGAAAACACAGGCACTAAGCTCTCTGACATAGGGCTTGGCAATTTTCTTTTTTTGAATCTGACACCAAAGGCAAAAGCAATAAAAGCAAAAATAAACAAGCAAGAAAAAATAAACAAGTGAGATGACAAACTAAAAAAAGCTTCTGCAGAACAAGGGAAACCTCAACAAAATAAAAAAGCAATCTACTGAATGGGAGATATGTGCAAGTCACATACCTGATAAAGGACTAATATCCAACATATACAAAGAATTCATACAGCTTGACAGCAAAATATAATCTAATTAAAACATGAGCTGAAGATCTGAATAGACATTTTCCTAAAGAAGACACACAGATGCCCAATGACTACATGAAAGGATGATCAATATCACTGATCATTAGAGATATCCCAGTTGAAACCACAATGAGATATCACCTCACACCTGTTGAAATGGCTTTTTTTCAAAAATACAAGACATAGTAAGTGTTGGAGAGGATGTAGAGAAAAGGGAACCAGCATACACTGTCGGGGGGAATGCCAACTTCTGCAGCCAGTGTGGAAACCAGTATGGAGATTCCTCAAAAGATTAAAAATAGGACTACTGTATAATCTAATAACTCCACTCCTGGGTATTTATCTGAAAAAAACGAAAGCATGAACTCAAAAAGATATCTGCTCCTCCATATTCCTTGCAGCATTCTTTATAATAGCCAAGATATGGGAACAACCTAAGTGTTCATCAATGGACGAATGGATAAAGAAATGTGGTGTGTACACACACACACACACACACTCTCTCTCTCTCTCTGTCTCATGCACACAATGGAATATATTACTCAGCCACAAAAAGAATGAAATCTCACCACTTGTGACAACATAGATGAACCTGGAGGGCATCAGACTAAATTAAATAAGTCAGAGAAAGATAAACACTGCACAATGTCTCTTGTACATGCTGCTTAAAAACAAAGATAATAACAACAGCAAGACAACAAACAAACACAGAATAACTGCTAAGATGCCGGTTGTGGGCGCAGAGGTGGGGTGAGGAGGTCAAAAGGAAAAAAGATAGTTTCGGTACTGCTTAGCTAATACCATTCCAAGGAACCGAAAACCACTGATTACATGTTGATCTTATATCCAGATACCTTAAAATTGTTTTATTTGTTCTAACATATTTTCACAAATGCATAATTACTGTTGAGGAAAGAATATTCCTTGCTGATATTTTTGCCCAAACTGAATTTAAGACTTCAGATAAATGTCTTAAAACACTTGCAAAAGTGGGGCTCCTAGGTGGCTCAGTCAGTTAAGCTCTGGACTCTTGGTTTTGGCTCAGGTCACAATCTCAAGAGTCGTGGGATCGAGCCCCGTGGCAGGCTCCATACTCAGTGTACAGTCTACTGGAGACTCTCTCCCTCTGCCCTTTCCCCTCCCCCACCCCCTGTGCACACTCATGTGTACTCTCTCTCAAATAAGTGAATAAATCAATAAATAAAATCTTTAAAAAAGACTTGCAAAAGTGTTTCCTAACTAAAATTTTAAAAAAATGGAAATTAAAACAAGGAAAATTTTTTTGTGGATAATTTGCATTCATGTTTAAATTTGGTAATAGATCATGCTGGCAATGGGGTAAACATTCATATACTTTCGGTGAGAACATAAATTGGTCTAACCATATCAAGCAATAAGGCAGACTGCACTAATATTGAAATGCATAACCCCTTTTATCCTGCAAAAAACCAGAATCTGGTTTAGACTTCGATCTTTAAACTGAGAAGAAATTTAAGTTGTAAAAGAAAAAAGGACGAAGAGTATAAAATATTTACAATACTCCCTGGCACATTAGAAGCTAAAGCATCATGGATTTTTGTTTGTTTGTTTGTTTTCATTTTTAAGAGAGGGAGGGGTGAGGGGCAGAGGGAGAGAGAGAATCTGAAGCAGGCTCCACACCCAGCATGGAGCCCAACACTGGGCTCGATCTCATGACCCTGAGATCATGACCTGAGCAGAAATCAAGAGTCGGACGCTTAACTGACTGAGCCACAGAGTTTGAGATACCCCTGGGGGACAGAGTCAAAGTATTTCTATCTCCAAAACCCAGTAGAGTACCAAGAATAGAATATACTTTCAGTATTATGTGCTGCAAAAATGAATTCTGAAAGTCCGTTTTCCCCAAGTCATGATTTGATTAACAACAATTTAATTCTTAATCCTTGCAAGTGAGCTTACTGTGGTAAAGCATACTCAGAAAGCACTTTCCTTAATTTTAATAGATTCTCAAATATAAAAACAATTCTGCCTTCTTCTGGGGGCCAGTGGCTCCCAGCAAGAGCATTAGGGACATCGATGAGCCTACATTCTGCCTAGACTGCCTGGTAGACATCACAAAGAGCCATTCCTTCTATGCAAATCTCATTTTGGGAACATCGATTTACGGATCTGAGCACGAGTCTTACCAAGATTAGAATGACCAAAATGGCAGTAAGGGTGGCACTTACAGAATGTCAACTGAGCTCAGACAGTGTCATGCATGTTGCACAGGAGAAATGTATTCTATTCCTCCCCAGGGGACAAAAGAAATCTAAATTGTTCTCGTTGATTTTCTTACAGGATTCCATTTGTCTAGCTGCTCCTAAAATCAGGTGAATTCAATAAGAACTTCACCAGACTTTGACAGTCATGGCTTTGAAAGACACATGGAAATCACTGGCTCTTTTTGTGCATTATCTTTGGCCCAAACGCCATGCCTGTGGTCCAGAACTAGCAACCCAGGCATTCAATGTATCGTAGGATTTCTCTACATTTTCTATGGTGCTATATTATGCAAACCAGTAGCTTATTTCCATTCCTATTAGTGAAAGAAGAACTTGGTTGACACAGCAGCACTTCAGTCTGGTATGGAAGGTGGATTTCTTAGGTATACGTGAAAAAATCTGGAAAAGAGTATTTCTGTATATTGTTAGAGATTCTAAAGCGGATACCAGAACTCACTACTTGGAATGTCGAGTTCTGAGAAGAAGTAGGAATATTAACGCAGAATAACAAATTCATTAGTGCACAATAGTTACACAGTACTACTTTATACAGAGCATTGTGGAAGGCATTGGGGCTGCAAAGTTAAGTCAGACATGTGTCCTGCTGGTGAGGTGTTTTTAATAAAGAATTGGTGGGCTGATAGGAAGCTGCACAGTCCATACGGTGCAGGTTAAAATCTCAGGCTTGCAAGGGGCAGAACAAGTTTCATTTTTGACATATTTTGGTGACAGTCCTGAGAGAACCCTTAACTTCTCTGAGCCTTAGTTTCTTTGTCTGTGAAATGAGGACACCAGTACCTGTCTGAGGCACTCATTAATACGATTCAACCGATATGCTACCTCTGCCTCTTTTTTTTTTTTTTTTAAGATTTTATTTATTTATTTGACAAAGACACAGCAAGAAAGGGAACTCAAGTAGGGGGAGTGGGAGAGGGAGAAGCTGGCTTCTGGCAGAGCAGGAAGCCCAATGTGGGGCTCGATCCCAGGATCCTGGGATCATGACCTCAGCCGAAGGCAGATGCTTAACGACTGAGCCACCCAGGCGTCCCTACCTCTGCATCTTTTAAGCATATGGGAAAATTACAGGCTCTCCTGTTGGTAGCTATGGCTATGTGGCTAATTCTGTCCAGTAAGATAAAAAAAGAAATAACAGATTTCACTTCAGGCCTATCAAAATTCACATTTGAGATGGTAACTGCTTCATCACCTGACAGCCATGAGCAGACGCTCTTTGCTGATGCTCATGTAAAACACAAGACATAAAAAAGTCTCTGTTGTGTGAAGCCACTGAGAGTTGGGAGTTTTTGGTGTCATTGGTGCTGCAGCAAAACCTAGCCTATCCTGGGTAGTAAAATGCCTTACCAGGTTGCTGTAAGGATCAAATACTTGTTTGATAAATGCTTGGCTAGTTAAGTGTCCAGTGGATAATGGCACTTTAGTTAATGGCATAGGTAATGGCACTTAACTATATTAAGCGATGTTAGTACAACATACAAAGGGATGGGTCATAAAGAGATACAAATAAAAGTATCATAGAATTCAAGGAAGGGAGCGGTTACTTTGTGAGGATGGTAGGAAACTGTAGGATGGGAAGAACTTTGAAGTGCAGAGACTGGAAGCAAGAACCTAAGGAGAAGTGATTTATGTAAGTAAAGACAGAGCAGCAGTAGTAGCACGAGATGTATGAGAAACTCAGTTGGGTTGAAAACTAGACTATTTAAAAAGTAAGAACCGGGGTGCCTGGGTGGCTCAGTCGGTTAAGCCTCTGCCTTCAGCTCAGGTCATGATCTCAGGGTGCTGGGATCAAGTCCAGCATCGGGCTCCCTGCTCAGTGGGGAGCCTGCTTCTTCCTCTGCCTCTCCCTTTCCCCTGTTTCTGCTCGCTCTCTCTCTCCAATAAACAAACTCTCCAAAAAAAAAAAAAAAAAAAAAGGTAAGAACAGGAGCTAAAGCTGGAAAGGATGGCTCCAAATCAGCACTTTGAAATGATCTCAAAGGACTTAGTAGCTGCGAGGTATGAACAACGTGGAGAACAATCCTGGAGCTGAGCTAGACTTCCCTCACTCCTTGTGATGATGGGCTTCTCGTCATCAAGTTATTTCCTTCCACGTGTTCTCCTTTTTCTATGTCTCCTATAAAGAAAGTCCTTGCAGGGGTGACAATGTAGTGTTTTGGGGTGTGGTGGGGATCAGGTCAGCCAGTTAGGCAGACACCAGCTTCCCCTAGTGTAACCCTTGCCAATGGCCCGGTGCCTCACTGGGGCAGGGGCGGGGGGTGGTGGTGGTTATCTCTGCTATTGGGCTTGTCTGAAATGTTTGGACCAATTATGAGAAACTGCATTTCCCTGATTCCCCCTATTTAGGTTATGGAAACATTGTTTAAAATAAACAAGAAGAAAAGGAAAAGGGTAAAAAGAGCTATCACACAGAACCAGCAGTGACCATATTCTGGCTATTGTTTAACAACCTAATTCCTTTGTTTTGGCAAGCTGATATGCTCCGCTAGCAGTTTTACCTGAGGGAGGGAAAGAAAAAGAATGCAGCTGAGTACCTTCTGCTCCCCTCAGGAGTACCAGCACTGGCTTCCTGGGAGAAAGGCTGGCCTGTTTTCAGAGCCACAAAACCCAGCCTGGAATCATTGAGGAGAAAGCAAAACCCTTAAAGCTGGCCTCGATTAGATTCGTTTCCCTTGGGGTGCTCAGACATTTGGCTTAGAGTGAGATGGGGGTTTCTGAGGCTGACTCAGGCAAAACCACACTCCCAGAGCTGAGGGCTGGGCAGAGCTCCCCTGCGGTGCAGCAGTGAGGGCCGGGCGGAGCTTTAGGGTGGAAAGAACCCAGACTCTGAAGTCCCAGAAGATGGCTTGCTTTGGGTCTGTGACCAGCCTCTTTGAGTTAAGTGTTTCTTTGAGTAAAATAAAGGCACATTAATGGTACCCACTCTACCTCGGTTATAGGCTGCTGAGAGTAAATTAGATATATGGAAGAGAGCTTTACATGCAAACCGTAGAGTGCTTTTCAAAGTTAAAGTTTTGCAAAACACAGCCATTTCATTTCACCTGGTGTCCACAGCAGGAGGTTAAAATAGCATTAAAGAACACCCAGCAAAACTTTAAATCCTAAGTTACTGTATCAGATCCTCTAGCCACAAAACTCAATTTCTCTTTTGGCTACAATGGAAGAAATAGATCCTTTGGGAATGCGAGTTACAAGGGAATTGCAGAAACCCTCATTTTATAGGTGCCTTACTCCTTTAGGTTCTGGCAGAGAACGGCTCTCGGCTTCATACTTGACCCTGGTCTAATTATATCGTTTGGCTGGGGCAGCAAGGCTGGTTGGCCTTCGTCCCGAGTGTCTAGTTGATTAATATAACTGGGGATCAGGACATTTGAAGTCAGAATGCCATATTTAACAAGGTTATTACAGTTCAAGACTTCTTTCCTAAGGCAGCATTTGCTCTGTTGAAAATGCAACAGAAAGTAACTCATTAAACGTCATTTATCAGCATCACCATTTCCTTTCATGTTTCCTTCCTTTAATCCCTTAGATTAAGTGATAACTAATTTTTGGCAGTATATATATATATGTAAACCCAAAGGAATCAGAGAAAAAAATTACAGAAAACATGACTAGCAAACTTTGAATTTAAATTTTATGTAATTCTGACTAATGGACAAAATGAGCTGCTTTTTAAAAAAGTCTACAACATAGCTTCTTTGGTGCTTAAAACATTCTATTTCCATTATTAGAAATAAAGGTATAATACATGGTAAATTGCATAGATCTTAAGAAAGCTTGATGGTTTACTGAGTATCTATATGTTTGCACACAAATATCCAGATATGGATATACAGAGTTTCCATCACCCCAGACAGTTCTCTCTTCCCCTTACCAGTCAATACCCATTCCTTGCCATGAAACCACCATTATGACTTAGTCACCACAGGTTAAGATTGCTGTGACTGAATTTCATATAAATGGAATCACAAAGTATATATTTATTTTTGCCTGACTTCTTTTGCTCAACATGATGCTTTCAGATTTATCTGTACTTTGATAGACATCAATAGCTTGTTTCTTTTTATTGCTGAGTAATATTCCATTGCATTGCATGTGTGTACCAATCTGATCTACAGATTCTCCTATTATTAGACATCTAGGTTGTTTTCATCTTTTTTGCCCATTATGAATAAACATGCTATGACTATTCTTGTACAAGTCTTTCTGTGAACGTATGCATTCCTTTTTTAGGAGATAGATCCAAGAGTGAAATGGCTAGGTTAAAGGGTAGCATGTGTTTAACTTTAGTAGAAACTGTCAAACAAATTTTCAAAGAAACTGTCCCATTTTATTTTATTTTATAGAAGTTTTTTTTTTTAATTTGACAGAGAGGGACACAGCAAGAAAGGGAACATAAGCAGGGGCAGAGGGAGAGGGAGAAGCAGGCTTCCTATTGAGCAGGGAGCCCAATGAGGGCTCGATCCCAAGATCCTGGGATCATGACCTGAGTAGAAGGAAGACGCTTAACGACTGAGCCACCCAGGTTCCCCACAACTATGACATTTTAAACTTCCACCACACTATATAACTTTTAATTTGGCAGAGTATATAAAATTATGTTTCTGAAAAAAATTACCTTTTTAAATAATAGTTTTCATACACAGTAACTTTTGAGGGAGATGTTTTATACCAACATAAATTTCAGATAAATCTGAAAAATACAGTTAATTAATTCATCAGTTATGTTGTTTCTTGATAGGGAAGTATTAGAGATAAACTGAAGGGTAAAAATTCATAAATTTTTTAAAGTATCTTTCTCTGTTAATCAAAAGCATTATAAAAACAAAATAAAAATACATGAGAAAAAAATGAGAAATACCATTTACTAAAAATATGAAAACAAATATTAAAAAGTCAATATCGTATTTTACCAGAATTATAGGCCATACCATTCTCCTCCCCATTTTCACATCTCTGAAATTAGAAAGTGTCTACAGCCAATGACAATTTACACTAGATATTATATATTGATTAATCAATAGTAGTAGACTAAGTACAAAGTACGATGGTAGTCAATTGTAACATCTCAGAGAAATCAAAGACATGGGAACCGAAACTAAGCATGCCCCTTATATTTGGTGATCAGATGAGAAAGAGGCTTAAACCATGCTACTGCCTGGTTCCAAAGTTACGTTAACACAAGCACCCTCTCATCCTGCTAGTGGGGAGTAAATCGTTATCATCTTTTAGGAAAGCAGTTAGGCAAAACTTCTTACTCCTGACCCAGTAAACTCACTGTTGGGAATGTATCTTAAAGGATAAATACAGAAAAACAGATCAACAATTAAGGTCATGATTTTGTAATGAGGAAAACTACAAGCAATTAACAGTAGGGGACGGTTAAATCAACTCCAACAATGGACTATATTATATAGCTGCTGAAGTATTTTAAAATAATAATAATAATAATAATAATAATAGATTTTGGTCTTAGATTATTTATTTGAGAGAGAGAGAGAACATGAGTGGGAGGGAGACAGAATCCTAGCAGACTGTGTGCTGAGCAAGGAGCCCCACACGGGGCTTGATTTCATGACCCTGAGATCATGACCTGAGCTGAAACTAAGAGTGAGACGCTTAACCAACTATGCCACCCAGGTGCCCCTTAAAATAATTACTAAAATTATAGGAAAATGCTTACTTTTAAATGTCAAATAAGAAAGTAGAATAAAACTGTATGTATGAATGGGCTGACTTTACAATGTTTAACGACATACATATGATGCTTATGGCTATGCAATAGAGAAAATTAAACCAGCAATATTAATAATGATTATTTCTGGGTTGTGAGATTAGATTTGTTTACTTCTTTATACTTCTATTTTCAAAATTTCCTACAATTAGCAATAAAACCCTGAAGTTATTTTTAAAATCACATCTATAAAGAAACAGCTGTGAAACTGAAGACCAATAATCTAATTTGCATAACATGGGCATGAAAGGATAAGTCAAACCTCATGAAAATCAGTCAACACTCATCGCTCTTTTTAAAAAATAAGCAACTTGGAAAAAAATCTGCTCCTAATCAAGCATATGTAACAGGCATGGCAGGGTAAAGTCAGGACAGACCATCTCCGCCTGGCTAGGAAGCACCCCTTTGTTTTCCACTGATGAGTCCTAGGACTCAGAGTCAGAATCCTGACCATATTACAGAGCTTTTTTTAAAACAAACAAACAAACAAACAAACAAACACCCCAAACAACTCATAAACAGTTTGGAATTTTCTGTCCACACAGACATTCAGTTCATTTGACTGATCTTACAATCATATTGGTCCCTGGGGGCTAGTATCTATTTTTAGTACTTTCAGTAAAACTTGATTCTGATTTTTAAAGTTTTCAAATACTGAAATGATGTTCATTTTTATATGAGATGATAACTCGTTTTTATGTTATGTGGTTAATTATGATTATGTAGTGTCTGGCAGGGAGAGTGAATGAGAGACCCTTTGCCCCCTAAAGAGGGAAGTTCACAGATGACTATCAGGACTGAAATGAGATACTGCCTTGTGTTGTTATTAAAGAATCAGAGACCTCAATCTCCCATCAGAGTTTCAGGAGAAGCAGGGGAGGCTAGAAACTGCTCAGGTGGGTTTGGCTGGAAGCATCCAACGAAAACAAGGAAATTCTTTGAGACATCGTGAACAGTTTTCCAAGGAGGCCCACTGGACACAAGCCACTGTTAGCGGCTGAAACCTCCATTAACTCCTTACATCTTATTAATTTGATTTAAGGAGGCCAGGACTTGCCAGGCAAGTCAGTCTGGAAGTCATAGGATACATGCTTGTTCAGAAACCTTTACAAATGGATCTCTCCACTGTTTGCCAACATACTTTATACTAGATGTCTCCCCGAGCTGCTTCTCTGGTAGAGGACAATGTCACCTGTCATAGAGCACAGGCATAAATGGATTGTAATATTTGAGGAGTCAATAATTAGGCCCATGTTAAAAGGATCTATCAGTTACATTAACTAAGAAAGGAAAGCAGCTGGATGTCTGATTGATTAGACAGACAGGGATTGAGGTATAAGCATCTTGTCAACTGCAGACATCTAAAGAATTCAAAGAATTCATCAAAACTCGCAGAACAAATTGCAGCATGGACTTTTCAGCAGCCCTCAAAAACATTCCTTTTCCAAATCTCCAGGCCTAACCCCGTTAGGTCTTGTCTGACTCAGATGCTGAAATGTCACCAGAAATTCCTTCGTAAGCAAGGGTATCTATTGCCCCAATTTGCACATATAAGCTTCATTGTCCTTCACTATAAATTTGTTCTATTCTCTAACAGTACATATACTCTTCTTTTTTTATTTATAATTTGGCATATTTTGTGTTTAAATCTCTACTTCATCTCTTTCAAAACAAATGCTGTTACTTGTGCTCTGATCTTTGTAAAAGTGTAGACTTATGTTTAAAAAAAGAAAAAAAAGGGCAGTATGGTACATTCTATGTCCCCAACTACTAAAGAGAGCTCTTAAACTGATACAATTGAAATTCAGTCTCATTTCTAAAATGGAGAAAAGCAAAAGAGGCAGGGTAGTATAGCTCTTACCAACAATTATCTGTCCAAGATGGAACCTTGACCAAATGACCAAGTTATGGGTGTGTTCTGGGACCAGTAACTCAGAAGAAAGTCTTAAAAAGATAAGCCAAAGCTGGTCCTCAAGGTTTGGGTTTTCCTTGTTGTCATTGTTGTTGTTTTTGTTTTTTAAGTGATAAAATCTGTTTCAGTGCTTAAAATCTCTTTCTTCTGTTACAGTTTTTGAATAACTATGCTACTTGCTGGATTTTTCTCTGTTGTTTAGAATCAGAATGGAAAGATGCGGGCATGTTTTAGTTATAAACAAATACAGATGTATCTATCAGTCACAGCTGATATGGGCAGCCATTTTCAACACTCCAAATGCTATCTCAAGCTGGGTTTACTTCCCAAATCTCTCCTGACTAGATCCAATTCTCTGCATTCCCAGTGCCAACACTGCAGTTCAGGCCTTCAGCATTTCTTACCTTGACTTTGCAGTAGCCTCCCAGCTGGCCCTCAGACTCCTGTCTGACCCCTCTGAGCTCTATTCTACATGGTGTTGACATGCTATGTATACAGCAAACACTGAACCCCTCAGCAAGGCCCCCATCTCTTGGCTATAACTCAGGTGTGCATTCAGGTTCTATATGACCAGGGCCTACCCACTCTCTACCATTGTCCTGGGCTTGTGCACTACACCCTGTCGGTTCTAGGTTACCTCTAGTTATCGTTGCTGGAGATACTCTTAACCTCTGACTAACTAGAAAACTCCTCCAGTACAGTTTTATGGAAAACACTTAGGCAATCTGAATTCATAACCTCAGGAACAAGGAAATAATCTGAAATGTGACCTCAGGTCTATATACGTAGTTATTTACCACAGCATTATTTATAACAGCAAAAAAATCTGTATGTGCAGAAACAGCTTAAATGTCCCCAAATACTCAAAGTACAGAATATGAGATATATTCATTGAAAATGATGTTGACAAAATTTTAAAAACATGGAAAATGCTTATCCTAGAAATTAACTTAAAGTGACTGAGGAGATGCAGATATCCAAAAAGGTGCCACAGACAGGTCTGAGAGGAGAATGCCTTCCATGAAGCTTTCATCAGTGTTCACCTCTTCTCTGGTAACCCAGTGTGTTAGGTAGATTAGGCTTTGCTAGGATAACAAATTAAACTCCAAATCTCTGTGATATGCCCAGGAAAGGTTTATTCTCACACAAATTTGTATGTAGTTTAACTCACTCCAGAGCAGCCATCTTCCACATGGTGACTCAGGGACCCAGGCTGCTTCTCACCTGTGGTTCCATCCATTCAGCTTGGTTCTCTGGCTGCTGAGGTTGAGGAGACATGAGCTGGAGGGCTTTCCTCTGCCCTCGAGTGTTCTCTGAGGACTGAAACCAGTGCTATGGCCCTCCTTGAGTAAGAGGCTGAGAAACATGGGGGTGCATATCGATATCTGGGGAACAGTTACTGTTTCTGCCACAGCGAAAGTAAAGATGTCTACCACTGAAAGGTCCCCTCAAACTGGACTGGCCTTTCCCAGAGTTACATAATTATGGCATCTCTTAATATGTTTGGATTATTTTTTTAAATAAAGGGATAAGCATTGTTAAGTAAAAAAAGAGTTATCATGGGGTGCCTGGGTGGCTCAGTCAGTTAAGCATCTGCCTTGAATTCAGGTCATGATCCCAAGGTCCTGGGATAGAGCCCTGCATCAGGCTTTCTGCTCAGTGGGGAGTCTGCTTCTCCTTCTCCCCACTGCTCATTTTCTCTCTCTCAAATAAATAGATAAAATCCTTTTTTTAAAAAAAAAGTATCATAAAAGCTAAAGAAGAAATTAAAACAAGAATGGAGACATAAAACAGTCGGGGCTGAAGCTAAAAAAAAATCCCTTTTGGCTAGGAGTGGGCGACAGATTTGGCTCTCGACTTTCCATCAACAAACACAGAAAAAAATCTGGACGGTATCATAATTCAGTACTCACAGTCTAAAAACATTCCCTTGCTGGGAAGAAATGTGGTTATGATGTACATGAACTGCTCTGGCAAGCCCCCATGAAGGAGTCACAGAATAAAATCCTAATAAGAGACACAATGACAACTTTCTGAAGATGGCTTCTTAGAGCAATCCTTGATGAAAGTGATGGCAATGGCACCAGCCAGCTCAGGTCTCCTGGAAAGAGCTAATACACAAAAGGGCATGATTTCCAGCTGTCTGTGAACCTACCTTGTTACAGAGGTACCTTTCAGAGAATCAGAAGGACTGAATTCTATTTCGATTACTCTTCCTAAAGGATAGCTTTTTTTTTTTTTTTTTAGATTTTATTTATTTGACAGACAGAGATCACAAGTAGGCAGAGAGGCAGGCAGATAGAGAGTGAGAGAAGGAAGCAGGCTCCCTGCTGAGCAGAGAGCCCGATGTGGGACTCGATCCCAGGACCCTGAGATCATGACCTGAGCCGAAGGCAGCGGCTTAACCCACTGAGCCACCCAGGCGCCCAAGGATAGCTTTTTTAAAGTCACACTTTTGAGTTTAAAGTTGTACTTGTTGAAAAAGTACCTGGAGTCCAGCCCCTCTAGCTGGATAATTAAAAACAGGCTTATCAAGATGAATAATTAAGGGGCAGGAGTTGAAGCAGGAAGATTAGGGAGAGAGCTGCTGCAGAGAGCCTGGGAAGAATTGATGGTGGTAATGATATTAGTGATCGTAACAGGAGCAGTGAGAGTTCTCCTAATCATAATGTAAGAGTAACATCATATTACTATTGCAGTAATAGTAACAAGAACAATAAGACCAGAAATGTGTAGAATTATCATTCTTTGTTAGGTTTCAAATTGAATATGTAAAAACCAATTTTTAGTTAGCCAGCTTAAATGAGATGCTTAAATCAAAATCTAACTTTCTTCATTGATATTTTCTTTTTAATAGAGGTCAAGGCTAAATTAAAAACACAACACACACACACACACACACACACACACACACACACACACAGAGGCATTCATACACACACACATAAAACCTCCAGACTAGGGGGATGGGGAGTTAGTGTTAAACGCTCACAGAGTTTTACTTTGAGAAAATGAAGTTCTGGAGAGGGATAGTGGTGGTGGTTGTACAACAATGTGAATGTGCTTCATGCCACTGAAATGTATACTTAAAAATGGCTAAAAAGGTCAATTTAATGTTATGTATATTTTATCAAAGCTGGTGGCATCACAATTCCAGACTTCAAGCCCTATTACAAAGCTATAATCATCAAGTTGGTGTGGTACTGGCATAAAAACAGATACATAGATCAATGGAAGAGAATAGAGAGCCCAGATATGGACCCTCAACTCTATGGTCAATGAATATTGACAAAGCAGGACAGAATATCCAATGGAATACAAGACAGTCTTTTCAACAAATGGCGTTGGGAAAACTGGACAGCCATATGCTGAAGAATGAAACTGGACCACCTTCTTACACCATACACAAAAATAAATTCAAAATGAGTGAAAGACCTTAATGTGAGACAGGAAACCATCAAAAAATCCTAGAGAATATAAGCAGTAACCTCTCTGGCCTTGGCTGTAGCAACTTCTTACTAGACACGTCTCCAAAGGCAAGGGAAGCAAGGGCAAAAATGAACTATTGGGACTTCATCAAGTCAAAACCAAAGTCAACCGACAGACTGGGAGAAGATATTTGCAAATGACATATCAAATAAAGGGCTAGTATCCAAAATCTATGAAGAACTTATCATCCTTAACACCCAAAGAACAAACCATCCAGTCAATAAATGGGCAGAAGACATGAACAGACACTTCTCCAAAGAAGACATCCAAATGGCCAACAGACACATGAAAGAAATGATCTCAACATCACTCAGCATCAGGGAAATACAAATCAAGACCACAATGAGATGCCACCTCACACCAGTCAGAATGGCTAAAATTAACAAGTCAGGAAACGACAGATGTTGGCAAGGATGCGGAGAAAGGGGAATCCTCCTACACTGTTGGTGGGAATGCAAGCTGGTACAGCCACTCTGGAAAACAGTATGGAGGCTCCTCAACAAGTTGAAAATAGAGCTACCCCACAACTCTGCAATTGCACTACTGGGTATTTACCCTATAGACACAAACGTAGTGATCTGAAGGGCCCCTCCACCCCAGTGTGAATAGCAGCAATGTCCACAATAGCCAAAGTATGGAAAGAACCTAGATGTCTATCAACAGATGAATGGATAAAGAAGATGTGGTGTGTTTGTATGTATGTGTGTGTGTGTGTATATATATATATATATATATATATATATATATATATATATATATATTATAATGGAAAATTCCTCAGCCATCTGCACTGACATGGATGGAACTAGAGGGTAATATGCTAAGTGAAGTAAGTCAGTTGGAGAAAGACAATTATCATATGATCTCACTCATGTGTGGAATTTAAGAAACAAAATGGAGGACCATAGGCAAAGAGAGAAAAAAATAAAACAAGATGAAACCAGAGAGGGAGACAAACCATAAGAAACTCTTCATCATAGGAAATCGAGGTTTGCTGGAGGGGAAGGGAGTAGAGGAATAGGGTAACTGGGTGATGGACATTAAGGAGGGCATGTGATGTAATGAGCACTGGGTGTTACATAAGACTGATGAATCACTGACTTCTACCTCTGAAACCAATAATATAGTATATGTTAGTTAAATGAATTTTAAAAAAAGAACATGTAAAAACCAATTTTTAGTTAACCAACTTAAATTAGATGCTTAAATCAAAATCTAACTTTTTTCATTGACATTTTCCTTTAAAAAAAGTCAAGGCTAAATTAAAAACACAACACGCACACCCACACATAAAACCTTCAGACTAGGGGAATGGGGAATTAGTGTTAATATCCACAGAGTTTTGCTTTGAGAAAATGAAGTTCTGGAAAGGGATAGTGGTGGTGGCTGTACGACAATGTGAATGTGCTTCATACCAATGAACTGTAAACTTAAAAATGGTTAAAAAGGTCAATTTTATGTTATGTATATTTTACTCCACCCCACCCTTTCCAGAATCATCTAAGCAAACAGATAACTTTGCTCAGGACAAAAGTGACATCCTGTTGTGAAGAATGAGGAACCCGACAAACCCCAGACCCACAGGCCACTCACTGACCTTGACTCAGAGGCTGCTCAGAGAGGCCATGGCCATGGCTTGCCTTCAAACATGGGAAGCTGGCTTGAAACTCCAACACTAAACAGTTAGAGTACCATGCTTCCTAACCAGAAATATTTCCAAATAGGCTTTTCTAGCTGCTTCTTTATCTAAACACTACCCCCTGCTCTAAAACATAAAATACAAAGACCTCAGTTGAAGTGTGGGCAGTGGTCACAATGTCTCCTACAGTGTCCTCCAGGAAACACTGTTTACAAAGTAGAACTTCAGGAGGGAATTTGTTCTAGGGGAACTCTGTTTAGGAGCAAGGTAAAAGTGGAGGCACATCTATGGAAAATGAAGACTTGAGTTTTGGATTATTTTATTTGCGATCCAACTGTAACAACAGGAAGCCAGAGGGGCTCGCTGCCTCCATGGGCTACTTCCACACACCCAAACGATACTGACATCGGCTGCATATGGAACACTGCTTTTGTTTGTCCTCTCTAGTAGGGTGGGATGCTGAAATGTGAACAGCGCATCAATGGATTATTAAGAAATAAGCTAAAGGGAGCCGGGACACATTCCCGTTTAACCTCAGTAGAAAATTCTGCCCGTCCTGCGAAAACATCTTGACTACTGACTAGCAGGTTCTATATAAGAACCAAAGTTCCAGGGGCTTGGGTTGGTTTATTTAACTTAGACCTTGATCAACATCTGCCTACGGAGTCAGAGGCCAAAGGAAAGTCAAGATGTGCCACTAATAATCTAGAACCAATTCGAACATATTCCTAGAATATTAAGTGAAAAGAGCAGGGTAATAAAGGATGTTGACAGTAGTGTCTTAAACTTACCGGAATAGGTATAGCACATAAAAGCAAGGAAATACATCAAAATAGTAGCAGTGGTTATCTGCCTGGGGGAGTTAGATAGCTAATTGCATATTTATCCATTATACAGATTTTCTATAATGAAAATGGCAATTGGCAAGGCAAACCATTGTTAGAAATTACAAAGATGTCCTTTCTTCTGTAGAGCCTTTCTTGTGCCTGGTATTGCTTCCTCCAATTTTTAAAAACCCGTTTTTGCTATTGTTGTTGCACACCTCATGCTCTACTGTGATTTACTTATTTAAATTCCCTTCTCTCCCCCACACTAGACTGATTTCCTTCAGAGCAGGGATCAGGCCATTTAGCTTTTCAACTCTGGTACTTCTTACTATTCCTGGCACACAGTTGCTACAAAATAAATGTTTATTGTTGCAAATGAAGCATTTGGTTACTAAAGAGTTTAGTTACCTTGCTGTTACCAAGGAGCTTTAAAATTTTCCCTACATCATAGAAGAGTTTCCAAAGTCAAAGGAAAAAGTAATAGAAACCAGTATCCTCCTAAATTAGTAATAATGCTATAGGGATCAATCCAAGAAAGGAAAGAATTTTACAGGTGCCTAGGGTATGGATGCATACATTGCATTTTTTTTTTTTTTTTAAGTGGCAAACAAAGACTTTTGCCTTGCCAGAAGAGGTCATGTTCTTTCTGAGCAGGAGTGTTTTAAACTTGGTAGGTAAATAGACTGAAATGAGAAACCAATGAAGAACAGTAGAAACACCAGAGGATAAAAGCTCTGGAAGAATCCTTGAGCCCAACTTATTCTCTGGACAAGGAAGACCATACAATTTCAATTATATGCTTCAATAAAATATCTTCTGTAGCTAAAAATGATTACCACAAGTATAAAGCTAACTCACAAAAACCAACCCTAAAATACACTATAATGTAAATTTCGGCATGTATATGCTCTAAACAAAAACCAAAATTCTTTGGAAAATACCCCAGTGGTGTATTAGGATCAAACCCAAACCACACAAGTTAGAGCTGTCTGACCCTTAGCTGCTTTGGGAGCTGCTGCGAACACGCATGCCCAGCTGGCCCTGTGGGGGTTGGGGCAGGGATGGGAGGAGGAGGGGCCTGCTCAGGAGAAGGCCCCTAGGGAAGACAGCAAGGGGGGAGGCGAAGAGCGTGTATGCGCATGATTTAACTTTAGTAGTAGCCATGACGACAAATGAAGAGGGGAAATCATTTATTAATTCATCCTAATTTGTGCAATGGTTTCTAAAAGAGGCAAACAAGAGAATGATTCTGAAAAAAATCACAGCACAAGAATATCCCAGGGAGATTTGGAAAGACACCCCAAGTGGCCACACTAGAGAAATGATACACCCGGTGGGTGAGGGGTTAGGAGGCCACAGAAAAGAGTATGAAAGAAGGAAGACAAAAACTGAATTATTATTATTATTTTTTGAAATGGTTTATACTCTAAGGAGATGCAAAAATTTCTGTGGCTGAGTCAGCTTGGAAATAATGAGAGAGTCTATAAAGTTCATAGGATCTGGGGCTTAATAATACCCCAGAGGAAATTATGTAGCAAAAAGCAAATGCCAGTGCATTTGTTTGATGATACCCATTAGTGCGAACTGTCTGGCAGAAACAAGCAACAGGCACCAAAATACCTCGATTTTAAAGTCAGCATGGAAAAAAATGGATGAGCTCTTCAAAGAGTAAATATATATGGTTCATCTAAGATCAAACAATAAATAAATCTAACCTGTGCTTGCTAATTCTTAGTGTATTGTGTTATTTAAAGCCGGGCCTACAATAAGAAAATAAAAGCGGATGGACAGCAAGAAGCTTGAACAGAAAGTGTCAAGAAATGAGCCAAGAATCAAATAATAATGTAAAAAGGGAAGAATTGTAGGCCACACTGAACTGGCCTAGGGCAAGGGCTAGTATAAATAAAATTAAACTTCCTAAAGTTTTTTTTTTTTAATTATTAAAAAGCTATAATCTTTCCAAAAAATTCGATTGTAAGAGATCTGGAATAATACATCATGACAATCTAAACACTGCTAAAGCAGTGTAATTTGTCTTAATTAAGAACTGAAACCAGCCAAATGTTGCCCAACAGGAGCACAGTAAATCGAACTGTGGCCCATCTATGGCTTGGATATTACGTGGCTTCTAGTGATTCTATGCGGTAACGTGGGACAGACTCATGACCGAGCTCCAAATGAATGTTATTTTATACAGTAGGGATGATGGAGCTAACGTAATGCTTTATATAGTTTTAAAAATAGATTTTCTTAATTACATTTAGATTCTCTAAATAAAAAAAAAAAAAGGAAAAAGTTGCAATTTAACTTAGATTTGCTTTGGATATTTTTTATGAGAAGTACCCTCCCGGGGCTGTAAACACTCTCTGAGCAGCAAAGCAAAGGAAAGCACATTCCTTGCTTATCACTATGAGGTTGAATAACAACCTTAGTAAAATATCACAGAGATAAAAGATGCTACCCTGAGAGGCTCTCTGTGGCTCACAGGCTGCCCGCCATTCTTTGCCAGGTTTCTAGAAGTCACTAACTAAATACCAGGTTTAATGTCTGAAGAAAGAATTTATATATTCCCTCATAGGAAGAAAACCACCAAGTCTTGATGTGTTGATTTTATGGTTTTGTCTTAGAGCTAGTCAGGCATCTAAAAGCTAAGGAAAATGCATCTCCATTGAAGGCTTTGGCTGGAGCCAGCAGTGTACTTTCCCCAGGCCTGTTTCCTGATGATCAATTTTTCTAAAAGCATTTCAAGAAGGATTCATTCCCCTCGGGAATTTCTGCATCTATTTACATATCCTGTCCCTTTTTGACACTTCTTTGTCATTTTGGGATTATTAAATTAATTCCTCTACAGGCATATTTTCTTTCTTATTTTAGAGAAATATTTCCTAAAGATGCATTGCTTTATATCTTTGTGTATTTTATCCACTTTATTAAGTACTCGTAAGACATTTTTCTAAGATTTTATTTATTTACTTTAGGGAGGGAGGGGCAGAGGGAGAGGCAGAGCTCGGAGCCTGACTCAGGACCGGACCTCATGACCCTGAAATTAGACCTGAGCAGAAACCAAGAGCTGGATGCTGAATTAACTGAGCCACCCAGGTGTCCCTTAAGACTTTTTAAAGCTCACCTTTCTAAGTGAAGAAACTTTCTTCAAGGAATAATTTTTTATTTTTAGGATACTTGATGCAGCAACACTAAAAAAAGGTTTTTGGGGTGCCTGGGTGGCTCAGTAGGTCAAAGCTTCTGCCTCCAGCTCAGGTCATGGTCTCAGGGTCTTGGGATCGAGCCCCGCATGGGGCTCTCTACTCGGGTGGGGGAGCCTGCTTCCCCCTCTCTCTCTGCCTGCCTCTCTGCCTGCTTGTGATCTCTCTCTGTCAAATAAATAAATGGAATCTTAAAAAAAAAAAAAAGGTTTTCAATGACAGGAAGACAGTTTTTATACAACTTAAAAATATTTGATTTTATTGATATATTTAAACTTATTTAATTTTAACTATATATAAAAATTCAAATACCTTAACAGTAAATTTCAATTAGGGAGAAGGATTAGGGTTATATGAAAATCCCACTTGGGGAATGTTTCCAACTACATACGTTGGCATCCTCCCCTAGATTCTAGAAGTTTTGGGGTGACTGTCATATTTCTTTCCTGCTGATAAACTCCTACCACCCCCTCCCCCCAAAATAAAAGAAAACCCAAAAGGAAATGGAATTTGCCTTTGGCTTCCCCCTCACTCCAGACCATATTCTGGCTGTTGATCCCTTCATGATTATTCACAATATATATACACTTTTTTTTTTTTAGAGAAGGAGAGAGAGGGAGACAGAGAGAAGGTGGGGTAAAGAGAGAGGGGAAGATAAAGAACCTTAAGTAGATTCCACACCCCCAGCGTCGAGCCTAACACAGGGCTTGATCATGACCTAAGCCAAAATCAAGAGTCAGACGTTTAACCCACTGAACCACCCAGGTGCCCCAATTCACGACATATCTTTCTGAGTTCATTAATTAAATTAAAACAGTACTTGTGAAAGTTAGAACGGATTCTCAATATCATAATTCTGTTGTTAAAGAAAACTTATAATTGGGAGCCCCATCATCAATTTCCGTATCACGAGGTTCTAATTCATAGCACTATGTTTCCTTTGGTGCAAAGGAGATCAGGAAAATATTTATTTCGCAAGAAAACATGTTTTCAAGGAGAAAGGTTACACTTTTTCCACTGTTTGCTGTTTAAACCCAGAAAGGTTTGGGCAGCCTGACCTCGCAGGGCTAGGCCAGGCAGGTCCGAGCCAGTGCAGCCAGGCGGCCCTCTCATCTCCACACACACCCCAATCAAAAGCGAGCGGCCCAGGGACTCACCGGCAGGGCAAGATCCGCACAATGTCATTGGGCTTGTACCCTTCGATGCAAACTGCACAGTTATCAAAATCGGGCTCTGTTTCCTGCAACGGAGAAAGTACAGATGCGTTGACTTGTGTCGCTTCAACTCCTGGGTGAAGAGGCAAACAGGCAAGGGGAGCTTGCCTGGAGACGGCTTTCCGTGGTCTGTGCGCCAGTTTTCTCAAACAGTAACTGACCGTCTGTTGGCTCAGTTTCCATTCCTTCCAACCTCCACTTTTTGTTTCTGGGTTCTACTGTTAAGTGCTTTTGTGAGGGAATAATTTTGTAATGTATTGTTGCTATAAAATAAAATGCTCTTTATTATGAGTGTGAGAGAGCAACTTTTAAGTATACCATTATTGGGAATGCTATTTATTGTAATTAGAAGTGACATCCAAATCTCAAGGCTGAGGAACACTATTTATGGAGAAGTGTCCAAGTGTTACTTAATCTATCAGTTCCTTGGGAATCTTATGTGTATACAACTCTAGAACCATGGTTTTAACTTTTTATTCAAGTATATACATCTCTCTTTATTCGAGTATATACATTTCTCTTTCAATACCCTACTTCATATTCTGTTGAGGGGAAAAAAGTAATGCAAAATATACTTTGAATTTAGTAATGCTTTTAAATGAATTTCATCTTAGGAAGCTCAGTAGGATTTTTTATATAGTTGAAAAATAGCAGCGCATAGTGAGATAAATCAAATATTCAGACTAGAGATGGCACCTGGTTATACATGCAGACTTGTGACTCCCTTACAAATGTCCCAGTGAACCCCAAATACATGTAGCACAATCCACTACTCTAAAATTTCTTCTGGGGAGAAGAAAGACCTTTAGAGGTCTGCAGGCCTTGGATTGCACTGTTTCCTTGTTCCTTCTCAAGATACACTTCTGCTTCTGATATGGTTAGGGCATCATTGTTTACAAAAGCTGAGATATGGAAACAGCCTATGTGTCCACTGATAGATGAATGGATAAGGAAGATGTGATATATATACATTTAATGAATTATACACACACACAGAAACTATAATATATATATCATATATATATATATATATATACACACACATATACATGATGGAATATTACTCAGCCATAAAAAGAGAATGAAACCTTGACATTTGTAATAGCATAGATAGATCTAGAAGGTATAATGCTACGTGAAATAAGCCAGTCAGAGAAAGACAAATACCATCTGATTTCACTCATATGTGGAATTTCAGAAACAAAACCAATAAGCACAGGGGAAAAAAAAGGAAACAAACAAAAAACTCAGACTCTTAATTACAGACGGCTGGTGCTTGCCAGAGGGGAAATGGGTGGGGAGGTGGGCAAAATATATAAAGGAGATTAGGGATACACCTATCTTGATGAGCACTGAGAAACGTATAGAATAGTTGAGTCATTATATTGTACACCTGAAACTAATATAACACCGTATGTTAATTATACCAGAATTAAAAAAAAGATAGGCTTTGCTCTTGGCTTTATGTCCTCATTCTACAGCAAGGGAGGCTGCTGTAATGACTGTGGGGTTGTGGATGCTAGATTTCAGAGGGACTGAATATGCTTTCTGTATTTACTGCAGATATCACTGGAGGACATCACTCAGCATATAACACATTCCTCCTTGCAAGGATTTATGGAAAAATTTTCTCAAATTGTAATACCAGGAATAACCATCTCGTTTTCATCTTGTGGACACTGAAATAAGGTAATTAGATATTGTTTGAACATTTCTTCCTTCCTTGCATTGGCTGCTAGAAAGCCCGAACCTAAGTTTGGGATCCATTTTTGTTACACATTTCAGGTAATGTATTTGTCTAAAAAATTTACTCTAGCTTCATCTATTTTTCCTATACTTTTCATTTTCTTACGCTTTGTTTCCAACTGCTTTGTTGTCCTACTGCACGCATTTTATAAATTGTTTTAAATTATATCTAATAAAGATGGGTATAATTACAGACACAGGAGAGCTATTTTCATGGAAACCCCTTTTCCCATCCTTCCATCTCTTCTACCCTGGCTGCCAGAAAAGTCAGGGACTTTTCTGACTAGTCCCTCATCATAAAGAAAAGAGTCTGCTGTTACCTTATCACCCTTCTTGATGGTTCTGACCTGGAGCTTGCTGATCGCTTTCTTTGCCGCATCTCCCAGTCGGCGCTAAAAAAAAAACCAAAAGCCGTTTGTTAGCAATACAGATGAGTAATTTTTGTCTTTGTTGCCGATGGCGTTTACTAAACCAGGACAGCTATCTCTGAAACCACGCACACGTGGCGTGAATGTTAAGGACAATGGCTGGAAGAGATGGGGCAGTGACGTCTGTGCAAGACCTCTAAAAGACAGGTCTTTTAAGCACTGTCATCGAGAGAAGCTCTTCATGCCCAATGTTAAGCAAGTGGCAAACGGCGTGGAAAAATCCCACCCTACAGTGACTCCAGCACGCGGTACATTTATGCAGACTGGCACATGCACGCAAGTTTAGTAATTTGCCACTCTAGCCACTTCATCTGTGTCCAGGAGATAGGCAATCTGGACCCTTGGAATAAACCTCATGTCCTCTTTTTCACAGTCAGGATTTACTGCGTGTGTATTTCTTTCCATTTGCAATTTAAGGACTTTCCTTTGCTTATAGAGAACCAGCATAGGTTTATGTATTTCATCTGTAAAGTCCTAGTCCATCACATTCTTGCATGCTAATGTCA
Source organism: Mustela nivalis (assembly GCF_964662115.1). Lineage (NCBI taxonomy): Eukaryota > Metazoa > Chordata > Mammalia > Carnivora > Mustelidae > Mustela > Mustela nivalis. The sequence continues at coordinate 70,098,210 of NC_139023.1, read as the reverse complement.
CCTCCTCTAGAGAGGTTTAAGTGTGGGTGTGCCTAGAGAAAGATACATAAAACATACATGTTCAGCTTAGCAAATAATTATAAAGCGAACACCTGTGTAACCCCTAATGTCGACTAATGTCAACTAATATATTAGCACTCCCTAAAAAAAAATTTTTTTTTTGATAGAGAAAGTTGCTATCCTGATGAGCCCTGCAGTCATGCGATGATAGGCCAGTCAGGAAGAAGTGGGGTGGAGGGTGGTGAATTCAGTTCTAATCTGTCCAGATCTGCTGGGGTGCTTGTGAGTTTCCCACATGTAACAGCTCCTTCTTAGCTTTGTGTACTATGACCCTATAACAGATGTGTATTGGCATCCGTGAAACATTTGAAGGCTATGATAAACGAGACAAACATTTAAACGGATTCATCACTTGGTTTCACTAATTTGGTTCCTTTCAGAAACAACACTCAAGCTTCTTTCTTTTCTCTTAAATTGTGAACATATACTAGTGAATGGTTAATGTATCCTACGTACCACGCTAAAACTTTATATGCAGTATCACCTTTATTCTCACAACAACCCTGTGAGGAAAAAAAATACTGTTTTATAGAACAAACGGAGACTTAAAGAGCTTATTTAAGTTGCTTATCATTATCAGTGAATGGTCAGTCAGAATCTGAATAAAATTAAGTCTGACTTGAAAGCTAGAGCTAAACCACCACTCTTATTACTCAATAAATCACACCAGTCACCCAACCAACGAAGGTCTACCCAGTCAGCCAGCCAGCAATCAACTGACATTTGGCCAACCAGCCAACCAACCAACATCTAACAAGCTAGCCAGCGAACCTACCAATTACTGAGCAGCCAACCAATATCTGGTCAGCCAGTTAACCAGTCAACCAGCCATTCAGCCAGCCAGCCAAGCCACTAACCAACCAAGATCTATTAAGTATTTATCATATGGCACTTCCTCGAGCATACAACAGTTAAAGTAAGTAAGCTGAAGAGAGGTGTTCTCCTTGTTAATTCATCTTCTCTTTGATATTTTGTCCTTAGTTTCTAAAATGATTACTGGCCATTTTCACAGAAAAGTAAGTTTGGTTGTTACCTAAAAGGAGACCTACATACACTCGAGTTTATGCAGAAGTCCACAAGTAGCTATCAAACTAAGATTGCAGGAAAAAGAGGGAGTCTATAATGATAAATACCATTATGGCGGGGGGACATTGCGTGAGAGGGAAAAACACCGAGAAGAAACTAAAAAAAGAATAGAACTCTCTGTCCTCTCCTCTTCCTCTAATTACTGTGCGATCATCCTCTGATCTCAACTCCGGCCACTTCTTCAAGGAGCTCTCTTCCCCCATGTCTCCCAAGAGAGACAATCCTTCTAAGTCTATACCTTATGAAACCTGGTCGCTCTGCTTCATAGCACTGTCACAAAATTCACAATTTGACATTTGTTTTTATGATCAATCCCCGTTAAATTGCCTTCATGTAAACTCCCTGAGGGCCAGATTGTGTTTGGTTTTGCTTCCCATTGTGTCCCAGCACCTGGAATAAAGCTGCCTTTGATAACTAACAATCATTCCATGCATATTTTGGATCACTCGTTTTGTCCCAGGCATAGCTCGGGGTTCTGGAAAGAAGGTAGTGGAAGGGGGCACCTGGCTGGCTCAGTCCGTAGACATGCAACTCTTGATCTCAGAGTTGTGACTCTGAGCCCATGCTGGGGATGGAGAACACTTAAAACGTTCTTTTTTAAAAATCTTTTTAAAAAAATGGTAGTGAAAAACACACACATAAATTCCTGTTCTTTTTGGCTTACGATCTAGTGGCAATGCCATAAATCGCTGGTAAGTGAATAAAATTTTAAACCAAAAGATTTTTTTTTTAAACATGGAAAACCACCTGTGAGGTTAAGCCAGTTAATGGGAAAATTAATGGACAAATTGTAAGCAATATATGTGGGGAGATAAGAAAGCTGTGAGCTTGGCCTTGGCAAAATCAGTCCATCTCAACCAAGAGTCGCTTTTCATTGAAGAAGCCTGGAGCAGGAATTGAAGGGAATAGAGAAAGAGCTACCAGGAGTAAGTTACCAGGAATTAAGTACAACAAACCTGCAGAACATTATGTTTAGAATGTGAAATCTGGACCCAAATAAACACGTTGATTGTTTATCATGAAGAGCTCAGATATTTTTGCAATTGTGTTAATTTGTTTTTAAGATTTTATTTATTTATTGGAAAGAGAGAGAGAGAACACAGGCAGCGGGAGCATCAGGCAGAGGGAGAGGGAGAATTAGGCTCTTCTCTGAGCAGGGAGCCTGATGTGGGGCTCGATCCTAGGTCTCTGGGATTATGATCTGAGCCGAAGGCAGACACTTAAGCTAAGCAGAGCAAATAAGTGGCAAATATTATTTTTAAACAACAGTCACAGAGTATACTCAAAGGAAGACCAACATTTCTTAAGGAAGTGAACCAGAAATTATTTTGTCAAAGTTTAATTTTACCTAAAACAATTCTTTTAAAAATTTTTCATAAATTTTTTATTGAAATTCAAAGCATAATGGAGTACAGTTTTTTTTTTTAAACTAATGAAGAGAATGGAATTATTTTTGGTGCGAATAACATTTCCTTTAGCTGGGGTTCAGAGTTAGTGTTTCCTATCATCAGAATCACTTGCTCATCTGTACTATACTGATTACATTGTTTTCTATGCATAATTCTGTGTGATAGCTATTACAAGGGGAAAATAATGAAACACAAGGCATAACCTCTGTTCTCAGGGAATTTGTAATTTATTTGTAAGATTGCTATTGTGGTGAGAGAGCTACCTTGATAATTATAGTACAGTATTACTGCTTTAGGAGAGAGATGAAATAGTTTAAAACTGCCTAAAATAATTTTTAAAGACAAACAGTTCTGAAGGATACAGATAAAAAAGTGAAGCCAGGCACGTCCTTAATTTTATTCGAAAATTGGTAGAGTGGCTTATACTAACTTATACTTTCAATATTCATTTTTTCTTTCATGTGACTGTCTCTTAGTATTCTGTTACTTCATTATGTAACAGCTATTTCTTTTGAAACAACCCAAGAGAAATGTCACTTTTTAAAAAAAGTTTTTATTTTAATCACCTGGTGCTCACCATAGCAAGTGCATGCTTTAATTTCTATCACCCATTTTACCCATTCCCTTACCCACCTCCCCTCTGATAACCATCTGTTTGTTCTCTCTTTTTTTCCCCTTTGCTTGTTTGTTTAAGTTCCACATATGAGTGAAATCATATGGTATTTGTCTTTATCTGACTGCTTTATTTCACTGAGCCCAATACTCTCCAGCTCCATCAATGTTGTTGCAAATGGCAAGATTTCCTTTTTTATGGCTAAATAATATTTCATTGAATCTATAGGCTATGTTTCTCCATCTATTCACCCATCCCTGGACACTAGGACTGCTTCTGTATCTTGGCTACTGGAGCTAATGCTGCTATGAACACAGGGTGCATGCATCCCTTTGAATTAGTGTTTTTGCATTCTTTGGTGAAATACCTAGCAATGTGATTACCGGATCATAGGGTAGTTCTATTTTTAACTTTTTGCAAAACCTCCATACTGTTTTCCCCAGGGGCCGCACCAAGTTTGCATTCCCAGCAACACTGCAAGAGGGTTCCTTTCTTCCCACATCCTCACCAACATCTGTTGTTTCTTGTGTTTTTGATTATAGACATTTCAACAGATGTGAGGTAGTATCTCACTGCAGTTTTGATTTGCATTTCCCTGATGGTTAGTGATGATGAGCATCTTTTCATGTGTCTGGTGGCCATCTGAATGCCTTCTTTAGAGAATGTCTGTTCATGTTTCCGGCCCATTTTTAAACTGAAAATTTTTGGGGGGGTGTTGAGTTTTATAAGTTCTTTATATGTTTTGGATACTAACCCTTTATCAGCTATGTCATTTGCAAGAATCTTCTCCCATTCTATAGGCTGCCTTTTAGTTCATTGACTGTTTCCTTTGTTGTGCAAAAGCTTTTTATTTTCATGTAGTTCCAATAGTGTATTTTTGCTTCTTGCTTCCCTTGCCTCAGGGGACATATCTAGAGAAAAGTTGGCCAAGGCTGATGTCAGAGAAGTTATCGCCTGTGCTCTCTTCCAGGATTTTTATGTTTTTCAGGTCTCACGTTAAGTCTTTAATTCATCTTATCTTCATGTATGGTATTAGAAAGTGGTCCAGTTTCATTCTTTTGCATGTTGCCGCCCAGTTCTCTCGACACCGTTTGAAGAGACTGGGTCTTTTTCTCATTGGATATTCTTTCTTGCCTTGTCAAAAGTTATCATCCATATAATTGTGGGGGGTGTATTTCTGGATTTTCTGTTCGACTCCATTGGTCTGTGTATTGATTTTTGTGCCAGTAACATACTGTTTTGATTATTACAGCTTTGTAATATAAATAGAAGCCTGGAATTGTGATACCTCCAGCTTTGCTTTTCTTTTTTTAAGGTTGCTTTGGTTATTCCACACAAATTTTAGGATTGTTTTTGTTCTAGCTCTGTGAAAAATGCTGGTTGTATTTTGATAAGGATTGCAATAAATGTGGATTGCTTTGGGTAATATAGACATTTTCACAATATTTGTTTGTCCAATCCATGAGCATGGAATGCCTTTCCCTTTCTTTGTGTCATCTTCAGTTTCCTTCATCAGTGTTTCATAGTTTTGAGAGTACAGGTCTTTCACTTCTTTGGTTAGGTTTATTCTTTGTTATCGTATTATTTTTGGTGCAATTGTAAAATGGGACTATTTCCTTAATTTCTCTTTCTATTGCTTCATTATTGCTGTACAGAAATGTAACAGATTTCTATAGATTGATTTTATATCTTGTGACTTTCCTGAATTCATTTCTCAGTCCTAGAAGTTTTTTGGTGGAGTCTTTTGGCTTTTCTACATATAGTATCATATCATCTGCAAATAGTCAAAGTTTTTCTTTCTTACTGATTTGGAAGCCTTTTCTTTCTTTTTGCTGTATGATTGCTGTGCTAGGACTTCTAGAACTATGTTGAATAAAAGTGGTGAGCGTAGACATTGCTGTCTTGTTTCTGACCTTAGGGGAAAGACTCTCAGTTTCTCCCCATTAAGGATGATGTTAGTTGTGTGTTTTTCAAATATGGCCTTTATTGTATTGAGGTATGTTCCCTCTAAACCCACTTTGTTAGGGTCTTTATCATGAATGGATTTTGTACTTTGTCAAATACTTCTGCTGATTGAAATGATCATATGATTCTTATTCTTTCTTCTATTGATATTGATTTGTGAATATTGAATTACCCTTTCATCCTGAGAATAAATCCCACTTGATCATGGGGGATCATTTTTTAAATGAATTGTTGGATTCAGTTTGCTAGTATTTTGTTGAGGATTTTTGTGTATATGTTCATCAGAGATATTTGCCTGTAGTTCTCTCTCTCTCCTTTTTTTTTTTTTTGGCGGTATCTTTATCTGGTTTTGGTATCAGGGTAATGCTGACTTCATAAAATGAATTTGAAAGTTCTGCCTTTTCTGATTTTGTTTTGTTTTATTTTGTTTTGGCAGCAGCTTGAGAAGGATAGGTATTAACTTCTCTTTAAATGTTTGGTAGAATTTAGATGTAAAGCCATCTGGTCCTGGACTTTTATTTTTTGGGAAGTTTTTTGATTACAGTTTCAATTTCTTTGTTGATAATTGTTTTGTTCAAATTTTCTGTTTCTTCCTGCCTCATTTTTGGTAGGATAAATCATGTCCAATTTGTTGGCATAGAGTTTTTCATAATATTCTCTCATAATTGTTTGTATTTCTGTGGTGTTTGTTGTTATTTCCCCTCTCATTTGTGATTTTTTTAGTTGAACCCTTTCTCTTTTTTTCCTGGTAAGTCTCGCTAAAGGTTCATCGATTTTATTGATATTTTCAAAGCACAAGCTCCAGGTTTCACTGATCTCCTCTATTGTTTTTCTAGTTTTTATATTACTTATCTCTGTCCTAATCTTTATTATTTCCTTCCTTCTGGCTTTAGGTATTGTTTTTCTTTCCTCTTCCTTCTTAAAAAGATTTATTATAGAGAGAGAATGAGACATCCCAAGTGAGAGAAGGGGCAGAGGGAGAGAATTTTCAAGCAGACTCCCTGCTGAGTGCAGAGCCCAATGTGGGGCTTGATCTCATGACCCATGAGATCATGACCTGAGCCAAAATTAAGAGTCAGATGCTTAACCAACTGAGCCACACAGGTGCCTTGTTTCTCTTTTTCTAGCTCCTTTAGGTATAAGATTAGGTTGTTTGAGATTTTTCCTGCTTCTCCTTCCCTCTTATAACTGCTTTTGCTGTGTCTGGAAGACTTTGAACTATTGTCTTCATTTTCATTTGTTTCCAATATACTTTTTATTTTGTCTTTTATTTCCTGGTTGATCCATTCATTATTTAGCAGCATTTAATTAACTTCCATGTATTTGTGTCTTTCCAGATTTTTTCTTATGGTTGACTTCCAGTTTCTTGGGGTTCTTGTCAGAAAAGATGCATGATATGACTTAGATTTTTCTGGATTTTTTGAAGCTTGTTTTGTGGCTTAATATGTGATCTATTCTGGAGACTGTTCCATGCACACTTGAAAAGAATGTGCATTTTGCTATTTTAGGATGGAACGTCCTGGATATATCTGTGAAATTCATCTGTTCCAGTGTGTTATTCAGAACCATTGGGCGCTCGTGAGATGGGTAGAATGAAAATGAATCCTTAGCATCCTCTGTGAAGCCCCCTTACACTACACAGGAGAAAGGGCTGAATCAAGCCTTACTTCTAATGCCGAAAAGGACCAATGTTCAAACAGTAAAAAGGTGAGGAGTCCTTCCATTTACTGCTGTGGTGGAGGTGGGGCTGGCAACCTTCCTGTGGCTCAAGTCTCTTCAGTGTATCAGTACTGTGGAGGTAGTTTGGTCTTGTGGAAACTCCTCTGACTTGAAATCACCAACCTTGTTGTGTCTTCATGAAAAAAAATGTCACCTGGGACGCCTGGGTGGCTCAGTTGGTTAAGCGTCTGCCTTAGGCTCAGATCGTGATCGCAGGATCCTGGGATCCTGCTTCTCCTTCTCCCTTTGCCTACTGCTCCCCTGCTTGTGCTTTCTTTCTCTCTCTCTGACAAATAAATAAAATCTTTAAAAAAATCATTTAACATTTCTCTCTCTCAAATTTGTTATATCTGATCTCCCTTTAGGTTCTAATAACTAAGATTCTGGGGTCAGGAGGTCAGCATTTTCAACTGCATGAGTAGAATCATGGCCATATGTCTTCTTCCCCCATATTCCTACAACTGTGTCTTCCCATCCACAGCCTTCTAGGAATGGGGTTCACAAGGTAAAAGGCATCCAGGCTACGTGTTGAGAAGTCCACCCTGCTGCCATTAGTGGGCTCTTAAAGTACTTATCCAGAGGCATCATGAAGACTTGTGAGGAGAGAGACAGATGTGTCACAGTATTTAGAAGTCACCCAGACAGGGGCTCAGGGGTGGCTCAGTCAGTTAAGCATCTGCCTTCAGCTCAGGTCATGATCCCAGGGTTCTGGGATCGAGCCCCACATTGGGTTCTCTGCTTAGTGGGAGGCCTGCTTCTCCCTCTCCCTCTGCTACTCCCCCTGCTTGTGCTCTTTCTCTGTTAAATAAGAAAACAAAATCTTAAATGAGAAAAAAAAAAAAGTCACTCAGATGTGTGTCAAATGGTCACTGAAATGTTTTTCCTAATCATTATAGGACATTTCTATCTCTGAAAAGTGGGTTATGACTTATCTTCCCTTCCTACACCATCCTAGTGCCTTTACCCATGGTAAGGCACATAGTGCTTCCTTCCACAGGTGCAGCTGTGGTAGAAAAGGCCTCCTTTACCTCAGCCCCCTTCCCTCAGCTATCTCTCCCGGCCTAGCTTTCTTTGCTCAAGCTGGCTTAGCCACTCTCCCTACCTTTATTGTTCAGATCTGGTTCCTGACTTCGAATGCTTCTGTGCACTTCCTACACTGGAGTCTCCTCTGCCTCAGGGTCTTGCCCTGCCCAAGAACCTGATTCTACTTCGCTCCAAAATCATGGTTAGATTCAAGCCCTATTTATTTATTTGGCTTCAATAAGAAAAATCTATTGTCTCAAAGTTTTGGAGGCTAGAAGTCCAAGATCAAGGGGTCTGTGGGGTTGATTCCTCCTGAGGGCAGTGAGGGACAATCTGTTCCACACTTCTGACCTAGCTTCTGGTGGCTTCCTGGCAATCCCTGGTATTCCTTCGCTTGTATATATATCGTCCCATCTCTGCCTTCATCTCTCTATTGCACTCCCTCTGCATGCATGTCTGTGTCCAAATTTCCCTCCTTTATAAGGAAACCAGTCATACTGGGTCAGGATCCCAACCTACTCCAAATGACCTCATCTTAAATAATGATGCCTGCAATCACCCATATCCAAATAAGGCCACATTCAGAGGTACTCAGGGTTAGGACTTCAACATATGAGTTTTCAAGGGGACATGATACAACCCATAGCACCAGGTAATGGACTAATACTGAGCCATAAAAAGAAAGGGGAGTCTCTTCATGAAATGGTATGGGAAAATCTCAAAATGCAAAAAACCCTAACATTCCAAATTATACTACGCTGTACGTTGTATAAGAAAGGATAAAAAGGACATGCGCATAGTTGTGAACATTCATAAAAATACTGCTGAGTGTTTGCACAGAAATCACTAATGGGTGTCTCTGGGGAAGTACCTGGGTTTCTGGAGGAGAAGGGTAGGAAGGAGAAATTTTAGCATGTAACTTTTTTATACTGCTTGTATTCTGAACCACGAGACTATACATACACACTTGCCTCCCCAGGATTAATTTTTAGCAGGTTTGTTTTTTCCTAAACTTAGAGGCAAAATAACATCATATTCTTCTTTAATGTGCTTACCCTTAAAGACCAGCTGCCCTCCTTAGACCAGGTATTATCTTAACATCTTTTGTGGAGTTTTTGTTCCTCGCAGGAACACATTCTCTATCAAAGAAATTCACCTTTTGCATCTGCCATAAATGTTCGTAATGTTTTTTGTCAGTGGGTTCCTTTCACACATGGGAGATTTAAATGGATGTGTAAAATCTGCGCGTGGCAGGTGCACTGTCGAGCTGCCAGAGAGGCAAGAGTGAACCTGAGAAATGTGAATTATCAGCGGTTCCTAGCGATTTCTCACAGTCCCTGGAAAAAGGTCTAAAAGGAACAGCAGCTCTCCCACCGTTCTCATTTTTGGGTCCTACGCAAGAGGGGAGATGTCTTTTTTCCCAGAACTCCTGAATGAAGCTACCTCTACCATGATAATCAACAACAAGCACTTTCCTGGTGCTTACTCTGCGAGTGACAGCCAGAGAAGAATGGCATTTCCAGGAGGAGACCAGCAGCTGGCCTTGGACCAGCAGGTGCCAAAGACATTCTCAGGACAGAGCATATCAAAGATGTTAACGATCCCAGCTTTAAAACTGCCATGCTGTGTGTCCTTGGGCAAATGCTTACCCTCTCGGTTTCCTCACCTATAGAGTGGGGTGATACATACAGTGACTTCATCGCAGAGCTATTAAGAAGCAGTATATCTGTATCTATATAACATATTAATCAAAGCAAACTCTATTTACTTTTATGTGTCCCAGCTCCTGAGAGACACCCCAGATTTGACAGTACTCTAGATCCTCACTTAAACTGCCTGGGAAAGTCACATTTATGTCTGGGTTTATGTCTGATTATTCAACAGAGCATTCTGGATTCAGCAGAGATAAGACTCCAGTGGGCTGGAATATGACATTACGAAAAGCAGTCCCCTCGAGCTCCTGTGTGTGCTCTGTGATGACCTGTATCCTAATCCAAATGGGCTACTTCAATAGCCTCTTATACATCACAGGACTTGTTCAGAAATGGGAACCAGGAGTCTGGCCCCCTCCTTCAGTTCTGTGGAAACAATTAGTCACTGGACTCAGGCACCTATAGGTTGGTGGATAGACCAGGTTCCTCAGAGGATGCTGGCCTGAAAGAAATGAGGAGAGGGCTGTACAGAAGACAAGCATCATGGGTGAAGAAGGTCCTTGCAGAGCCGTGGACCCTGACCAGGGTGGGCAATGGATCCAGATGGAGCGTGAGGCTGTGGTTGGTCTCTGCAAACCAGCCTCCTGGTTTACCTCCCTCTGGGCACCCACATGCATGGGAGAGTGAGGTGTGAGGCACAGAGGGAATGGCTTTAAGTAGTGATATGCACCAGAGAGAAAATAAAACAAATACATAAAATAATATACTAGCGGGAGAGAGAGTGGGGCCCGAGGCCACATTAGCCTAGATCAAGCTGTCTTCAGATGTTCTTCTGGATGTTCACTTTCCGGGACAGCTCCTCCTGTCCTGACCATTTTAATGGCACCTGTGTTCCAATGGCTCCCATGTTTCTATGTCCAGCTCTTCTTTCCTGACCTCCAGACTTGCATGTCTAAACACCTAGCCTCTGTGTTAGGGATGTGGTAGATAGAAGAGGCTTCTCAAATGTAACATCTCCAAACCCAAATTCAGAGTTCCCTGCCCCTCAGGATCTCTTCTCCTGTCTTGCCCATTTCAGTTCATGCAGTGAAAACAGACCTAACTGCATCCCTGATTGTTCTCTTTCTCTCGCACATATGGTAAATATGTCATTTATCATCCAGACTATCACTTTTGAGAGTAAAATGGGGAGTTATTAACAATCAGGCTGGTATAAACTAGGATATATTCTTTTTTTTTTTCAAAATATTTTATTTATTTATTTCTGAGAGAGAGAGAGAGAGAGCACAGGCAGACAGAGTGGCAGGAAGAGACCGAGAGAGAAGCAGGCTTCCTGCTGAGCAAGGAGCCCGATGTGGGATTCGATCCCAGGACGCTGGGATTATGACCTGAGCTGAAAGCAGCCGCTTAACCAACTGAGCCACCCAGGTGTCCCAAAACTAGGATATATTCTTAAACACTACATTTAACCCATAGGATTTTAAAATACTGTCCTAATCGGATCCTTCTGACTTCTCACTCATTCTGGTCCAAACCCATCACCTGTCATCAGACTACTGGACTAGCTTCCGACCGGGTTTCTATCTGTTTCCATGTGTATTGCTTGTTGATGCCACTACAATGCAACCTATGTAAAGCCGGAGTCCTCGTCTATGTAACAAATATGAAAAACAACTTTTGTTTTTTCTAGTGCAGAAACTTCTGGAAGACTTGAAAGGTAAGTGTTAAGAGTTGCTGCCTCTGGGGGGCGCTGGAGAAAGGGAGGTTAACAAAGGGAGTTTGAGGTGAGAAGAAATTTACTTTTAAATAAACCCCTTTTGCTTTTTCTTGAAAACTGTGTACATTCGTTATCACCGTTAACTAAAAGCCACTGCTACGTGGGGGTTATCCTCTAAGAAGGCCAGATTCTTCCTCTGGACTCTATTTATATGCTTTCCTTTTCCCATAACTCTGGAGAAAAGATGGGGAAGAGATCCCATTTTGTTTCAAACTGTGTCATCTGAGCTAAAAGCCCATATCTAGATGAAAGTCTTTGTGAGTCACAGAAGAATTGAGCTATTTAAATTTGGGGAGATGCTATTTTCTAAGAATTGCCTTATCTATTAAAGGTTAACAACTATCTAATAAGTCACACATATTTTCTCATTTGATACCCCTTGGATGGAGCTGACACGTGATCAGTCTCACTTTACATGTGAGGAAGGACAGGAATAGAAAGGCAAAGGAGAAATTTTTTTCTAAAGGAAATTATATGTTCTTATCCCACCCAGCAAAGGGCCAAAGTGCAATGCCGATTTTGATCAGGAAACAGTGCTAACTTTTAACATGATCCCAATTCACTAAGTGATCCTGAGGGTAACATCTTGCAATTTGAGGCAAGTTAATAAAATGGGAGCAGAGTAAAAACTGAAGCCTTAGGAACCAACTTCCATACCATTCTCTTCCAATTAGCTTTTCAGAGTATGCATATGCCTATAAACATGCAAATTTGGTCTACCTGCACAGAGTGAATTGATGATGAAAATAAGTAATCAACTAATAAATTCAAGCTTAAAATGTCATGTTTGACTCAATTGCCTAATGATGACTTGGACAATCTATAGATTCAAAAATACAGGGTTACCATTTTTATTTATCAGTATCAGATTAGCTAGATATCCTAGTAATAACTGATTTATATATGTATGTATATATGTGTATAGTTTCTGTTTTAAAAATATTTTATTTGATTTATTGGGCAGTTAGACAGTGAGAGAGGGAATAGAAGCAGGGGGAGAGGGAGAAGCAGGCTTGCCACTGAGCAGGGAACCAGACGTGGGGCTTGATCCCAGGACCCTGGGATCATGACCTGAGCTGAAGGCAGATGCTTAATGACTGAGTCACCCAGGGGCCCTGTATAGTTTCTTTATATTTGTAAACTTTAGCAACCAGAACTAGCACATGCTAGTTCTGTATTTTTACTGTCTTGTGTCTGGCTGGTAGTAAGTGTCCACTTAAATCCCAGAATATTCAACAGAATATAGTTTCTTTATATTTGTAAACTTTAGCAACCAGAACTAGCACATGCTAGTTCTGTATTTTTACTGTCTTGTGTCTGGCTGGTAGTAAGTGTCCACTTAAATCCCAGAATATTCAACAGAAGTGGTAAAGTGGACTTGTAAGTAGTCATCAAGGAATCTGCATGAGAGTAATAACGGGTACTATTCATTGAAAGCTTAAACAGTGATTAGCATGATGTTCAGAGGCTTTGAAAAATAATATACACTCACTCATATAATTTTTATTACAGCCGTAAGAGGAAGGTGTATTCCCATATAGTTCAGCAAGCCAAAGCATGAAGAGATTAAGTAATTTGCCCATGTTTGGTAAGTGGTGAAATTGGACTGCTACATAACCACTAAAAATCATGCTTTAAAAAAAAAAAAAGATTTTATTTATTTATTTGACAGACATAGATCACAAGTAGGCAGAGAGGCAGGCAGAGAGAGAGGAGGAAGCAGGTTCCCTACTGAGCAGAGAGCCCAGATCGATGGGCTCTCTGCTCAGTAGAGAGCAGATCTGCCAGATCGATGCGGGGCTCGATCCCAGGACCCTGAGATCATGACCTGAGCTGAAGGCAGAGGCATTAACCCACTGAGCCACCCAGGCACCCCTAAAAATAATGCTTTAAAGATTATTTAATAACAGGGGAAAATGCTCAGCAACTATTAAAAAATGGAACACAAAACTTACATGTGTATTTGCATCTCATACATAGACACTTATACAATGACAATTTATTGAGTATATAAAACTGCAAGGTAAGTTTCTCAATTGTTAACTATTCCATGTAGTAATGGGTGATTTGTCTTCTCTTTTAGTATTTTTTTTTTTTTTGGAATGCCAAAACTTATTAGAATAAGCATGTATCATCTTGAGAATCAGAAAAGAAGCAGTAACAAAGGTTTTTAGAAATCGTTCCAGAAGCTGTAGCAAATTTAAACAAACCGATTGCCATAAAATAGGAAGTCAAAGAGTCATTCTCTTAAAAAACAACCCAGACCTTACTGCCTTGCAGGAAGTTTCTACTAAAACTTATAAGAATCAGCTACTACCAGTCTTACTTAAAATGCTCTTGCGCTTGGCTATCCAATAGAACTTTCCATGATGATGGGATGGCTACCGAATGGCAGTGCATATATAGGACATTTGAAACGTAGGTAGTATAACTGAGAAACAGAATTTAAATTTCATTAAAATTAACTTAAATTTGAATGGTCACACGTGGCTCGTGGCTACTGTGTTAGACGTTGCAGTTCTAGACTATAAAAAAATGGAGGAAAATTTGTAAATTCCTTTAAAAAAGCCAGTATAACTATAATCTGAATGTAATAAAAATGTAAATTGTGGATGAATTTCCACAAATGAATATCAGGGTAAAAAATAAATAAAATAGGGTGCCTGGTTAGCTCAGTTGTTGAGGGTCTCCCTTCAGCTCAGATCATGATCCCACCATCCTGGGACTGAACCCCGCACTGGGCTCCCTGCTCGGCAGGGGTTCCGCTTCTCCCCCTCCCACTCTGCCTGCTTGTGCTCCTTCTCTCACTGTCTCTCTCTGTCAAATAAATAAATAAATAAAATCTTAAAAATAAATAAATAAGATACAGATACACTCTAGCATGTGTTAGAAGAATAATATGTATGGAAGATTAAGGATGGTCTAATATTGGGAAATCCATTAATACAATACACTCGTACTAACAGATCAAGAGAAAAAACTCAGACCACAGCTGTTGAAAAGGGATTTGTTAAAATTAAACCTCCATTTCTGATTAAAAACTCTGAATGAAAGAAGACTAACCTGCATTTACATAATGTAAGAAAATACATATCGTGACTAGAAAACTATATGGAAAAATAACAAAATGGAGAAATGATAAAAAATCCCATTAAACTCAGGATTTCCCATTAAATGTTTATTGAAGAGAAATATATTCAGTGTTACCACTATTTCTTTAGTTGACTTTGGAGGTATGAGCCAATGAAATTAGATAATAGGAAAAAAATAATAGGTCTAAAATTTTGAAAGAAGTAAATTATCACTAACTGTGCATATTACTAATATAATCCTGATACACTAATATAAACATTCACAAATACTTTGTATGAACCTAAGCTCTGCCATTGGTTCAATTACTCGCACTATTAACAATTAGCTGTGTGACAGTGAACAAGCTATTTAATCTCTGTTTCCTCTGTATAATGGGGACAATATTATCCTACCAAAGTGTTATTAAGACTATTAAATATGTAAATATATATAGAACTCTTAGAACATGCTTGCATATAATACTATTTAATATTACCATCAGTATTAAAATAATACTAAGGCATGTTATAATCATTACAAAATTATTATGAATTATAAAATATATAAAGTATAATAATGTACAAAATAAAAACACAAAAGTCAAAGCCCTTACTATATGAAAAAGGATTATTTCATTTATAATAGCAACACAATCATTAAATGCTTAGGAATAAACATATAAAAGTGTGTGATTAAATAAGAATATTAAAAAATGCTAGTAGGGGACAAAAAGAATCATTGAGTAAAGGGCAAACATATACAAAGGGAGATTCAACAATGTAAGTTACAAATTATTCTATAAACTTAAAAAACAGATAAAAGTGACTCAAAGTTTATATAAAAATAGACATAAAAAGTGAAGGTAGAACAATAAAGGAAGGTTAGCATGAATAGATATGAGACAATATTATAGGGCCGAAGTACTCAAAATAGTATGGTACTGAAGTCTACTGAATAGATAGATTCAGAAGATACAGAAGTCTGAGGGCACAGAAATAGAACAAATTCATATTGGTATTTAATACATGCTGAATGGAGATACTGCATATGAGAGGGGGAGAAGATTAATTATTGAATAGATACCAGTTATAAAATCTGGTAGGTAGGCCCATCTGAAAAAAATAATGCTGGCTTTCTACTTGATTATTTATACTAAGGTAAGTTCTCTGTAGATTAAAGAATTAATCATAAAAATTAAATAAAAAATAGTGATGGAAATATGAGAGAATGTTTTTCTATAGGCTTGGTCTATAGAAGATCTTATTATACAAAACTTGGGAGTTATATAAAAGGATAAATTCAGTTATGTAAAACCCCCAAATTTCTGCATGGCAAAAAGCACCACAGAAAAATCAAAGGCAATGACAAATTTGGAAGATAATATTAAATCTTATTCTTATGTCAGTTAAGTCGTTTGATTAATAGTCTTCTCTTCAATTTCTTTGACTCACACACATCAGTGAGAAAATGACCAATAATTCAACCAAAAAGTGGTCAGATAATATAAGCAGGTATTCCAGAGGAAAAAAAAATCATTTTCTATTTTACTTAAAGTATTTACTTTATTTTTCTATTTTACTTACTACTTTACTGAAAAGATGCCAACACTATTTGTGATTAGAAAAATGTGATGATTCAACCTTTTTGGCAGACTTTGGGCAATATCTATCGTAATTTTATATGCCCCCCCCCCCACCTCATTGCCCTACCTATTAAACTTCCAGAATTTACCTTAGGGGTATACTCACAGATGTGCTCAGTATCACCTGTGTTTTTTGTTGCTTTCTTTTTTTGGTCAGAGAAAACATGTTGGTAAGAGAAACTGGTTTAATAAATGTGAAATATACAGGAAATGAAATGTTATACAGTCATTAAAAATGAGATGGTAGCTTGGATTGAGTGTAGAGATGAATAATTCCAAGAAGTGAGAAATAAAGGTACAGAGTTAAGAGTGCTACCATTTGTTTAAAAATACGTGTTTGTCAGCCCATAAAATATCCCTGGAAGAGAAGATATTCCAGGAAGATGGCTGGATAACTGAGAGACGGACACAGGAAGGCAATTACTTTTAACTGCACACCATTTTATACCTTTTGCATTTTATACCATATGCATACATTATCCATTCCAATATTAATTCCTTCTTTTTTTACTAGTTTACGATACTGATTAATTTTATTTATGTATTTATTTATATTAACATATAAGGTATTATTTGCCCCAGGGGTACAGGTCTGTGAATCATCAGGCTTACATATTTCACAGCACTCTTAAAACAGCTTTTACTTTTTTATCTCCTTTTCTTCTTCCATTCGCCAGAATATACTGGCTCTTCCCACACAGTGCTGCATATTACCACAATCTCAGCTCACTCCCCTTCCTCCCTTTTTTACCTGCCTAAATAAATAACTATCCACAAAATGAACAATAGGAATGTGGGACAAAGCACCTTATGTTACAGAACAATACTAGTTAAACATCAAAATGTGCATTCAGAAAGAGCTGGAAAACTATGTGACAAATGGTAACAATGTTTATCTTGAGTGGGGGGATACCAGGTAATTTTGGTTTTATCTTAGTATTTTCTGTGATTTCCGGGGTTTATATGGTAATATGTATTACTTTAAAATAATTTTTAATTTTGGGGCGCCTGGGTGGCTCAGTGGGTTAAAGCCTCTGCCTTCGGCTCAGGTCATGATCCCAGGGTCCTGGGATCGAGCCCCGCATCGGGCTCTCTGCTCAGCAGGGAGCCTGCTTCCTCCTCTCTCTCTCTGCCTGCTTCTCTGCCTACTTGTGATCTCTGTCTGTCAAATAAATCAATAAAATCTTTAAAAAAAAATAATAAAATAAAATAAAATAATTTTTAATTTTTAAAAAACTTCTTGCTACTCACCTGGTTCCTGTCCCTGGCATTTGCATATCGAAACCTCTGGATATAATAAAAGACCAGCCATGCGAGGGATATGATCATCAGGACGATGAAGGAGATGGAGACAAACACAACCGAAGTGCGGCTCACATATTTCTGCAAGTTCCGGGTTCCAATGGTGATGTACATGGTCACCGTGATGTTCCTTTCCAGCAGGCTTACTATCTCCTTCCCTTTTGGCTCAGGAATCATTATTGCCACGATGTCTTCTACACCTGTTGTGACAGGGACAAGGAGGGGGTAACAAGGGTAAGGCGAGAAGAGAGAGAGGGAGAAAATCATAGTGAAATATCTAGACAAAGTGATGCATAGCCAAATAATGACCCTACTTCTGACAATTCTATGCCAGACCTAACAGCCGGCTCCGATTCTAAGATCTCACAGCTAGAAAAGGAGTCAAATTCTCAACCTCCTGCAGCTACCTTGTATGTGAGAAAAGAACCTAAACTGAATTCATGACCCTTCCCACCTAGCCCAGTTTACAGTTTTCTGGGGCACTTCACAGACCCCCAAGGAGGGGAAGAGGCACCTTCTACCCCATGGGAGAAGGGTAAGATGCCCAATTCTGTGCCTTCCCCCTCAAGACACCAGGAATCCTCAAATACAGATCTCTATCATTTCTAAGGCAGTTTTCTCCTACATTGAGTACCTAAAGCAACCCAAATGGGTTTCTTGACAAGCTCTAATGATTTATAAACATTAATATCACGGTCTCAGAACTATTTCCTACTTATTTTATCGAATTCAACATAAACAGCTTGGGTCTCCTCATACTCAGCAAAGATAGAAGATGGAGACTGCACAATTTCAAAATTGTTTTACCTCAACTTTCAAATATTCCTCCCCCCATGCCCATTATTTGACAGTCTGAAGCCAAAGTAGCAATTCTGGGGGGTCGAAGTTGCCCTTTGTCATTGTCCCTATTCTTTTTTTTTTTTTTTTTAAAGATTTTATTTATTTATTTGACAGAGAGGGAGAGATCACAAGTAGGCAGAGCAGCAGGCAGAGAGAGAGAGGGAAGCAGACCCCCTGCTGAGCAGAGAGCCCGATGCGGGGCTCCATCCCAGGACCCTGAGATCATGACCTGAGCTGAAGGCAGAGGCTTTAACCCACTGAGCCACCCAGGCGCCCCCATTGTCCCTATTCTTGATGACGTTGTGCAAGGCACAGCCTCCACGGGGAGTCTTCAGTACTGGTATGATACCAGCTCCAAAACGACCAATTCAACATGCCACCGTGGCTGATCCTTGGACTAGAATATTGATTTCAGTTTCACCAGGGTAGGTTCTCTGGTATCACTCCAGTTCACCCTCACAAGGCTCTGGGTGAGCCCTCCTTCCATATGGAAATAGCCCATGACCTGGGGTCATTGCTAATTAAAGAGAGCAAATTTGCAATTAAGATATTGCAGATTCAGGGCAAAATTAAACACCGCTGTAGCTGCTCCAAGTTGGCCTCATTCACGGCTGAGGTCAGTCTGCTGGATGGAACCAGCAGATTACCTTTGCTCAGAGGGCTGCAAGCTCTTAGAGGCTACTTAGGGCGTTCACTTGACCTTGATCTCCATGCAAGTTTGCAATTCTAAATTCCTTGCTGGTATTCCACTGAATAAATACTTTAACAGCTAACTACATAAGAGGTATCTGTGTGTGCTACATCAATTACCTATTTTTTAAAAATTCCTAAAACTTCTGTATTGGCCCAATTGTAAAATCAGAAAGCCCAAGAGGATTTAGATTTGGCTGTTATTTCTGGGAATTACTGAGACTGATGGATTGAATTTCAATTTTGCAGAATTTACTGACAGTTTCGATGCTCCTTCTTTTTTCATGTTTACTTTGGCTAATGGCTGCTTGTGGTCTGAGGTTTTGTTGAGGGATTAAGGCTACTGACAGGTTTTGTCTCTACAGAAATACGATCTTCTGTGTATACTAGACTAGTCTGGCCTGGTGAGACTCATCCCAGTGCTGCAGCTATTTTATAGGTAGTATATTCTAGTAGTGGTAGAATAATAATTTTTCATTTAATTTACTTCCTTATTTATATTTTTAAAACATGTCTACTCAGGACTCTAGAATTCGGTTTTTGAGGATGGGATCTCGGGGTTATTTACAAAAGACCTCGTATGCTCAGACTTGCACACATTCCACAGTTTTCATTCTTAGTTATTTTTATTATTTACTTTTATTGAAGCACGGTGGACCTACAGTGCGGTATTAGTTTCAGATGTACGACACAGTGATCCGACAGTTCAATGCCATACATGATGCTTTGCCCACCATGAGAAGGCTTTTACATTTTTTGGTAGTCAAATTTTATGAATATAATCCCTTAGTTTCTGGTTTTGATTCTCTGCTTAGAAAGCTCTTCTTCACTCAAGAGAATAGCAAGACTCATCAAAAATTGCTTCTCAAAACAGTTTTACGTTTTACATTTAAATCTTAACCCAAATGCGATTTAGTAACAAAAAAGTATTTATCGTGCTCTTACAATGTGATGGGCAGATAGGATGCAGTTGGTTTTTCCCCTAAATTCTCAGATAGGATTGGATCGGCTTTTGGACTTTGTTTTATAGTAAGGTTGGCCTTTCTTTCACTGAACCCATCGCAGGCTGCTTTAGTTGTGCAACTTTTAACATCTTTATTCTCTGGCGGCCTGTCTTCACTCATTCTCCTCCATACACTTTTCCTACTCTCTGCTTATGCATCAAAGACCACAGAGCCTAACGGTGAAGAGTCATAGCCCAGCTCAACATTTTAAAAACAGGCAACCAGGGGCTCTTGGGTGGCTCATTGAGTTAAGCATCTGACTTTGGCTCAGGTCATGAAATCGGGGTCCTGGGATCAAGCCCGGTGGCGTACAAGAGCTGCGCTCAGTGGAGAGTCTGTTTGTCTCTCTGCCCTTCCTCCTACTCATGCTCTCCGTCTCTCAAATAAATAAAATCTTTATTTTTTAAATTTAAATTTGGTTAGCTAACATATAGTACATCATTAGTTTTTGATGTAGGGTTCAACGATTCATTAGTTGTGTATAACAAAAATAAATAAAACAGGCAACCAAATTTTGGATATCCACAAAGTTTTAAATCACTCCTCATCCATTTTTAGGGACCTGAGAAAATACTTTCAGTTCCTGTAAGGCAAAGTTAAGTAACCATTTTAAAGCATTTAAACTTAAGTGCTTAGTCAACATTGCCCTCATCGTTCGTACTATTGGTGTACCTTCACCGTAGAAAACAGCCACTTGGAAGGAGAAACAGTAAAAGTGGCAATAGAGCACTTCTATTCATCTAGACCTCAACTTTATTTATCTTTCTAGGGCTGATGATGGTTAAAAAAAAAAACAAATAGATGGGATTCTTGGATATTTCTCCATATGCTTTAGGCTGTGGATTACTGTGTGCGGTAAAGGGTATACATTTATCCCAACAGAACAGTCATTAAGAGTTTAGGTATAGGGGGGCGCCTGGGTGGCTCAGTGGATTGGGCCGCTGCCTTCGGCTCAGGTCATGATCTCGGTGTCCTGGGATCGAGCCCCGCTTTGGGCTCTCTGCTCAGCGGGGAGCCTGCTTCCCCCTCTGTCTCTGCCTGCCTCTCTGCCTACTTGTGATCTCTCTCTCTGTCAAATAAAATAAATAAAATCTTAAAAAAAAAAAGAATTTAGGTATAGGGACACGTAGATAGTTCAGTTGATTAAGCGGCTGCCTTTGGCTCAGATCATGATCCTGGAGTCTCAGGATTGAGTCCCACATCAGGCTCCCTGCTTGGCAGGGAGTCTGCTTCTCCTTTTGACTTCTCCCCTCTCATGCTCACGTTCTCTCTCGCAAAAAAAAAAAAAAAAAAAAAAAAAAATATATATATATATGTATATATATATATATATATATATGTATGTGTATATATATATATATATATATATCTGTAGGTTAACCAAAACCAGTATAGTGAAGTGGATCTGGACGAATCATCTGATCAGTCTTATCAATGCACAAAATTCAGGGCAAAAGCTACCACACAGGTCTCATATGTTCAAATGAGGCATGTGCACCAAAGTGAGTAATCAGATGACTCCCTGATCTCTGCTTCATTTTGAAATGCACAGCCACAGTATCAGGCCAGCAGCTTCTCCCCAGGTAAATGGTAGCATAATTGCTTCTGCCCGTGTGTGGGTGGGAAGGAGTGAGAGAAGCAGGGGAGAGGAGAGGGAGAACGCACTGAAAGCCTGAGTGCTTTCAGAGTTACATGCTGCCCTGAGTATCTTATCTAGGACACATGGGAAGCTCTGAGACTCGGGGAAAGGGAAGTTAGCAGGCAGGCAATTTTGCGGGGATAAAAGCTACAGAGGCTCTGCTTGGTATTTGGGAAATTCTGTGTTTACCATGATACCTATCACTCAAATATTGATTGCCTCTTTTGCAAAATTATGTCAGCCGACCATTTATTTCCCTCCCAAAGGCATTTCATACTTCTGAGTTATTATAAAATTATGGAGTATTCTGGAAAAGCTCTTCAGCTGGCGAGACAATGCGTGCCCAGCGGAGGTATGATCCAGCAGCCACACGGCAAGGGTGCTCTGGATTCTTAGCGCTCCCTTTCCCAGGACAGCATTCAATTGCCATTATCTAATTTGGTATATGCAGATAGTAAAGGATCAAAACGAAAGTGCAGGAATCTAAAAAATGTTTAATAACCAGAAAATCCATGACTTGTAAATTCAAAACCAGGTTTTTTAAACACTGCATTAAGTCAAAGCCTAGGACACCAACAGAGTGTTAGACCTTGGACAGAGCACGAGCCCCATTCCTCCCTGCGCAGCTCGGAGAGTGAGTGTTACCATCTCTCTTAGGTTCGTGTGATCAAAAATCCTTCATCAGTTCTCCGTATCCTCTACAGAGGGCCTTTCAGAATTCAGGCAATAATAAGAAAAGGCTGCAGTATTTCCCTTGGAGATATTTTCTATTTTACTTAATATCTTTATTTTATTTTTTTAGATTTTATTATTTGACAGAGACACAGAGAGGGAACACAAGCAGGGGGAGTGGGAGAGGGAGAAGTAGGCTTCCGGCTGAGCAGAGAGCCAGATGTGGGGCTCAACCCCAGGAGCCCGGGATCATGACCTGAGCCGAAGGCAGACACCTAACGACTGAGCCACCCAGGTGCCCCACCTTTTTTTTTTTTTTTTTTTTAATAGCTCCTGATTATCACCTGTTCTTGTGACACAATGCATGGAAACTGATCTTAAAAACTACAAAGTATCATATAAATGTAGAGTATTCCGGCTCAGGTCATGATCTCAGGGTCCTGGGATCGAGCCCAGTGATTTAACATTAGAAAATATATTAATACTTTTTAATACATCAAAGACTGAAAGGAACAAAGTATATGATCATCTTGTGTGGCTAGCTATCCTTCAAGATCTGGTCTCTTTCTCACCTACAGTCTTAGTGTGTTAGCTAGGCACAGGCTGACCATGGAAAAATGTTAGTCCCTGTCTCACTTGCAGCTAGATGTGGCTACGTGATTAGTATTTGGCCACTGAGATGTGAATGGACACGATGATTGCCACGGAGTATGCGCTCCCCAGATTGTCTCCCCTTTTCCCTGATTTCAGCTAGAGAGATGTGGAGCAGCCAGCTTCTTAGAGAAGGAAGCCACACATTGAGGATAGCACCCATTCTTGATTGTTATTAAGAATAGTAGAAGGAAATCTCCTTAATGTGATAAAAGATCTACCAGAAGCAGCACATTAAACGGAGGACACATTAGGGGGTCCCGAATTCAAATGGTGAATAGGACCAAGAGGAGCCAACAGTTAAAGTAGAAGTGGTATCTGGTATAAAGAGACATAGAAACTAGAGTGTAAATACTGGAAAGGAAGAGTGTAAGCTGTCATTATTTCAGCAAATCATATGACCATCTAGAAAAGCCAAGATAATTTAGCTTTTGAAATTAGATGAATGTTCACTCAATACAAGATTCGAAATCCACATCAAAAATGAAGGGCTTTCTATGTCCCAGTAATATCTCACCAGAAAATGTAATGGAAAAAATGATCTATGCATAACAGCAGCAGAAGTTACAAAATACCGAAGCACACATCTAAACAAACACTGGCCCCCTATGAAGAAAACCGCAAAATACAGTTTCTCTGAAAGACATAAAAAATTTCTGAAGCAGTTTTCAATTTAACCCAAGGATTATTTAGTATTAGGATTATACATTTAGTTTCCAAACATATGTGATTTTTAAAGTTATCCATGTGTAATTATTATTTTAATATTTCATTATGGTCAAGGAACACAGGCTCTTGATATTGTTCCTTAATCATCTAATACACTTTTGGGGGCTAAATGTTCCATTTGTCTCCAGGAACACTGTATTCAAAACTATTCTTTTGGCGGGGGAGTGCCTGGGTGGCTCAGTTGTTGAGCGTCTGCCTTTGGCTCAGGTCATGATCCCAGGGTGCTGGGATCGAGCCCTGCATCAGGTTCCCTGCTTGGCAGGAAGCCTGCTTCTCTCTCTCCCACTCTGCCTGCTTGTGTTCCCTCTCTCACTGTCTCTCTTTCTGTCAAATAAATAAAAATCTTAAAAACACAAACTATTCTTTGTTTGATATATACATCTCACTGATCAAGTTTATTAATTATATTCAGATTTTCCATATCTCTGCTTATTTTTATCTGCTCAATTGCCTGAAAGGGGTGTTTTAAAATGTCTCCTATAACTGTTGCTCTGTTTTTTTCTCTGAAGTTCTGTCAGTCGCTGCTAGTTATTTTGAGTTTCTACGCTGAACTGCATGTACGCATTGTGGTGGTTCTGTCTGTTCTGCATAGGTCTGGGCTCATCAAGATTCTTGCTCTTGTAACTTTTTGAAGTTATATTTGAGAATAGTCTTTGATGCTTTTAAATGTTACTTGTCTGTTTATGAGTGCTGTCAGTTAGTTTGGTAGCACACTAGTGCCCCTTCAGCTGTGGTTTCTGTTAACAGGGAGTTAACCTCAGTCCAGAAGCCCCTGAGCCTCCTGATGTATCATCAAAAGGTCCACGGTAGCCTAACACGACATCACAATGCCTACGTCATTCACCTCGCTTCTCCTCACGCACAAATTTTATCATCTCACACTGTCAGAGAAGAAGGATGAGTACAGTACTAGAAGGTATTTTGAGAGAGAGAGAGAGAGAGAGAGAGACCACATTCACATGCTTTTTATTATGGTATAGTGTTATAATTCTTCTATTTTATTTTTAGTTACTGTTGTTACTCTCTTACTGTGCCCAATTTCTAAATTAAGCTTTATTATAGTTATGTATAGGAAAACACATAGTGTATATAGGTTTTGGTACTATGCACGGTTTCATGTATCCCTGGGGGATCCTAGGCTATTCCCTGCAGATAAGGGGTTATTACCGTACACAAAGCCTTTCGATCTGAAATATTTCATCCCTTTCTTAGTGTCTAAAACATCTGTCTTCATACTTTATGCAAATATTGCCTTTAATATTTTTTCTCTCCCGAGATCCCTATTATCCTGGTGGCATTCATTCCGTTAGCTGTATTTTTATACTTTTCCCTCTCACTCAAAAAACCTTCTATTTTGAAATGATTACAGACTAACAGTGGCAAATATAGTGCACAGAGGTCCATGCACACATCTCCCAACTTCCCCCAGTGGTGGCATGTCACATATTACAGCACATTATCAAAACAGGAAATTCACTGGCATAATATAATTAACCAGATTACAGGACTTAGACTTCACCAGTTTGGGCATGTGCAGAGTTTTAAAAGGTCTTTGTGTAAAATTCCACAACATTTTATCACACATGTAGAGTCATTCTTATCACTGCCACAATTAAAATATTGAAATATTCCATCACCAAAAATAATTGCCTCTCCCTTTTCTTTCCCTTCCCTAACCTCTGATGTCTACTTACCTATTCTTCATCTCTAGAACTGTATCTTCTAGAATGTTATACAAATGGAATCACATAGGATGTTACACTTTGATATTAGCTTTTTTCCCCTTTACTTAGCAAAATACCCTTAACATGAATCCAAGCTGTTGCATCTATCAGTAATTCATGCCTTTTTACTGATGAATGGCATTCTAAGTTATGGAATATTTAACTACAGGTTAGCTGTTCATTCATTGTTGGACATATGGGTTATATCCAGTTTGGGACTATTAAGAATAAAGCTGCTATAATCATTAGGGTAGAAATGTTTGTGTGAATCTAAGTTTTCATTTCTCTGGGATGAATGCCGAGGAGTGCTATTACTAGGTTGTATGGTAGCTGCATGTTTAGTTTTTAAAAGAAATTGCCAAATTGCTTTCCAGAGTGGCTGTATCATTTTACATTCCCACTGGCAATGCGTGAGTGACCCAGTTTCTCAGCATCCTTGCCACTACTTGGAAATACCACTATTTTTTTTTTTTAATTTTATCCCTTCTAATAGGTATATAGTGGTATTTCACTGTATCTTTTATAATTTTCTCTTTATCTGTTCTGGCTGACTGTGGAAGAGTCTCTTGAGCGCACCTTCTAGCTCATGAATTTGTCTTTAGTTGTATCGTTTCTGTATTTTATCTCATTTATTGTGGTCTTTATTTAAACTTGAATTTTTCATACTAAATATTTCCTTAAAAAAAAAAAAACACCAAACCCTCTGGCTCCTTTTTTTTTTTTTTCCACTGTCTGGAAGCTTCTCTTACTGAATATTTGTGGTCCATCTTTTCACTCACTCTTTCTCAACTGGTATCTGCCCACTTGGTACTTCCTTGAATACTGGTGGTTCTCCTCAGCTAGCTCATCAGCTCTGCCTGGGAGTTCCTATTTCTGTGGTGGAATCAGCTACTCTGCCCAGTCCTATTTTTCTGTGGAAAAATCAAGGTAGGGGTCCTCGTTCTGCTCTTCCAGGAGGTTAAGAAGAGGTATGAATTATCTCAGGTGGCCCCAAGAACATGCAGGGCTCCTTCCATTAGTCAGGCTGTCCGTAATTCTGCAGACTGCTCTCCCTCCTTTCAGGGCCCCTAGCCCCTTCGCCTGAGGTGCTGCTGAGGTCCAGGCCCCCCAGTCAGGAATTATCTCCCAGGTCCCTCCCATTTCCTGCCTGCAGCCTCCTTCTCAAACCTCCTTCTACAACTCTTGGAGATATGAGTCTCTCATCAACCAAACCCCCAGTAGCTAGCTTCCATCTCTTCTTAGGAGGATTCCTTTGCCTCTTGGCTTTGATTGATCTGGCTGCCTTACAGGGACACCAGTTTCTCCGCACTGTGGTGAAGGGGACAGGTGTTTTTAGTTTGTATTTATTTTTATTTAACCACACTGCACATACCTCAGAGCCAGAAGACAGTCTGGTGTCTGCACTCTGCTTTTCTCCTTCTACACTATTACTCCCAGCCCCTTCCCATCCTCCTTTGAAAGCCACTTGTCTTGGAGATTCTCTCCACCTGCATTTCCAGTGAAGTCTCTCATGTCCTTGCCTTGTCTACCAATCTCCTCTTTATCTCTTTTATCACCCCCTTTAGCTTCTGGCTCGTAACATCCATCCTCCTCGGGCTGCCATTTTAGTATTCACATGGATAAGCCGCTCGCTACTCTGGCTTGTTGGTTGCTCGCTCTGCTCTTCCCATTCATCTTCCTCTTTCTCTAGTCCTTCTCAAGACACATATTCTTACTCTGGGCCTGGTCACTACTAGGAAACCGCACCATCTCTGAAATCCCTATTTCAAAGTGTCACTTTCCTAATACCCCTGACTCTTCTTTTAGCTCTCTTTGCACAGGGACATCCCCACCCTAGACCCCCCCCCCCCCACCCCTTACTATTTTCTTACTGACCATCAGCCCTCTCCTGGCTTCATTTCTGTCCTTACCCATCTATCCTAATCTCAGTGTAGGTCACATGGTCCATCGTTATCAGAAATCCTCCAAAAATACTCTTAGCTACCTTCCTCTTCTATTTCTCCACAGAACATGCCCTACAAGATGCACTATTCTATGCCTCCCCTTTATCACGTGAACACAGCTAAGAGAAAAACCTCATGAGTCATCTGTTTCCACTTCAAATTTATGATCCCTTTCCACAAATGAACACCTCACACCGCCTCTCCTACTGGGTTCCGGACTCGCTCTCCCTTTGTCCAATGATGACCTCAGATTTTTACATCTCTCCTCAAATCTCCTGTGCCTCTTCCCACCCATATTCTCAGTTAGTGATCTTACTGCAGGAGTCACTGAGAAAAAATACCCACCAGAGGGAAATCTCTTGTCCTGTTATTAAATGAGGTAATTCACAGTAAAGCACTTACGCACAAGGCCTGCCATACAAAAACCATGATATAGATGTCAAGTTTTATTAGAATCATTACAGTTTTACCACTGCCAAATACACAGATGGGACTGTCCCACCCCATTCTCCTCTTAGCACAATCCCCTCTACTACAAAGGCCTAATCCTGTAAGTGAAACTGTGCCCAACCAGTGACATCACTTGTCAGGTGTAGACAGGGCACACAGGAATTTTATTTCACATTTGAGGAAAGCAAATGCCCTCTTTTTCCGCTGATCTTAAACAGGAACATCTGGAAGGCTATGTTGTGGCAGTATTCTTAGTGCCCTAAAGGAAAAAGACCATGGGTAGAAATGGGACAGACAGAGGACAGTCGAAAAAATCAAGGCAGAAATAATGTGATGACATGATCTGAGCTTTGATCAAGCCAGACCTGAAGGCAGAATGCCTTTGGGTTTCACAGTTATCTTGCTAAAGACAGTTTCGTTTGAGTGTTCTGCCCTTTGCTTCCATATGACATAACCAGGTAGGGGTGTGTGTGTGTGTGTGTGTGTGTGTGTGTACAAAAGAATCCAGGTCTTCTGAATCCCAAGCTACTGTCACTGAACCTCATTATATTTCCATGTGATTTTTGGGTGGTCTATAATTTTACTTTATCTGAATTCACATTAACATTCACCCTTAGTGTTTTCATTTGTGTACATATCAGAAAAAATGTCCATATGAAAAATAATTACTACATCTGCCTTGCATGTATGATTCTAAGGCCATCCTAAGCCATGAATGAGTGGTCGTTCCAAATGGCACCTGTGGGTTGTTGGCTCTTCTAATCCAGAGACAGGTTAGTGCTATCCCATACCATGTACTTTTCCTGAAACCCATGCGTGACTACACTTGTTGGGGATGGGAAAGATGTTTTCTGGAATACAGTCTTAGTCTGAACTATAAAAATAGTTTTTGGAGGATAAAAACAAATTCACAGTAGGACTAATTAAGGAGTATGAAATTTATCATTTGGGAACCAAGCAGAAAACTTGTAGTGCAAATCAACATACATGATTCCGCCAGAAGTCCCTCAAGCTCAAAATATTAAGGTTCATCTGAGTTGTTGGCTAAAAACTGGTTGATCTAGGTGCCGCTGCCCCCCACCCCCCCGGGCTGCTTTCCTGAAAACCTGAAATATGTTAAACACTGGAGGTTACTGAAGTCCATTTTAATTAAGCACCAGATCCTTTAAGTGGAGATTTACCATTATAGTCAGGCAGACGCTCAATAACAACCTACTTTCATGAGGTCAAAACATGTTTAAAGGAGACACTAACAATAGCCAATTTTATTTTCTTGGGAATGGCTCTAGTAACTTAACTCACTGATGGCAGTTCCTCAGCTATGCTTGAGATGATCAGTGAGGCACACTTTTAAAAAAATTCCTACCTTTTCCTGATTTACCAGTGTGTAGAATTTTCTATGAAACTGGGATAATTTTGCATGGGGAGTTATGAATATAATGTAAGGTATTTTATTTATAGCCCCACCTGTAGCATTTTCTTTGAACATGTTCAGTAAATCAGACTAAAAAATAACTTACTTCCAGTATTTGTGAGAATTTTAAATGACTAAAAATGGTATCATGGAGCCCAGGCTAAAATAAAACAAATCACAGAAAAATCCATCTGTATAATAATTCTGTTTTTATTAGAACAGATAATCTTGCTTAAAGAAATTTCTGCTTATATAAAAAATGTTTTAAAATCCAATTCTAGCTTGGATAAAAACCAGTATACATATAAGTCTCATTAAAAAGCAAACTGATGGAATCATAGGATAGGAGAGGATGAGAGACCAAAATTCTACAGCATTTCTTCCTTCCTAGTAATCTAATAGATGAAATTAAATAGCAGAGTCATTCACCATAACTTCTAGCTGGAAGGTTTACAACATCTTTAAGCGTTAGGTTCATGATCTCTAAAACTCTAATAGCAAACCTATCTAATCGGAAGGGGTGGGTGTGGATTAAATGAAATAATGCATATAAAGAACCCAGAAATAGGGGGTGCTCAATAAATAGAAGTTATTATCACAACCCTTGTCTATCAGATAATTATTTAGAACATTCCAGACAGGGTAAACCTTGCATTGATACCACAGGAGACAGGACAGGGGTGGGAAGAGGCACACCAAATTTGGCTTCCAGCTTATACCCTCTGAATACCCCGGGGACCCCTCCAAACAGCTGGGGGCATGAAGCCATGCTGAGCAAGTTGCCATTTCTGCAACATGAAGGGTTATCTTTTGACCTATGATTGATCGATAAAAGGAAACTCTGGGGCAGATAATCAGGAAAGTAATCATCAAAGGAAAAAAAAAAACCATAACTGGGTTAGCAGTTAATGGCGTATATGATATTGCTGTTAAGGTAGTGAAAAATAAAAATTGTGTACCTTTTAGTTCAAAACAGTCATATAGTCAAAGAATGCACGCATTTATGTTTTGTTTTGCTTTGAACTACGGGAAAAATCACACCAATTCTTCCCCAGTACACGATTTTTAACAATGCATGGCCAAGAACTTTGAATTACAATGAAAAAACCCCACAATGTTAAGGATCTAAGGAGTTTGTAGACATTTATAGCACACTGCTATGTGCCATTGCATAGAATTGGGAAATATATATGAAGAATTTCTTCTCACAATTCTTGCTTAATTGGCAGAAGCGACCTGGAATTCCCAATTCACTACAGAATTAGTAAACGTCTCATTCCTTGATTTATCTCGATGTTTGTTTTTAGTAATCTCCAAAGTTATCTTTAGTAGTCTTTGAAAACTAAAAGTGAGAACTCCCTTTATTATAAGTCCATATTGGAAAATCCCTTTCTTAAGAGCAATTAAGGTTTACTACTTTGGTTTCTAAGAGGAAGCTGGGAATCCCCACATAGTTTTCCCTGTGGTAAGATGACATGGACCACAAATTCAACAAATAATACTAAGGTCAGTTGAAAGGCCGACTATTAATAAACAGTGAGAAAATACAGCAGTAGTGAGACAGAACTTGGTGATAAGCCTTGGTGCATAGCAAATGGGCTTCTCAAGGTTCAGAGCTCAAACTCCAAAGAAGTAGAAAACACTGCATATCCCTTGGCCAGACCCACAGATTCTAGCAACAAGTTGTGATAAACATTTGTATGAAATACTTTCAGACTAATATGTAAATAGATAAAGTCAATAAGCCTCCTTGGTATTTAAGCCTCCATTAATAGATATCAGGGCAAGGGGAACCTGTTACGTTTTATTAGGATCTCAGGTCTAGGAAGGGAAGAAGGGCTGGGCAGTTACATATGTATTTTGAAGAAGCTCCACAGATCTGAAATATATCTCCCTGTTCTTTGCTCAATACGTTCTACACTGTAAGTTAAGGGGTGTCTATCATAGATGCTGTCCATTACTTCCTCCCCCAGTCCATACTATTTTAGTGCACATTGTTGTGACTTTCAACTGTCAGCTCTGCATTTCTTTGCCTAAATGGCTTCCCTTGCTTACCAAATATCACTCAGACTGTGTGTAGTCCAGAGAAAGGAGGAACTGCCACCACCAGAGAGCAGTCTTGAACTAATGACTGAGGAAGTTGGCGTATAAGTACCTCAGCTACCTTCTCCCTGTGTCTGCAGAACTCTGTGGCACACTGCCACACACTTCCCAGAGCTCTCCAGTGGGATAAGGCTTTAGGGACTCTCAGTGGTAACTTGCCAAATAATACATCCCTTACGGGCCCTTCTCCTTCCCTGTCACGTCTCCATTTCCAAACAGGTGTTTCTTGGACTCCCTTCTCAAATAAATGGCTTGTACTTGAATTCTTATTTTAAGTCTGCTTCTGGGAAAACCCATACTAAGACTGTGCCAAAACTTATTTCTCTTCCTCTCCTCCTCCTTCTTCTCTTTCTTCTTCTTCTTCTTCTCCTTTTTTGTATAGTTCCCTGATGCTCTAAATACTAGCTATCTTGTCTTGTGACTTGCCGACACACAGTACATAAGTATTACTCTTCAATAGGTCTACGAATGGAAAGAAAACATCAAAAGCAAAAACATGAACTTCTCCCCACTAATTTTTTAGTGGTGGCCCCTCTGGCAAATGCTATTAAAGCCACAGGGGCTTAGCCTCACTGCTGTCCAAACCCAGAGAACATAGGAGCTGGTGTCAGTCAGCCATATTTCCAGGGTTCCTTTCTCTTTAGTTCCTAACTACTTAGCTCATTATTGTTGGAAAACAATCAAGAGGCTTCTGAGACCAGGTAATGTGGACCCAGCTGGAATGTAAGGCCAGGGCTTCATTATTGTGGTGGTGGTGATGAAGCATTCGGGTTCCTGTTGATCTGATCCGCTCATTCAGAGAAATCACCAGTTTGAAGCTGACCACTGAAGAGATTTCCAGATGTAGTCAGAGCTATGAAAAGTTGCTGTAGGACGACAGAGTTCTGCCACTGGGAAACACCTAGAGACCACCTGTCAAGGCTAAGCTCCATATATATATATATATATTTTAAAGATTTTTATTTATTTATTTGAAAGAGAAAGAGATCACAAGTAGCAGAGAGGCAGGCAGAGAGAGAGGAGGAAGCAGGCTCCCCGCAGAGTAGAGAGCCCAGTGCAGGGCTCCCAGGACCCCGAGATCATGACCTGGGCCGAAGGTCGAGGCTTAACCCACTGAGCCACCCAGGTGCCCCCTAAGCTCCATATTCGGCAAAAGAGAAAACTGAGGCCTACAGTCTTAGCCAAGACAAAAAAGGGGCCAGTAGAAGCTTGTAAGTAGGCTTCAAAAAACACTTAGAAGGTGGGGTGCCTGGGTGGCACAGTTGGTTAAGCTCTGACTGCTGATTTTGGCTGAGGTCAGAATCTCGGGGT
The DNA here is from genome assembly GCF_964662115.1 of Mustela nivalis. Lineage (NCBI taxonomy): Eukaryota > Metazoa > Chordata > Mammalia > Carnivora > Mustelidae > Mustela > Mustela nivalis. The sequence goes on along the minus strand of NC_139023.1, from coordinate 70,065,720 downwards.
CATGAGAGTGAGCCCAGCATTGGGCTCTGTGCTCAGTGGGGAGCCTGCTTGAGGATTCTGTCCTTCTCCCTTTCCCTCTGCTCTTCTCCCCATATATGCGTACGTGCACACACACTCTCTCTAAAATAAATACATAAATATTTTTAAAAATTTAGAAAGATAAAAGTAACACTACTAACAGATGAATTATGGTCTTACAGATGGATGCTGTTATTTTGCACAAGCTAAGCTTCTGGAAGAAGCAAAAATCAGTTAAATATTTATATTGATATCGTCAACTCTTGGGCATTTATCCTGTAATACTATAAAGACTAAATGTGTAAATTGAAGCACCAACTCACAATCCTTCAACCATGTTTTTGTTTTTTTTTTTTCTTTTCTTTTTTCCTAACCACATGAAACACAAAATCTTGAGAACTTGTTAATTATTTACCATCTGGCTTTGGAAAATACATGAAGCAAACAAATTATAAGTTACTGCCAGTGGTTAGTCTGGTTCTTGAAAGACCCAGCTAGTTGCAGGGTATGGAACAGAGAATTAAGAGCATTTCACTTCTTGTTTAGAGACAGCCTTGCCAAGGTCCTTAGACATGGGCCTGAGGTGACTGACTTACTTACTTACTTACTTGAGAATGCGCTAGTAACAAGTCAAGAACTATTGAATAAAATGAAATATAATTCTCAGGGTGCCTGGGTGGCTCAGTGGGTTAAGTGTCTGCCTCCAGCTCAGGTCATCATCTCAAGGTCCTGGGATCAAGCCCCGCATCAGGTTCTCTGTTCAGTGGGAAGCCTGCTTCTCTCTCTCTCTCTGCCTGACTATCTGCCTGCTTGTGATCTCTCTCTGTGTCAAATAAATAAATAAAAACTTAAAAAAAAAAAAAAAAAGAATTGCTCTTCCTTTGTTTTGTACCTGGTTTTTAACGTCAATTCAAATTTTCCAAATTATAGTGAGGTCACTCTAGACAACACTACTAATGCACAGGAATTTTATCATTTATATTCATTGCTTAATACATGCCATGACGGAATTCTCAACACCAAGGATACCCATCGCCCGCTTTCCACACACGGCTTCACAAACAATGCAGTGTTCATTACATGGTCCCAATTGTTCCCCCTTGCTTACCCTAGAAATTGCTATTTGTTTTCTTCCTTGTAAACAACTGAAGTGAAACAAAATGATAGCTTTCTTCACCACATTAACAACTTTCTTCTGGAAAAATCATTTGCGGATACTAGTTTCTAGAGCCTTAAAACCATTCCGACAGATCACAGCTGTAAAACTTCATTTCCTCCCTAGAAACATACTACTCTGAATGTCAAGATTTCAAACTTAAATATGAGTCTAACGAAGGCAAAATATAGTTACATGTTTGGGTTGCTGAGCAACTGATAAAGCATCCTTCCAGAGCTGAAGCAAATAAACTTACTCTAACTGAAATTTAAGACCAATAGTTTAAAGGGAAATAGAATTAACTAAAGGGTAAATTTAAGAGCAAAGAAAAGCATAGTTGGGGTGCCTGGGTGGCCCAGTGGGTTAAACCTCTGCCTTCAGGTCGGGTCATGATCCCAGGGTCCTGGGATGGAGCCCCACAACGGGCTCTCTGCTCAGCAGGGAGCCTGCTTCCCCAGCTTTCTCTCTCTGCCTGCCTCCCAGCCTGCTTGTGATATCTGTCAAATAAATAAATAAATTCTTTTAAAAAAGAAAAGAAAAGCAAGGTTGAATTTTCCCAGTGTCACGACAGAAAAATTATACCAAATATGGGAACACTGAAATCCTGTTGATACTCTTACTGTCAGATAGTCCAGATCTTAATGAGGTCCTCAAGAGCTAATTTCCTTAGAATAATGCAAAATGTCTTCTTAAAATACATCCAATAATAGTAAATGTGGTTTGTCTTGAGGAGGAAGGGCTTTTATTGATAATAAAAATTCTTTAAGTTCTCAAATTTCTTGTCCCAAAAGAACGTGCAACAATGATCCAACCTGAGTTCTCTTCATTTAAAATTTTAGTATACTTGGATATACTTTTATGTTCCTTATTCTCAGCTTTCAGAATCTCCCTCTCACTACAAAGAAATCTTCAGACAATATGCTCAGGATAATGCCAAAGAGCTAACCAATCAGGCACTGAGGAGAACAAGGAAGACAAAGAAGAAGGTAGGGCTGTACCTCTGGGCAGGTGTGGAGGCATAAAGTGGGCAGCTGCATGGTCAGCTGGGCCTGGGCCTTGCACCTGTGGCTGGTGGCAGGGGAGGAGCTCAGTCTAACCAAGGCAGCCTGGAGAAAGGCCACAGCATGTCCACCTTTGACTCTGTGAGTGATGCTTCCCTTGACCCTCATGGGGAGGACGTGCTCAGAAAGACCTATCTCCAAGGGTGAGCTGGGGGTGTTAATGAGTAATCCTCCTTCCTCAACTCCAGGGACAACTGTGAGAGTTGGGGTCGGTCCTGTATGAAGAGGGGGTGTGCTTTTCATTTGGAAAAAGAGGTGGGACTGAGGGGGCAGTTCCCTTCTGTGCGGGAGGCGAGGAAGGCCCTTGCAGCAGAGCACCGGAGACATCAGTCTTCCTCCTCAGGATCCACAAGAGGTAGAGAGGATGCTCCCAGGAGGGATGCCTCTTCCTGGAAGACGTCAAAATCAGTCATGATGAGTGTATTAGTTTCCTCTGGCTGCTGGGACAAATCACAATGAATATAGTGGCTTAAAACAGCACTAATTTATCCTCTTACAGTTAGAGATCAGAAATATGAAATGGGTGTCAGTGAGCTAAGAGTAAGGTGTCAGCTGAGCTGGGCTCCTTCTAGAGCCTCCAGGGGGCCATCTGTTTCCTTGGCTTTGCCAGCTTCTAGAAGCACTTCACCTTCTCTGGCTTGTGGCCCCATCACGCCAACCTCTACTTCATTTGACAAACCTCTTCCTCTCTGATCCTTGTGCCTCGTTATCTCAAGACCCTTAGCTCAATTGCACCTGCAGAACCCCTTTTGCCACACAAGACAACACGATCCCAGATTCCAGAGATGAGGACGTGGACATCTCTGGAGAGGGGGTGTTGTTTTGCCTATCGCAGTGACGTTGGCAGAGGGACATACTTCTGGAGAAGGCTTGCAGAAGTGTGTGACAAGAGGCAGGTCTTCCCCAGTCACAGTGAAGGACTCTGATTTTCCCAGGTGCTTCCATGGCTTGGAGAATGTTCTTTGTGATTTTTCCCTTCATCCTGTTGAGAAGTTGAGAAGGATATTCATTCCCTGTCTCTCCTCTCCTCCCTGCCTATTAGCTCTCAACAACCACCAGACCGCCCCAAATCCCAGCATCCGGCAGGCATTCAGCAGTGAGCAAGATGTTGGAGTGAGAATTCCAAGGAAGGGAGTGACACACACTCACTGTAAAACACTGGCCAGGAAGGATGACAGGCCCAGTCCATTCTGGTATGAAGAAAAGTTGCATGTGTGGGTGTTGTTGGCATAACAGTGATGATTTGCCTCTTAGGGCCAAAAATATCTGCCACCAGCATCGTAGAATGTAAGAGCTTTCTAAAGAATTATCACTCCATCCCCATGCCCTCTAGACCTTCACAAGCCACGTGAAGACACACATGCTTCTGGTCCCTCCAAGAGAAGTGCATGTGGAAAGGATAAAAACAAGAGCCAGCAGATTAACCATGTTTGGAATGGAAATCCAAGGTCATGCCTTCTCCCAAACAGCCAAATCCTGAAAGATTATAAACAGGCTTAAGCTGTAGCCAGATTACCATCTGCCTACAGTAGGAGTCACTGGGTTGTCTTGAGGGCCAAGATCCAAATGATTGGACGAGAAGGGCTATTCCAGGACGCAGCTGATCTGCATGTGTACCAGAACAAAATTGCAAGCTGAAGGTATGAACAAAACTCATCAGGAGTTTATAACAAATATGGGTATCGGTTGTGGAGATGTTGCTCCACCATGCAGGTATGTGCAAACACGCACGCGCGCACGCGCATACACACACGCACACCCTGCTGCTAATCAAACCAAAGTCAGACGCTAATATTGTACGAGGGACCTTATATGTGGGGGCCGGTCACACAACAGAAACTGCATATGAAGGGCATCAAGATGAAAAACACGGCCCTAGTGAAGACATCCAGGCTACGAAAAAAATTGAAAAAAGTCTTCTGTGTTCTCTGAAGACTGGCACCACTGAAGGAGAGAAATTCATTTGGTGGGAACACTAGAGTAGACGGCAGAGTAGATTTTTCACTCATGGCGGTCACCCTTCTGGTTTTCACCTGGATCACGCAGAGGCAAGTTCCCGTTCAGTCAACTAAAGGCTCTTCCACAGAGTGCTCGCACTACCTGCTAAGAGTGTGAATTAGTGGAACGTAAACCTGATTTGGAACAGTTAAAACCAGTTTAAAGTCCTGCCTTATTTCACAGCTGTGTGACTTGGCCATTTAAGTCCACTGTGTCTCAGTTTCTTCACCTCTACAACGAAATAATAATAATACTTCATATAACATAATTACAATGAGAGTCTCATCATTAATTTACTAAACCTAAGAATTTATCAGTATGATTATTACTACAACTTTGGCTACTTCAAAGGCTGATGAAAGAATAAAGTAAAAGCTTTTATCCTATTAAATGTCATAAAATTCATGTGCTACTATTACAGAGAGAAGTAAATTTTGGTTTCCAGTTACAGAATCTAGTTAGGGAAATGTGGTACCTCTGAGAAATATTTAAAGAGAAAAACTGTCTTCAGCAAAGTGTGAGAGATTCCTGTAGTCAATGAGATTTCCTGATTCCATGATTCCATTATGGTATGGCCCAAGAATAAAGGTGAGAAAAGCATTTGTTAGAAACACTGCAAAGGGACACCTGGATGCCTCAGTCAGTTAAATGTCTGACTCTTGATTGTGGCTCAGGTTATGATCTCAGAGTCATGAGATCAAGACCCGTGTCAGGCTCCACACCCAGTGTGGAGTCTGCTTGAGATTCTCACTCTCTTTCTCTCTGCTTCACTCTCCTCCTCTCTTTCTAAGATAAATAAATTCTGGGGCACCTGAGTGGTTCAGTTGGCTAAGCCTCTGCCTTAGGCTCAGGTCCTAATCCCAAGATGCTGAGATGGGGCCCCGCAATGGGCTTCCTGCTTAGTAGGGAAGCCTGCTTCTCCCTAACCCTCTGTAAGCTGCCCCTCCTGCTTGTGCCCTTGCTCTCTCTCTCTCTCTGTCAAATACATAAAATCTTTAAAAGTAAAGACAGAGGGCACCTGGGTGGCTCGGTGGGTTAAAGCCTCTGCCTTTGGCTCAGGTCATGATCCCAGGGTCCTGGGATCGAGCCCCGCATCGGGCTCTCTGCTCAGCGGGGAGCCTGCTTCCTCCTCTCTCTCTGCCTGCCTCTCCACCTACTTGTGATCTCTGTCTGTCAAATAAATAAATAAAATCTTAAAAAAAAAAGAAAAGAAAAGAAAGAAAAAACTTCAAAGAGAAGATCTTGAATAGCAGATACGAGGCAGAAAGAAGCTGGGAGAATTCTGGAATGTGACGTTTGTGAGCCGATACAGAGATTAACATGAAGTAAATCGACATGGTTTCCCAGCTTCTAGGAAATTCCATCACATTTTAAACTCCTGTAGGACCCTCTCCTACAAACCATGTTAGGGAACACTATGACAAATCTCCACCAAAACATGAAATGTACATACCTTTTAATAGAGCACTTTCACTTTTAGGAACTTATCCTATAGATGTATATGTATATACAAATGTAAATGATATTTAGAAAGAAACTCACTCAGCCCCTAGTTTATATATGTGATAGAAACAGAATTTAAAATCTAAGAGTATAATCAAAAAGGCCATCAATAGGAGACTGTGGTGCATCCACACTGAAATATTTCACAGACTCTATAAAACATAAAATATTTAATAGTTCCATTTGCACTGATTTTGAATAATTGTCAGGTGAAAAAAGGAAGTCCCGTGTGTGCAATATGCTACCATTTGTGGAAAAAGAAAAAGACCATGCGCAGTTTGCTTGTCGATGCATAGACTGCCATAGAAAGGCAGACCCTAGTAACATCAGAATAGAGGAGCGAGAGGGGAGACATGACATTCCCCTTTTGAATTCCATTTGATACTCATGTGTTACCTATTCAAAAATTATCTAGTGGCCTAGTATTTTCAGAGACTCCAGATAAATTTGCACACTATGACTTCAATTTAGTGACTGACTTCAATTTAGAACACTGATACACAGTGTTCCCTGAAGAGCCTCTAATTAAAATTGTTTCCAGGTAGTTAACAGTGCATAATAAAGTGGTCCAACACAAGGTCTAGTCCAGTCCCCCATGGACCTTACTGATTACAGACTAAGTAAGACTGGACAGGGGCACCTGGGTGGCTCAGTGGGTTAAAGCCTCTGCCTTCAGCTCAGGTCAAGATCCCAGGGCCCTGGTATTGAGACCCGTATCGCGCTCTCTGCTCAGCAGGGAGCCTACTTCCTCCTCTCTCTCTGCCTGCCTCTCTGCCTACTGGTGATCTCTGCCTATCAAATAAATAAATTTTTTAAAAAACCATAAAAAAGGGGCGCCTGGGTGGCTCAGTGGTTAAGCCACTGCCTTTGGCTCAGGTCATGATCTCGGGGTCCTGGGATCGAGTCCCGCATCGGGCTCTCTGCTCAGCAGGGAGCCTGCTTCCTCCTCTCTCTCTCTCTCTCTCTGCCTGCCTCTCTGCCTACTTGTGATTTCTCTCTGTCAAATAAATAAATAAAATCTTAAAAAAAAATCATAAAAAAAAAAAAGACTTGACATACAGACTGCTAGAGACTGAATGGTGTCCTCCCTCCCAATTCATATATTGAAGCCATCAGCCCCAATGTGACTGTTTAGAGAAAGAGCCCCTAAGAAGATAATGAAGGTTAAATGAGCTTATAACAGTGGGACCCTAAACCTATCGGTAAGAGAGACAGCTCGGGGCGCGTGGGTGGCTCAGTGGGTTAAGCCGCTGCCTTCGGCTCAGGTCATGATCTCAGGGTCCTGGGATCGAGTCCCACATCGGGCTCTCTGCTCAGCAGGGAGCCTGCTTCCCGCTCTCTCTCTCTCTCTCTCTCTCTCTCTGCCAGTCTCTCTACCTACCTGTGATCTCTCTCTGTCAAATAAATAAATAAAATCTTAAAAAAAAAAAAAAAAGAGAGAGACAGACAGACAGCAGATCTCCCTTGCTCTCCACCATATGAAGACACTGTGAGAAGGCAGCCATCTACCAGCCAGGAAGAGATGTCTTCCCAGAAACCAACCCTAATGGCACCTTGATCTCAAACTCAGAGCCTCTAGGACAGTGAGAAAATGAATTTCTGTTGTTTAAGCCACCTTGTCTGTGGTGTTTTGCTATGGTCTGGTCACCTGAGCTGACCAAGACAGGTGCCATCATGGACTCCGGCACCTTGAAGCTGGGCTTGCAGTCTTCCAGCCAGAGATGAGCTGAGCTCAAACCTAGTGTAATACACCACTAGGTAAAACGGAAACAGTGTGAGCGAGCAACCCCAGGTCCAGTTCCAGGGCTGCCCACAGACTTCGACCTTTAACTATCAGCCTCTGCTGTGTTTATCTCAAGCATCTCTAAGTTACTTCCAGCTTGTAGGTTCCAAGATCTGTGGCACACAGACAGCAAAATATGCCACTGCCAAGAGTCAAGAGTCAAGTTCACTTCCAAAAATAGCACAGTTTCATATTTGTGAGAGATACACAGCAGCCTGTAACCTAGGACCTCCCAGTCGGAGCAGATCTCGTTTAGATCTCGAAGCCTCCCGAAGCTGACTGCTGCTGTTGCACACACAGAATCTTGGCATTCTCCGGGAAGGGAAGGCAGGGCCGGTTCTACTCTGAGAATTTGCTACTCCAGAAATCTGTCTTCCAGAAAACTTGACACTTGGGGGAAAAAAGGGCAGTAAGGAGGTATTCTGTCTCACAACAGGCAAAACTCGGACAGTTCCTATCGTTATCAAAGTAAGAGAGACGGTGTTAAGCCAGCAACTAAAATACATTGCTCAGGGATCATTCACACTACGAGGGAAGTGACTTAGCTGACTGGCTGATCCAATACTTGAAAGTGAAAGCGTCAGGAGAGTCTTGTGGTTGACACTCAACTTCATATCAGAATGAAAGAGTAATACCGGGAAGCCTAGGTGAAGCACTGATGCTTTATTTTTCAGACTAAGGTGTGAATACTTGTTATCAAAGGTACACACAGTGTCGCGACACCTGGGAACAGATATCCTTGTGGGTTTGGGCATGGAATAATGTCCTTGAAGAGTCTATTAAGTTCAAGATAAATGTAATTGCCTACCTGGATTTAAAAATTGTGACCTTGGGACGCCTGGGTGGCTCAATTGGTAGAGCGTCTGCCTTCAGCTGGTGTCACCATCCCAGGATCCTGGGATAAGTCCCATGGTTCCATGTTGGGCTCCTTGCTCAGCAGGGAGTCTACTTCTCCTTCTCCCTCTGACCACCACTTCCCCTGCTTCTGTGCTCTATCTCCCTCTTTCTCTCTCTCTCTGGCAAATAAATAAAATCTTTTAAAAAAACATTGTGACCTTGTTCTTATCACACATTTAGCTCAAGACAGAGGTAATGGGACTTGCTAAAAATCTGGCTCTCCACCCATAACTGAGTTGTTGCCTAAAACATTGCATTTCAACATGGATTTTGTTTGGGATGCTTCATAAATATTTGACCCCCTAAGAAAGGCATCCTTATTCAAAAGTTACCTCAACTTGCTAGAATTACAAATGGTACAAAATAAGTATAACAACACAGAACATTTTCAGCTGAGTTTTGCAAATCTTTCATCATAATGACTACCAGAATGACTCACTGAGTACTAATTTATCCGTAGCCTTTCAAAAATGGCTACAACCCCCCCCCCAAATAAAGTGGCCTGACTTTACTTATAATTGGATAATTATTTTTGAAAGACATATGAGACAACCCATTAAGATAAAGACCATATATCTCTATATAGCCCCATATCTATCTGTATTTGATCAAGTTTATCAAAAACTTTCAAGAGATTATATTCCCACCATGCCTATGGTTGGGTTGTAAAATTTAACCTATTTTTAAAAGTCTAATTGAAAACCCCTCCAAATGAACTCTGTGTCACTCCATCACAGTCTCTCCTTCCAAGTATCTTTCTAGACTGTTTTCTCTTGATACTATTTTATTTATACTTCTCTTGTGGATCATCTTTGATCTTCTTACACTTTCCCAATTCTTTCTCATCCTTGTAAGAGTCCCTCTCCATTTGTCTCATCTACTCCTTTCGCTCCTGTCTTTTCTCAGTGATTATTCAATAGAGATCCATGTTTTCTATTCTCAATTGTAAAGAAGATGAAAGGAATATATTTATACAGTCTCCTAGCAAGATTAAAAATAAAACCAATATAAACCAAAAATAAAACCAAATTTAATGGTCTTTCTCATTTTCTTTTTATAATCTTTCAGTAATTTGTTTCTGTTTTTTATAGAATGTATTTTCCTACCTCTGATATAAGTAAAACAAGGTCCAAAATAGTTGAATAGGTATTTGTATTAAATGTAAGCAAGAGAAATGACACAGTTAATGGAGGCCACAGATGGAGAGTTATAGAGACTAAAGAGTATTCTTTTTTTTATTGGGAAGGACTTTCTTGCAAAATCAGGATGCTTTAAAGGCACATAAAAGTTCCACAGATCAGGCCGCCTGGGTGGCTCAGTGGGTTAAGCCTCTGCCTTCGGCTCAGGTCGTGATCTCAGGGTCTTGGGATCGAGTCCCGCATTGGGCTCTCTGCTCAGCGGGGAGCCTGCTTCCCCTTCTCCCTCTGCCTGCCTCTCTGCCTACTTGTGATCTCTCTCTCTCTGTCAAATAAATAAATAAATAATCTTAAAAAAAAAAAGTTCTACAGATCATATCAATAAACTGAAATCATTTGGATCTGTTCAATAATTTATACATGCTTTTTCTCCAAATGAATTTTAAGCAGTCTACACAAATACTTTTTCTTTAAATTTACTCACTTTATCTTTTGCTTTCATACTAATGAATAGCTTTGTGAAATAACAGATTTGATATGATTGCTATGTGAATATATATATATATATACTCTATGTGTATATATCTATCTGTAATATTGATCTACACATCACTTAAAATCATTTTGTGGTTTGAGTTCTCATTTTAGTTTAAGGAAGTATAATGTCTCAGTTCTGCTTAGAGAAAGCAAATACTTTTATTTATATTTACATTTATTTATATTTTATTTCTATTTTTTATTTATATTTATACACAGATTATATTTATATTTATATAGAGATAACTACACAGTTAAAGCAGCACTATTTGAAGAGTTACACTTTTGAATAATAGCAAATCTTTTTACCAGGGTGTTCCTTGACCTATTTCATTGGCAAAGTCACATGCACGGCAAAGTCTTTATTGCATCTGGTTAGGCGCACCCGAGGACAGTTTATCGGACTTCTCTCAGAGGTCTATCAACAGCCTCTCATTCTAAGAACAGATCTATGATGTCAGCCCTCAGTCTAACTCACTCCCCCACCTCCTTCCTTTCCTCACTATCTTAAACCATGCCACACTGAATGATGAAGAGCTTGGGTCAAAATGATGTGGTTATATAAACACCCACTATTTCTGTCTCATGGAAACGCTTCCCCTGTGAGTTGCTCAATATGTTTCTCAGCTCAGAGAATGCATCTCTGCTCTAGGCTTGCACTGAAAAGAATACCATTTAGCCTAATCCCACTGGCAAATTGCTAAACCTTTAAGCTAAACCTTCAAGCGGGACTGCTGCGGGCACCATGTGACAGCACTCTGATTTGAACGGGGTGGCTGGCAGCTTATAACTCAGCCAGATGTTCTGTGAGGGGAAGATTGGCAGAAGGCGGGCTGGGCAAAGAGACCGGGCTCCCTGTTCTGGTTCCAGCTCGGTCACCCCGCGTAGCTCACATCTTGCCAAATCACCATTTTTTCACCCAAGAAGTCAGCTTTCTTCAAACATTAGTTCTGATGTTTGAGCTCTTCATGGAGTGCTCTTTAAATTCCCAAAGAAAAGAACATTACCTCTGGTATGCACTACTGACACACCAAATGCCTAGAGAAAGAATGAACGAAGTGGCAAGTTTACCACTACACTTTCGAGTGGCTGTCATTCATTAAGAGAATCAGATTCTTTCTGCCCTGGGGAAAGAGATTTCTTTTTCTTTTTCTTTCTTTTTTTTTTTTTTTAAAGATTTTATTTATTTATTTGACAGACAGAGATCACAAGTAGGCAGAGAGGCAGGCAGAGGGGGTGGGGGAAGCAGGCTCCCCGCTGAGCAGAGAGCCCGATACAGGGCTTGATCCCAGGATCCTGAGATCATGACCTGAGCCGAAGGCAGAGGCTTAACCCACTGAGCCACCCAGTTGCCCCGGGAGAGAGATTTCTTGAGCAGACTCAAACTTACTCAAGTATAGATGGTGAGATTAAATAATTAGTTAAGGACTGAACTTTGAGAAGGAGAGAAAGGGCCATGGGACTATTTTTAGAGAGTGAACACATTTTGCAAAATAGTATCACAATGGGTGCTCACTTGGAGGATTAATTTATACCACAAAAAACATGTACCATGGAGTATAATTCAAGAGACTTTGGAGCAGCAGTTGATTATTATTGGACTATCACCTCTGTAAACTACCAGGTACTGTTCCCTTAAGTCCAAGGGTACTTATGGCATAGGGAGTGAGAGAAAGAAGGCAACTACCTTGTCCTCTCTTTTCTCTGACCTTTCCTGTTGCCTTGTTCTACTTCAGTGGCACCTGCCTTATTGCAGTCCCCACCAGTCACTCAGTCCCCAACATTCACAAGCACCCTGGCTCTTCTCACCACAAGAGGAATCCAAGTGAAGGGGAGGGAGGCCATGGGACATCCACTGAGCACGTGTGAAAAAGAAGGATGCTGTAAGATTAAATTTTCTTCTATTCTACAAGAGGGAGTCCTGGTGAGGATTACAGGGGATGGGAGTAACAGGCAGCTCAAACACTAGAGCCTTTGGAAAGAAGGAAAGCCGTCCTTCTTCGTCTTCATAGTCTCTGTGAGACTATGCTAAGGATTTTAGCCCCACTCTTGCCCAACACTTTGTTTCTATTCTGTTCCCCTTCTCCGGTTTTCCTCACCCTCACTTTCTTCTTCTCCAGCTCCAAGTGAGCCCTTGTCTTAGACCACCAGAAAACCACTAGCTGCTTCGATCTTATAATAGCCTGCAGCTAAAGGAAGCCTACCAAGATCAGGGGAGAAAAGAGAGGAAGGCATGGGCTTGTGTATCAAAAACAGATTAGGATTCTGAATTCAGTGTCTCAAAGACACGTTATACCTGCTGCAGTGGTTCTGTACTGTTTTCAGTTGATTCATTCAACAGCATTCAACCAACATCTACTGAGCATTTCCAACATGCCAATCTAGGCTCTGGGGCTATAATGATGGTGAACAACAAAAACAACGAATACATGTTACCTACTTTCATGGGGCTTACAGTTTAGTGGAAAAGACATAAATGGAGAAAAAAAAATCTCTACCCATAAATGTACAATTAAAAACCGAGATGACCATCATAAAGAAATGAGATTCTCTGGAATGTTCTACAAGGAGCCGGAGGTGGAGCTGGGAGTTAGGAAATGCCTTCTGGAGGACTGACACTAAAGCTGAGCTCTGACAAATGAGCAGAGGCAGGGGCGAGAGCAGAAGGAAGATGATGAGGCAGGAAATTACAACCCCCTTGAACTTGAAAGTCTACAATTTTTTACATTATTCAGATGAGGCTAATAGAATTATGTCTGAACACTTTCTAAAAGTGAACTATACTTATAAGGTAAGAGGTTACAGCCCCAGGTGAATATAAAGACAGGATTCTGATCAGTGACCCCTGTGTCATCAATTCTGTCTTATAATAACCTTTTTTTTTTGTATGAACTACATAACTGTCCTTGCTGATTTTTTTTTTAAAGGAAGTTGTCTTTGAGACATGTGGACTTCAAAAGTTATTACCTTTGTGATACAGCCATTAATCTTAGTTGTCAGAAGAAATTGCTTTCTACCTGGTATTTTACAGAGGCCCTTCAAAACTCTGCTCCCTACTCTTCTGCCTTCAGGTCTGAATGAATCAATAAATTAGCGACTCCAACAGATGACTTGCTTGTTCAAAAAAAAAAAAAAAAAAAATGAAAGCTCAAGTGAGAAAGTGAGAGGTTTTATGCCCCAACAAATAGCACAAGCAAAAATCCTGTGGCAAGTGAGAGCATAGAATGTTCAAAGAGCATTGGGGAAAAATAGGTAGATGAGGAAGTAAAACTAACAGGGCTTGTGGGGACATGAGGGAGGGCTGATGCCAAGAATGACCCTGAGACTTCTGACCTACACCCCTGAACAGACGGTGGAACCACTCTTTGACTTGGAGGCAGTGGTTGGACATGAACCAAATCCAAATTTTGGAGGGAAGACTTTTTTTTTTTGGACATGTTGAGTCTGAGGTGAGTTTGAGCAATACAAATATTGATATTGTGGATGGCTCTGTGGATCAGTTCAGAAGGAGAGAAGCTGTCAGACTGTAGGTGGTACCTGACGCATGGATGGGGACAAGGTTGAGCAGGCAGGTGGCATAAAATGAAAAGAGAAGGCAGCCTGAGATCAAGCCCTGAGCAAAGCAAAAGAGAAAAACAGCAGCCATGAGACAGGAGACAGTCTGCCTTGACCACTGTTGTAATTATTCCTGGTAAGGGAGGAAGTATTTTCTCAGATGTGAGAATTCTAGGACAAGTAGGCTTCTTTAAGGAGGTATGAGAGCCTAAGCACTGTGTCAGATACCTACACTGGAAAATTTCCCCTGAATTGTGGGTAAAACCTATGAGAAATGAGGTTATACCAAATGGGTGTTGACCAACCCACCTTACAAATTAATTTTTGGAACACAACGCATTTGAAACTTAAGTACATCATGTACTATGACAGAAGGACACATCTTATTTAAGTTACATCTTAAATATTTTGAGGGAACAGAGTATTTTTTTCTAATAGCACTTTATTCCTGGAATTTTGCTGTCATTTGAATATCTATTTTTAAGAACCAGAATGAAGAGTAAGGAGGACTGAAACCTAGCTGCATTTCTCCACTCTTTGTGAATCTTGCTTTTGTCTTTGTCAGTTCTGTGGTTTCCTGTCAGCTAATCAGACCCTGCCTTCTGTGTGGCAGCCGGAAGAACTGACCAACACGATCTCTGGTTAAAGTCTGGCAGCGGTTAGCTAAGGAAGGGAACACAGCTCAAACCAGACAGATGTCAAGTTCCTTTAATCCTCTGCATAATACATGATTGAACAGGACATGGTTGGTTAGGCACTAGATGCTGCTTTGTTTCAGCTGATCTTTGGAAATCTGAGGCTGTGGATCTACTAACATCCTTATCTACTTCCCAGAAACAAGGAGGTACACTGAGAACCATGGGCTCTGGAGTCCCAGTTTTGATGTTCATTTACACCCAAAAGCCAAAACTCTACATAAACAGCATGTTATTCCTAAACAGAAGTGCTTTGGAGAATCTATTTATATTCTTACATATATTCTTAGACTTATACTCGATCGTTAAAACAGAAGAGAACAAGACAGGTTTAGGTAGTTCTTCCCTTTAAAACAAAATGGTTACATATATACTTGAGTTTATACTGCATATAGAGCAGCATTGATCTAAAATATAGAAGTTTTTAAGAAAACCACAAATGTCTGAGACAGTTCATGCTTTGTGGAAGAAAATAGTTCTGTGTACTACACGAGCTCCTAAAAGGCATTCCAAAGTTTGCAAACTTTGCTTGTTCTACCGTTTATTACTTTTTGATTTTTCAGTATAAGATATTAATTTCCAAAGGCTGGAAAGGAATTGAGGCATGAATCAATCCCCACCTCTTCTTTAATAGTCTGTCTGTTCAACGGCTCATTGACTCATATCCACACACCTGAAATACAGAAGAGCTGGAAAGCAGCCTGGCTCATCCTTATTTTAAGATAAGAGACTTAGGGACGCTTGGGTGGCTCAGTTGGTTAAGTGGCTGCCTTCGGCTCACGTCATGATCCCAGCGTCCTGGCATCGAGTCCCACATTGGGCTCCTTGCTCAGCAGGGAGCCTGCTTCTCCCTCTGCCTCTGCCTGCCACTCTGTCTGCCTGTGCTCACTCTCTCTGACAAATAAATAAATAAAATCTTAAAAAAAAAAAAAGATAGGAAATTTACTAAAAGTTCAGCTTACCCACACAGGGGAATGGTGTAGTGGTAGTGATAGCCTTCTATAAAGATCCTGTGCAAATACTCCTTCTGGAAAATCAAAGGCCACTGGACAGAAATTTGGAGGAGCCAAGTTCATGCCTCAGTTCCGCCCTTATTAACCGTGTGAATTTGGCCTTATGAGTAAATGTCTCTGAAACTCATCTTATTCCTTAGTATAATAACTGCATAAGTAACCTTTAAAATTTCACCCAGTTCTAGAATCACATTTTCTTGTATTTCAGTTGATTTTTGGCAACTTTAGTGCTCCTAATCACCTTGGGTACTTGAAAGGCCATCTGATTTGTTCTTTGTGTGTTTAAATTTTCTTATTTTAAAAAAAAAAAAAAAAAACCTGTGGATATTGAATTAGAATTCCTCAACAGTTTCAACAAAATTAAGACTTAAAGTTTTTATTTGACTAAAGGCAGATTCAAACATTGATATGGTTCCTACTCCTTGGTGTGATCAATAAGATTAACAGAAGTGAACTTTGTTGGGGCACATGGGTGGCTCAGTTGGTTAAGTGACTGCCTTCGGCTCAGGTCATGATCCTGGGGTCCCGGGATCGAGTAGCACATCAGGCTCCCTGCTCGGCAGGGAGTCTGCTTCTCCAGTTGACCTTTCTCCTCTCATGCTCCCTCTCATTCTTTCTCTCTCTCTCAAATAAAGAAAGTCTTTGAAAAAAAAAAAAAAGAAAGAAAAAAGAAGTGAACTTTGTTTATATACCTCTTTCCACCTAGGGCTCAGGAAGTACAATGTGAGCTAAAACTCAGGTGGGACTGTAAACACCCTTTCCATTAAGGTGCCAGAAAGTCTGGCATAACTCAATAGATTTGGCATAAACTAAGGCCTAGCTAATTCCAAATCCCATCTTCTTTCCAATATACCAGTTTGACCCCAGGAGAGCTAGTTAAAGACTGGAAATTCCTTGAATATTAAAAGGAACATGGCATTCTACTACCTATAATACCTCCGTTTCTCAGCCCAAAGCCTTGCATACAGTAGGTGCTCAATGATTAATTTGGGAAGACTAGAAGAGAGATTTCCATTGCCAAGGTCCTAGACTGAGGTCCTTTAATTTGTGGACTGATATCATGGATCAGTTAAACTCTGTTTTTATCTCATACAGAAAATCTCATAAACCAAAATGACTACATCTTCATCTTGTCATTTAGAATGTCTGATATTCTGATTCTTGGTATTTTGGCTGCATAGCCTTTGGGATTTTTGTGTGTGTGCATGTGTGTGTATGCATGTGTCTGGCTGATCTCTGAAAGATACATATTCACCATCTCATCTCCATTCCTATATCAAACAGTAGGTATCCTGCAAGAAGGAGTCTCCAATTTTGTGAACCTAAGTACAGATCTATTTGTCCAAGGGAAGTAAGTGAAGGTTGTAAGTGAAATGAACACCCTGAGCCACGAAGCCTATGAATAAGAATAGGGAGGCAATACGGTTCCAGGCCTCCAGCACAAATTCCAGCAGTGCTCAGCAAGCTTGGTGGATCTGAGATGTACTGAAAGATCTTTACCCACCAGGTAGGCACTTTTATTATAAGATGAATATATTTGCTCTGTAGTCATCTGCCTTGGAGTTTCAGATCCTTGAATTAGCACATAATTCAAGAAGGAATTTTCAATATATATCTGAAAATTCCATTATCTGGGCACCTCAATGGTTCAGTCAGTTAAGCATACAACTCTTGATTTTGGCCAAGGTTGTGATCTCAAGATCAAGCACTACCTCTGGCTCCATGCGGGGTATGAAGCCTGCCTGGGATTCTCTCTGTCACCCTCTCCCTCTTCCCCACCCCCTGCGCCACGCAAGAGTGCAGGTGTGTGCTCTCTTTTAAAAAAAAAAAAAAAAAAAAAAAAGCTTTTGAGTGGCTCATTCCTTAAGCATCTGCCTTCGGTTCAGGCCATGATCCCAGGGTTCTGGGATCAAGTCCACATCGGGCTCCCTGCTCAGCGGAAAGCATGTTTGTCCCTCTCCCACTCCCCCACCTTGTGTTTCCTCTCTTGCTATCTCTCTGTCAAATAAATAAATGAAAACTTAAAGAGAAGGAGAAGGAAGAAGAAGAAGGAGAAGGAAGAAGAAGAAGAAGAAGAAGAAGAAGAAGAAGAAGAAGAAGAAGAAGAAGAAGAAGAAGAAAGAAAGAAAGAAAGAAAGAAAGAAAGAAAGAAAGAAAGAAAAGAAAAGAAAAAAAAAGAGAAAGAAAAATTCTATTAGCATCATACAATTAAAAAAAATAATTTGTTATCTTCCTTTGTACACTAAGTTATCTGTTACTTTTTAATTGGGTTGGCTGTTTTTTCCTCGATTGGTATGAGTTTTTTTTTTTAATATTAAGTCTTTTTTATTAGATATATGTATTGTGAATGTCCTGTATTATGTAGTTGTTTTGTCAATCTCTTAGTAAGACCCCATTATGCATACACTTTGTTTTCTCTTTAAATTCAGTTTAATTAACATATACTACAAAGTCTCTGTTCCTGTAGATTGTTTCTGTTCCTTTAGGGCTCTCTCTCCATTCAAAAGCTTCCCTGTAGGGGCACCTGGGTGGTTCAGTGGGTTAAAGCCTCTGCTTTTGGCTCAGGTCATGATCTCAGGGTCCTGGGATCAAGCCCCACATAGGGCTGTCAGCTCTGCAGAGAGCATGCTTCCTTCTCTCTCTCCCTGCCTGCCTCTCTTGCTTACTTGTAATCGCTGTCTGTCAAATAAATAAATAAAATATTAAAAAAAAAAAAAAAGATTCCCTGTAACATTTCTTGCAGGGCTGATTTACTATTCACAAATTCTTTTAGTTTTTGTTTGTTTCAGAAACTCTCTATCTCTCCTTCTATTCTGAATGACATCCTTGTTGGATAAAGTATTCCTGGCTGTGTATTTTTATTTTTCCCAATTTATCACGTTAAATGTATCATGCCAGTTCTTTCTGGCCTGCCATGTCTCTGTGGATAGGTCTGCTGCCAGCATTATGTGTCTACCCTTGTAGGTTAAGAACCTCTCGTCCTGAGCTGGTTTCCAGAATTTCTCTTTATCTTTGAAATTTGCAAACTTCACTATAATAGGTCCAGGTGTTGACCTATTTTTGTTGATTTTGAGGGGGGGTTTTCTGTGCCTCCTGGACATGAATGCCTGTTTCCTTCCCCAGATTAGGGAAGTTCTCAGCTATAATTTAAGAACATTCATTTTTCTTTTTTTAAATAAAGATTTTGTTTATTTATTTATTTGACAGACAGAGATCACAAGTAGGCAGAGAGGCAGGCAGAGAGAAAGAGGAGGAAG
This sequence comes from Mustela nivalis, assembly GCF_964662115.1. NCBI lineage: Eukaryota > Metazoa > Chordata > Mammalia > Carnivora > Mustelidae > Mustela > Mustela nivalis. The sequence continues at coordinate 70,047,111 of NC_139023.1, read as the reverse complement.
CAGGCTCCCCTCCGAGCAGAGAGCCCGATGTGGGGCTCGATCCCAGGACCCTGGGATCACGACCTGAGCTGAAGGCAGAGGCCCTAACCCACTGAGCCACCCAGGTGCCCCATGAACACACATTCTTAATATAATGAAGTCGATCTTACCAATCTTATTAATGATTAGTGCTCTTATTTCCAGTTTAGAAAATCTTTGTGTATCAACATTATAAAGTTATTCACTTGTGCTTTCTTCTAAAAGTTTTATTGTTTTAGTTGTGATCTATCATTTTTTTTTTACACAGTGTGAAGGAGGATTCAAAAATACTTTTCCACATGAATATCTAATTGATCTAGCACCATTTATTTAAAATATCATCCTTCCTCCTCTGTATTGCAATGGAGACTGTTCAAATCAAGTGATCTTATATTTAATCAGATATAAGATCACTGCATTTACATATATAAAAATATATATTATACAAATAAGATTCAAACTTAATATATATATTAAGATATATTAATATATAATATCTTATTATAAATAAGATATATATATCTTATTTATATAATATATATTTTATATATGTAAATATATATATGTAAATATATATCTTAATATATATATTAAGTTTGATTCTGGACTCTCTTATTATGTCCCTGTTCTATTTGTCTATCCCTGCACCAATACCACATTGTCTTACTGTGACTTTATTATTAAAGTCTAGGTAGCTGCTAGCATGCATTGTTCTTCTTCAATATTGCCTTGGGCATCACAGCCCCTTTTCATTTTCATATAACATTACTTCCTCAATTTACACACACATATACAGACACATAACCTGTGTCAGATTTTGAGTTTTACAATATTTATAAACCTATTTTGAGAGAATTAGCATCATTAATTGGAGAAAAATTAGAACCACAATAGAATACCACTGCATATCTAAGAAAAATGGCTGATTTTTACAAAAATTTTAAAAACCAGATAATGCCAAATGTTGCCAAGGATGCGGAGCAACTGGAACTCTCTTACATGTCCAGCATGAAACAAACTGAACCAGTCACCTGGGAAAAATATTTGACAATACCTACTAGGGCTAAACATATGCTTATTCCTCACCCAGTGACTGCACTCCAATCTTTCATGCTATTCCATGTCCAGTGCTCCGTTCTTTGTTTCATAGGTGGAGTAGCTTTCCCTCTAGAGTGTGTGGTTTAAAACACAAGTTCCAGAGTCAGATTGCTCGCCTGCATATTGTAGCTCCACCTTACTTGGTAGGGTGACTGAGGGTGAGTTACCCTCATGTAACTCATGTGGACAAAATGATTAGTGTGTTTGCACATTGTTTATGAATTTTATCTTCAACATGGTGGAGGGAGTGGCGTGTACTTACCCCCTCCTAGGTTTGTAGTCCTGAGAGGACCAAATGGTCCAATCCACACAGGAACAGTGCCTGGCAACCCCCAAGAGCTCAATAAACGTTAGCTGTAATTATTATTTTCTACCTATTATAATGCTACCTTTCAATGCAAATGGCACCACCTCCATGAGATTTTTTTTCAAGAGGAGGAGGAAGCTAATACTAATTCTGACAGACATGTAGTCCCTCTCCCTCTCTCCACACTTTATTTTAATCTTTTTAAATTCTTAATATATTTGGCTTTGATTGCGAATTGCCCTGCTGGTGTTTGCCCTTAAGAACTGTGAGCATCCCCGAGACAGGAATCTCTGCTTACTTGAGTATCTCTCTAGATCTCTGCCTGGTGCTCTGCACTTAAATGTTCAATAGATGTTGGTTACATTGTATCAAATCCAATCAGGAAGGAGAGACAGCTAGGTGCCTTTGAGTAATAATGTTACTGGATGTGTTTGCTTTCCAAGACGCCTGCCATTTGGAATTGGGCTTAAACAAACAGTTGACCTAAAAGGACAGTTTTTAGTGACCTAAGAAGAAAGTCATGAGCAGTTATGCTAAGATCCAGGAGAGTGGCTGGAACACTGGCATAAAAACACTTCAACTGAGTGGAACAAGTGGTTGGGGTAAAATCTGCCATTATTATGAAAATGTGAAGTTGATAAAGATGTTTTCAGTTATGATCTTGAAACCAGAAACTGCCTTAGGGGTATTAAGATACCTGGAGTTAGTTTCTTTCTTTCTTTCTTTTTAAGATTTACTTTATTTTAGAGAGAGAGAAAGTACGCATGAGTGAGTCTGAGCCAGTGGGAGGGGTAGAGGAAGAGGGAGAGGCTCTCAAGCAGACCCCACTGAGTGCAGAGCCCAACACAGGGCTCAATCTCGCAATCCTGAGATCATGACCTGAGCTGAAACCAAGAGTCAGACGCTTAAGCAACTGAGCCACCCAGGTGCCCCTAAGATACCTGTAGTTTTAAAAGAGAACTGGATTTTCATACACTGGGCTCAGTCTTCAGTTTGGATGGAAAGCCTTGGACTTTTAATTCTGCAGTTTGTTTTTTTCTTTTAATTTAAACTCAATTAACATATAGTGTATTATTAGTTTCAAAGGTAGAGGTCAGTGATTCATCAGTCTTATATAATACCCAGTGCTCATTACATCACGTGCCCTCCTTAATGTCCATCACCTGGTTACCCTCTCCCTCGCCTGCCTCCCCTCCAGCAAACTATAATTAAGAGTCTCTTGTGGTTTATCTCCCTATATGACCTTGTATTTCCCTCCCTACCCATATGCTCCTTTGTTTTGTTTCTTAAATTCCACATATGAATGAGACCATGTGATAATTGTCTTTCTCTGATGGACTAATTTCATTTAGCATAATAACATTTTTACTTACTCAGATTGACTTCAGAGGTCAATTTGTGCTAAAGGCTTTGACTTTGCCTGGAGACTTATTTGCAAAAACCCCTGAAGTGAAAGAAGTTCTATCTCAGAGCACCTAGGTAGCTCAGTCAAATAGGTGGACAACTCTTGATTTTGGCTCAAGTCATGATCTCAGGCTCCGGGGATGGGGTCCTGTCACTGGCCCTGCCTTCAGCACAGAGTTCACTTGGGATTCTCTCTCTCTCTCCCTCTGCCTCTCTGCTCACTCACTCTCTCTCTTCTCTCTTTTACAAACAAACAAACAAACAAACAAACAACCAGTTCTATCTCTAGGGCTGCCCAATTTGAAGATCCCCAGGCAAGAGAATAAATAGGGGCCCATATAGTATATGTAAATATTTACTAGGTAAACATTAAGGTAATAAAATGCTACACAAAATACATCTATCCTTTCACCTTCATAAAGACCTGGAAGCCATGATCATACTTCCTACAGGGGCCCCTGTTGGCACAGGGCTTCCCATGGCTTGCACACCCAGCTGTCCCTGATCTTGATGGGCTTCCTGAACAGGTGTGGACACTCCAGTCCATGTGACCAAGTCCCAGCCACACATGCCCACAGATAGCTGCTCTTTCGGCCCCAGGGACAGCATGGTCTACCTTCTGGAAAACAGACCTAAGAGGAAGGGCTGTTGAACACTGGAAAGTAGTTCTGGGATTCTGGGCTTTCTAGTGTGGTATGGTCCCTCCCTTACCCTGTGGAGAGGGTATGGCTGGAAAAAAAACTAAACAAGGTTTCCTAAAGTATGGGGTCCTCCTTCTTGGGTTTAAGGGAAATACCAAAGCTACTTAAAAAATATGCGTGATTGAAGCACCTGGGTGGCTCAGTGGGTAAAAGCCTCTGCCTTCGGCTCAGGTCATGATTCCAGGGTCCTGGGACCGAGCCCCGCATTGGGCTCTCTGCTCAGTGAGGAGCCTGCTTCCTCCTCTCTCTCTGCCTGCTTCTCTGCCTACTTGTGATCTCAGTCTGTCAAATAAATAAATAAAATCTTTAAAAAAAATACGCATGATGATGGAGTATTTTTATCTCAGAATATTCTCAAACCCTTATTTCATGAAATATTGGCATTCCTAGACACCAATATTATAGTACTAAACAAAATTCTGGTGTTACTCACTTCTCCCCAACAACAGAAAGCCTTGAAGTTAAAAGAATTTGTTGTATTAGTAAAACATAAGTAACTACCAAAGAGCAAACTATTTTACTTGGGCTTTTTTCTCACTATAAGTCTGAAAGCCATGGACTTGGTGCCACTTCTGCCTCATTCAGACTAATTCAAAGGAAAAAGAGAAAATAGTATTTGCTTTAAAACCACATCATAGGGCACCTGGGTGGCTCAGTTGGTTGAGCATCTGCCTTGGGCTCAAGTCATGATCTCAGGGCCCTGGGATCAAGCCACATATCAGGCTCTCTGCTCAGCAGGAAGCCTGCTTCTCCCTCTTCCTGCTGGCCCACCACCCCCACTCCACCCCCGCTTATGCTCTCCTCCCCCTCTCTCTCTCTGTCAAAGAAATAAATAAAATCTCTAAAAAAAAAATAAAATAAACCCACATCATAACAGGCCTTCATGGCCAATGGGAGGATGGGTTGTTATTAGTAAAGGCACATCAGAAACTCTCTTCTCTACCCATTTGAACAGAACGGTCTACACCCACTCCATATTTTGCTTCTCAGAAACTCGATGATAGAACATCAGATTTATTTACTTGTTCTGAGAAAAACCAAAGCTATAACATACTATCTTAGATATCTTCCTGTCCGGACATGCCTAAATAACTCAAAAATAAGCTTTGAAGTCAAATAGATTTGATTCCCATTTTAGGTCTGTCATGTTATTTTTGTGTGACATGGACCCAGGCAACACCACGAAGACCACAAGTTGTAAGGATTAAATGGAATCATTTATGTAAAAGGACTTGGCATACTGCTGAGATGCCCTGTGAATGTTATATTCTTTCCTCACTATTTCTCTTAACTGCATTCAACTCAAATTTTTCATTCATCACAAAAGTAGATTGATCGTGATAAATGAGAATATAAGTGACTTCCATTCATGACATATGATACTACATTTCAGATTCACATGCAGAAAAATCCCCTCAGAGTGAAAGGAATTTTGGAAGCTAATCAGAGGATGTCCTCGGTGGTTCTGAAAAACAAAGAACGTTCTTGATATTAAATTAAGCTCTCCACGATTTCATAGTCTCAGGTTATAGCTGCATTCCTATTAACCTTGTTCCTTTTTGCACATAGCTACTCTTTTTAGAAATTACTTTTTCACGAATCCCTGCTAATTATATCAGAGTTATTGTGAAACAAGGGTTTTTTTTTCCCCCCCCAAAAAATCCACATTCGAATCCTAACACGGGGCCCTACATAGAACTAGGAAAGCTCTCATGCAGCTGCTTCTCCTGGAGAACTGTCTGGAAGCTACCTGCAAACAAGCCTCAAGGTCTGCCCACCTGGCAGCCAGAGTAGAAGTCATACGCCCTCTCTTTGCAGATGACATGATATTCTATGTGGAAAACCCCAAAGACTCCACCCCAAAATTACTAGAACTCATACAGCAATTCAGCAACGTGGCAGGATATAAAATCGGTGCACAGAAATCAGCTGCTTTCCTATGCACTAACAATGTAACTGTAGAAAGAGAAATTAGAGAATTGATTCCATTTAAAATAGCACCCAAAACCATAAGATACCTAGGAATAAACTTAACCAAAGAGGTAAAGGATCTATACTCCAGGAACTACAGAACACTCATGAAAGAAACTAAAGACACCAAAAGAAAGAAAAACATTCCATGCTCTTGGATCAGAAGAATAAACATTGTTAAAACGTCTATGCTACCCAGAGCAATCTATACTTTCAACGCCATCCCAATCAAAATAACAAATGGCATTTTTCAAAGTCCTGGAAAAAAAAAATCCTAAACTTTGTATGGAGCCAAAAAAGACCCCAAATCGCCAAGGAAATATTGAAAAAGAAAAACAAGCCTGGGGGCATCATGTTGCCTGATTTCAAGCTTTACTACAAAGCTGTGATCACCAAGACAGCGTGGTCCTGGCACAAAAACAGACACACAGACCAGTGGAACAGAGTAGAAAGCCCAGATATGGACCCACAACTCTATAGTTAAATAATCTTTGATAAAGCAGAAAAAAATATCCAGTGGAAAAAAGTCTCTTCAGTGGATGGTGTGGGGAAAATTGGTCAGCCAAATATAGAAGAATGAAACTGGACCATTCTCTTACACCACACAACAGTAAACTCTAAATGGATGAAAGACCTCAATGTGAGACAGGAGTCCATCAAAATCCACAGCAACTTCTTTCAAGACATGTCTCCAAAGGCAAGGGAAACAAAAACAAAAATGAACTTTTGGGACTTCATCAAGATCAAAAGCTTCTGCATACCAAAGGAAACAGTCAACAAAACAAAGAGTCAACCTACGGAATGGCAGAAGATATTTGCAAACAACACTACAGATAAAGGGCTGATATCCAAGATCTATAAATAATTTCTTAAACTCAACACCCAAAAAACAAATAAGCCAAAAAAACGGGTAAAGACAAGAACAGACACCTCTCCAAAGAAGACATACAAAGGGCTAACAGACACATGACAAAATTTTCAACATCATTAGCCATCAGGGAAATTCAAATCAAAACCACACGGAGATACCACCTTATACCAATTAGAATGACAAAAATTAACAGAGTGGGGCATCTGATCCTGACCTTGTGGGTTCACCGGAAGAGCCTGGCTGAGAAGCCATAGGAATTCAATGTCTGAATCCCTAAATGTAATTGCTGGGCCTCAGTGGGTAAATATATTAGCTTTCTGCCTGCTCTCCTCTTGCATTGTAAATCACAGTATTTTGAGTTTGTTTGAGTGTACCATCTCAACAAAATGCAAAAATTCACACAAAAAATGGAGACTATGTATACCTATATATAATGAAAAGGTGTTACAGCTTTTCCTTTTTATATGTAAAGGATGCCCTACTTCTTTACTAAGTCCCCTGAACAACCTAAAACTGCTTGTCACAAACATACCAATGTTCTATTTAAAGGAAATGGTGTGGGGACAGGTAAATTTCGGTTATGGTCTGCAAACAATTCACAGCAACATCTCATCAAGGCACCGCAGCACTGCTCCCTGCTAAGCTACTGTAGGAGAATTCTGGAGGGGCAAGGGGGGGCATTTTTTTTTTTTTTAAAGAAATGGAAGTCCTTGCTATTTGCGGCATACTACAATCAATGTTTAAAACATTTCTAAAAGCATATGAAAAATGTCACAGCATAGAGTTTCTGGGTTCTTTTTCATTGGAAGTGAATCCTGGGGAGTCTGAACCACTGCTGAGCTGTGACAGCTGCTGGGAACCCACTGGGTTGTTGATTACACCAGAAGCAAATCACCAGGACAGTAAAGAACCCGGATGCGCCTTCCCATTGGGAGAGAAATTTATGTTTTCCCAGTGAATCTAAGGATGATGTTAAGAAGCTCTGAGAGTGCAAATGCTTTGTGGGGCTAACGCCCCCACCCTACCAATTTTTTTTTTTAATGATATAATTTCAGAAGGAGAATACAGTGGATCTTCAAAGACAAACCTTGTGAAGTGGTTGCTAGAAGCAAAAATTACAGTGAGAAAAGAGAGCAATCTGCAAACATCCTTTATGCTCTGCTCTTCCTCCTCCTAAAGACAGCCTTTGTAAATGACCCCTGTGCAACACCTCCTTACTGCCCAGCCGGGCCTCCCACTCAGGGAAGGAAACAGGGTAAGAGTGCTAACGGCCCGCCCACAGCTCCCAGGGCTGCGCTCCCACTTCCAGGCAGGCCTGCTGCTCCCACCTTTCTCCTCCTAGTCCTTGAAAATCCAGCTCCATTGCTCTTGCAATACCCATTTCTGTACCTCCTGCTTTCTTGGGAGAATTGGTCAGACTCTCTCCTTGGACATTTGACGTCATATGACGTCCCCTGACTCAAAGCATTGCAGGGTCTTTGTATCTGTATGTAGATCTAAACCTTTCATTTGACTTAGAAGAGGCAGTACAGAGGAGAGCTTGCAGGCTTTGGTCTCTGACGATGGAGTTGCTGGCATTGAGTCCTTAGCTCCAACGTTTTCACGAGCTGTGTGACTTCAGGCAAATCACTTAACTTCTCTGTGCCTGTGTTTTCTCACCATAACAGGGAGAATCACATCACCTAACTCCTGGGGTTGTTGTCTGGAATAAAGGAATATAAGAGTACCTAGAACAACGCCAGCCACAGAATAGCTATTAGTTACTATTTTGGCACCAATAGCACCTTTGAACAGGAGGCATTCCGTCCGCCATCTTCTGCTTCTAATCAGTTGCTGACTGGTCAAGTCCCTGATCGCTCACCGTATCCCCCACTCAAGGGTACCTTGTGCCTCCATGTGAATATTATGCTGCTGACTCCCATTTCACTGGTCAATATGGTGCCCGAAGATAAAGGGATAAAGAAAGGGAAGAAATGGTGCGCTCTGTCATGTGCCAGCTCATACGTTCATACTCCTAACCTCGTCTCATGTTCACGACTCCCAGGAACCCAAAGGCCACCGCTGGCCCTTCTCTGAATCATGACTGAAAACAAACCATCTGTAAAAAGACATCTTTGAGACAGCTGGAGAAATCGGAGCAGGCGACACTGTGTGCCCAAGGATACTAAGGAACGTTTGCTTTTTTTAAATGCAATAATCCTGGGGGGCTTGCATAGGCCTCAAAAGGCACTTATGAGCCAGAGAGCCGTATTGAAGTAACTATGGGTAAAAGTATCTGATGACTGAGATGGGCAAGAAAATATTCCAGCACACGTCCACCTCATGAAAGTGTACAATGGGCCGATGATACGATACTGGTACGATTTTGCTAATTTTTCAAACCGCGTGATGGTAACATGGGTTACTCTTCTTTCTATATTTGTAGTATATTTGAAAACTTCCATAGTAAGAAGTTTCTTAAAGGAAGGAATCTCAGGGGCGCCTCGGTGGCTCAGTCAGATGGGCGTCTGCCTTTGGCTCAGGTCGTGACCCCAGGGTTCTGGGATCGAGCCCTGCGTCAGGCTCCCTGCTCGCAGGAAGCCTGCTTCTCTCTCACCTCCCAGCTCAGTGCTCTGTCTTTCTTTCTCTTTCTCTCTCTCAAATAAATAAATAAAACCCTTTTCTTGTTTTTTTGAAGGCATCTCATCTGCAAGTGAGGAAAATGGGGACCCTTAGAGGCTAAGGACCTCGCCTAAGGGCACAGAGCCAGTGTCCAAAGTCCTTTTGGGTTGATGCCAATTGCATCCCTGAGCTGTTGATGCTGTCTTCTTAATATCAGAATGTCTGTACCTACAGGCATCTCCTCGCTTTCCACTCTAGGCTCTGAGGAGGTTTTCCTTTTTCTCCAATGCTCTCAGCCTACACAGAAATACCTGTTTAATTCTACTCCTCTTTCTTTCAACACTGACCTCTCCACTGGTCACTCCCCTTCCATCAAGGTCTCCGTATCGTGAAATGGACTATCCCTCAGTCCATGGCTTTCTGCTTGCATCCTTTCCCGCCAACACCCCTGACATCTGTTGGTTCAGCCTTTACGATGTGTTTCCCATGCCTACCACTCGAAACCACAGGCTTCTCCAAGGTGAGAACACAACCTAATTTCTACATTATTTGGATATACCTCAGTTTTCACCCTGCTCGGTATCTCTGCAGCTGGCTGACGACCCACTTCTGCTTCAATCTCTCTGTGTTGCCTTTCCTATCCCTGGGCTTGTTTTGCTTTTCCTCTCCATCCCTGATTTCCTGGATTTTTTCCACAAAAATCTCACAGTTAAAAAAAAAAAAATCTTAGAAGTCATCTAGTTGATCCCTTCATCCACGCGTGAGATACCATGGGAGAAAAGTCAACATATGCAGACATGTTTAACAAACTGTAGGTACCCTAGGAATGTCAAGTCTAGTGTCGATGAGGGGTAGAAGCAGCAAAATGTTTACTGTTAGCCCAGAAGGCTGGCCTACAGCCCACATAGCTCTGATAAGGATCAAATACATGTTGGTCGCTCTATTCTTAAAGGGTCTCATGACTGCCACAAAGCTTACCAATAGTTAATACCAAACTGAATGATAAGCACCAGAGAAATTTTGTGAAAGTAGTTTTATGTGTAGAAATTTGAAGACACATTTACGATCCAGTACTCCCTGCACATGACTACTTGACCACTAAAGCATAAAACAACCAGCCTCATTCAGCAAACGTGCAGCTCTTTCTGCCCACGGGTCCCATCCCCATGCTACTTAAACTTAGGAAGCTGCATCATACAACATCTCGAGACTTCTTTCTCTACCATTGAACTCCATGACCCTTCAACAGTAGGATCTAGTTCTGTATTCCATTTGCTTGCTGGACGTCTCCGCATGATTGTTATTCAAGCCCCTGGACTTAAAATACCTCAACTGGAATTTATCATCTTTCTCAGAAACCGGCTTCTTTTCCCAACACTCCTCTTTCTGTGAAGGGCAATGCTATTATTTTAGTCAAGAAGGCTTAAGATCTTGGAATCAACTTAGACTCTATTTTCCTAAGAGGATTTATTTTTTAGAGCAGTTTCAGGTTCACGGCAAAACTCGGCAGCAAGTGCAGAGAATTCCCACACTTGCTCTCCCTAACCCCAGCCTTCCCCATATCCACACCCCCACCTAGAGCGGTATTTCTGGTGACAATGGACAAAACTCCGCTGATAGAGTATAACCACCACAGTTCATATTATAGCTCCCTGCTGGTGTGGAACGTTCCACAGGTTTGGACAAATACGTATGAGGAATGACATATAGTGAGCACCACGGTATCCTACAGAGTCATTTCACTGCCCTCAAAAATTCTCTGTGCCCTGCCTGCCTATTCACCCTCCCTCTTTCTAAACCCTTGGCAACCACTGATCTTTTTACTATCTCCATAGTTTCAGCTTTTTGCCTTTTCCAGAATATCATATAGTTGGAATGTGGCACCTTTTCAGAGGGTCTTCACCACTTAGGAACATGCACTTAAATATCCTCCATGCTTTTTTGTGGCTTGATTGCACATTTCTTGTTCATGTTGAATACTATTGCACTGTCTGCATGGACCACGGCTTATTTATCCATTCACTGACTGAAGGACATCTTGCTTGCTTCCAAGTTTGGGCAACTATGAATACAGATATTACAAACATCTGTGTGCAGATTTTAGGACCTTTTTAAAATCCTCCATAAACCTCATATCCAATAATAACAATTAGTATATAATGTTGAGAGCTTAGATACACTTAAAAATGTACTATCTCATTTGCTATAGGCATTTGAATTCCTAACTACAAATAGGGACTATGCTCAAGCTGAGAAGGGCTCATTCAAGGACATGTAGCCTTAGCAGACATATGGAAGTGGAGATAGAAGAAGCCAGGACGTGAGCCCCAGCTTTTCTCCTTTAAACATTAGTCAAGTCCCTCCAAGCTGCCAGGTCCTAAGTTCTGTGTCTTGAATCCACCCTTTCCTTTTCATGCCCACCATTACTGCTGTGGTTCACGAAGGATGCTCTAGCACTGAACTCACAACACTCTCCTCTTCGGTTACACATCTCCTGGTCTAATAAGCCTTAACCACTTTACAGTGTCTAAACACACCACATCATCTCTTCCCGCTTGTGAAGACTCAGCAACTCTTTGTTGCCTCCTGGATAAAGTGCAATGTCTCGCCCTGGCTCTCAGAGCCCCACGGCCTGGGTCCCCTCCCCCCAGACCTTGTGCATTTTCTGTATCATAAATAGTCATACCCCCAACCCTATCCACCTTCCTCTAAGTCTCTGCTACTCTAAGGTTTCTGCCATCCTGGCCCCTCCCTATCATCTCAAGGGCTAGCTGCTGCCCGTGGGTCCCAGAGACTAGGTAATGCACAGATGAGGGTTCCCAGCAGTCCTCTCCCTGCCAGGGTAATCACAAAAGGATTCAGGGGAAGGAAAGATGTACAAGTCACTTCCCAGAATTCTGCATTTGTACTCATGCATACATCTTTTTTAAAAGTGGCAAAATTAGAATGCCTGGGTAGCACTGTTGGTGAAGCGTCTGCCTTCGGCTCAGGTCAGGATCTCAGGGTCCTCAGGGTCCTGGGATCGAGTCCTGCCTTCGGGCTCATAAAATCTTAAAAAAAAAAAAACCCACCCTTAAAATAAATAAATGAATGGATAAAGAAGATGCAGTATATATATATATATATATATATATATATATATATATATATATACACACAGTGGAATATTATTTAGCCAGCAGGAAAATGAAGTAAGAGACTTTTAACTATAGGAAACCAACTCAGGTGGGTGGGAGGAAGGGGTAACTGGGTGATGGACATTCAGGAGGGCACGTGATGTAATGAACTCGGTGGTATATGCAGCTGATGAATCCCCAAACTCTACCTTAAAACTAATAATACACTATATGTTCGTTAATTAAATTTAAATAAAATAAACTTTTTAAAAAAGAAGAAAAAAATCCTTTAAAAAAGTGGAAAATGGCCTCTAAAACTAGTGACCTCATTATTTGTTGACTCAAAGAAATAAAGTTGAAAGGGTAGTAAAGTCATTGAAATGTTGCACAGGTCGTTTTCCTAGGGGTTGTTCTAGTAACGTAACACTGTTGGGTTTTTTCCTCCTATTTGTTTGTGGAGTTAGAAAAAAAATCCTTTGAAGGCAATCTAACAGCAAAGAAATATACAGTAAAATAACTTTACACAGATCACATTAGGAGAAATACACTGTAATGAATATGAGCTTGGAGTTTCCTAAAACATAATTTCTGGCTCTGTAGAGACCACATTAATATTTTAATCTTTTTTTTTAAGATTTTATTTATTTATTTGACAGACAGAGATCATAGGCAGAGAGAGAGGAAGGGAAGCAGGCTCCCTGCTGCGCAGAGAGCCCAACGCAGGGCTTGATCCCAGGACCCTGGGATCATGAGCCCAGCGGAAGGCAGAGGCTTTAACCCACTGAGCCACCCAGGTGCTTCTAATATTTTAATCTTTATGAAAAGACACAAACCCTTGGATCTCAAAATGTAAATAAAATCAATGGTTCAGAATGAAAAGATCCATGCCAAATGTGAAATAGCTTGTAATTATCAAGAAAATAATTTTAGGTATTTGTGGCTGATGCCTTTCTAGTTGTCTGTAATTGACTTAACGTTATTTTTTCCAGGTATGAAAAAGACTCTTCACTAGGTGCTTTATAACGGTCTTTGACTGAAAGACTATATTTAGTTCTTATTAGATAAAGAAAATCATCAATCCTATCACTTTCAATGTAGTGGAAACTTTATGGTAAGAAAACCTGAGAACAAGATACAGTATTTTTTAAAGTGACTCCTCAAGTGAGCGGGGTTGGAGATGAGAAATACGTGCTAAAATTTCATCATTACCATCACACCCCTGCCACCCCTCACCTTCCATCTTCGCTAGCATCTGTTTATAAACTGAGTATGTAAATGTCTGTCATCTGAAAATGTATATGAAAACCTTTTCACATTTCCAAGTCTGATAAGAGCAAGTGACTCTTTCATGTGTCTTTAATGTTAACCCATTCAAATGGTTTTCGGAACAACAGGTATGCCAATTAAAGAAAGTTCTAGTGGCACGGTTATTGATTTGGTCCTTGACAGACCCTCTGAAGTTGACAGAGAGCTTTAAACACATAAATGGAGTAGTTTGGCATTTCATGGTTACGCTCCACATTCAGCTTGGAAGACCAAATGAGTCTGGCAAACTCCTTGAATTACCCATAAAGTACAATATAAACGGTTGGTTTGTTTACTGCTTGGCAACTTCATCATTTTAACTCGACACCCTTCATTATTCAGCTTATTTATCCACAAAACACTCTTTTCTCTTTGGCACTGGAGATTTTTTTGGCTTGTTGCTTTGTTTTCATTTTATTTTGTCTTATTGGTCAATGGCAAGAAAAATTTCTTAAATCTTCCATACCTACATTCTGTAGGCGTTAGGCTTGACTGCTCCATTGCCTACAGTGTAACACTCGCCCCGCCCCCCACCCACCTATTTGGTCCGTGGGAATATTTAAAGATATGTTTTTCTTCTTTCCCCTCCCCAAACCCCCAGTAAAGTAAGAGCTCCATCTGGGTCAAACTATCTGCACATGTGATGTAACTCCACATTCTGAGGAAAAGGCACTGGGACAAGGGCATTAGGCTGAGGGCCAAATGGGGGCTGGGACGCAACATCATCTCTACCATCCAAGCCTTGCGGCCATGGAACGCCTGCTCAGGGAAGTTTTTGAATTCCCCCAGAGATAATTTCCTAAATGCTCTGGTTGTAGAAAATGTTCCTTCTTTGGTGTGTTTGTAATGCTGCTTCCTCCTACCTATGGACCAAGAGGTTGTCAGTGTCTTCACCCCAAATCTCAACCGTCAGGAGGATATGCCAAACCCTATGAGCCATGGCTAACCAGCCTACCTACTCAGCTAAGCGGGACAACCACAGTCAAGGCTAAGGCTACAGCGTGGGTCATTTCGCGACATGGTTTCTTTTCAGAAGCTCCTCATGATCTCAACTGCTTCATGTACATCCCCCTCAGGTGTACTTCCTGGAGGGGGATCCAGGAAGAGTTGAGGAGGAGATTCTGGCTAGACCAGACCCTGCATGCTGGCCATGAAAACAGACACACTGTGGTTCGGCTGTACCAAATGGATAAAATCCTTCCTCAGCCTCTCGGTGTTGCCCGCATGCTCCAGCAAAGCACCACCATCTTGTTCATGAGCACTGCTGACTGACATCAGAATCAGGGGCATAGAGGTAATGGAAGAAAAGAGACATAAATCACCAAATCTGGCCCTCTGCTTGGTTTTCAGGACTTTCACATCCGGCTAACAATAGAGATAAATGGACAATTCCTTGCCTGAGAACTGGGAACACGCACATATGGATGGAATCAGGAGGACATCTGATAAAAGTTACAGATAATTCCAGTTGAAAGATCTCTGTGCTTTCCATTTTCAGATGCTTTAATCATGTGGCCCATATGTCTGTGTCTGCAATGCAGACGGCCGGGGGAACAGATGTGTCCCATTGTTCCAGGTAGAAGCCCCCCATGTGGGAATCAGGCAATTGGTAACACTCTGCGCTGAAGCCCATCTGCCCCCGGTGCTCCACACCAATGATCCCCACAGGGGAGAAACTATAAATGAAATAAACGTTTGGGGCAGACCTCCAAAGGGAAAATATGAGACCCTGGCTGAGCCTACAGCTCGCTAACAAAGCCCTCTGCGGCCAGTGCACAGCAGAACGTGCAATGCGCTCATGCTCCACTCTTCTCTGAGCGGATCCTGGGGCAGCAGCTGCAGTGACTACAACGGGAGGCCCAGACCATGTGCTGAGACATCGGTGCCAATCTGAGAGAATAAGGGGCACCAAGAAAGAAGGGGTCCTTTACAGAGGCAGAAATGGTCTCTGGGGACAGTCAGTTGGTGCACAGTTTGGAACCAAGGTTATGATCCTTTGCACTGGGACAACAGCTCTCTGGGAGCCTCAGATCTTGTAGCTTTATCATCTTTCATGCCCCCCACTTTATCATCTTGTATGCCCCCCACTCCCACCCCCACCCCCACTTAGAAAAGGTACATATGGACTTTGTTGGAGGGGTTATTGTAGAATATGTAGAGTGACAAAGGCAAAACACAGCAAACACTCTTAAGAATGTCACATTACCGGCTAAATGGCCACGTACAGATGGGAATGACCAGATGCCTTTGGAAACTGGTTGGCTGACTTTGCCAGTGGCAGCTCATTTCTCAACTCCAGTGACCAAGCAAGTTTAAAAATCCCGGTCTGAAACAAATACATGGACTGTTTGGTATTTCCTGAATTCTAGCACCTTCTTTTTCATTCTGCACGACCAAACTATGAATGAATGAAAGATGATTTAGGGAAGCAGGCTGGCTAAAATGTTAGAGAAAAAGTGAGGATCAAATTGAGAAAGTTTTTAATTGCATTTTTGAGATTCCTCAAGTGCTTTTCATTATGTATCACATCAAAACTCTCCTACAGCACCTAAAGAAAACATGGCAAAACCATGGAAGACTATTACTGAAGACGGGTGTGTTTTTCTACTCAAGTGACTGTCAAAACCAATTATCCAAACTCATTTTCTCCAACTACCTTCCACCTAAATTTGCTACACTCCAGTGAACTGTATTTTACTCTCTCACCTCACGCTCCCTTAGCTTTGAGAATCCAGTCCGGGATAGATCCATCATGGTAGAGTGTACATATTGTAAGTCTCATCATTTATATAAGTTTAGAAATAAAGAGAGACAATTTGCATGTACCAAGTGCTGTCCTTTATTCAATTGGTATTTATTGTGTACCTAGATGGTACTGTAGTGCTGACCAACAGAAATCAGGGAGTCATAGGTGAAACTTAAATTTTTAAATGATCAAAAATATCATTTCAATGTACCATCAACATAAAAATTGAGATACTTTACATATTTTTATTATTTAATTCAATTAGACAACATATGGTACACCATTAGTTTCAGAGGCAGAGGTCAGTGATTCATCAGTTGCATAGAACACCCAGCGCTCATCACATGCCCGTCACCCAGTCACCCCATCCCTCCACCCACCTCCCCTCCAGCCACCCTCCATTTGTTTGCTAGAGTTAAGAGTCTCTCCCGGTTTTTGTCCCTCTCTGATCTCTTCCTTCTCAGTTTTCCCTCCCCTCCCCTTTGATCCTCCGCACCGCTACATTCTTTCTTATTCCAAGTTTTCAAAATCTAGTTTGTATTTTATACCTTCAGTGTCTCATTTCACCATCCACACTCAAGTCCTCAACAGCCCTCTAGGGCTACTGGCTCCCAAGCTGCACAGCATATTTCTAGACAATTTGTGCTTCCCTGCCTGTCTTACTTATTTGCTTTGTTCTCTCTGTCTGAATAATTTTATGCTTCATACATACATCCGTTTGCTCATTCAACATGTTTTAAACCTCGATTATGGCCACATAGCAGAATAATTAGCCTATAAACCTACCTCTTATAAAACCCTAAAATAGTTTGCTGTAACAAATATTCTTTGAAATATAACAAATATCTTTGCTATAACAAAATATTCTTATAAAACCCCAAGATATTTTTGCTTTAACAATATACTTTGAAATAAATAGCTAGAGGGGTGCCTGGGTAGCTCAGTCAGTTAAGTGTCTGCCTTTGGCTCAGGTTGTGATCTCAGGGTCCTGGGATATCACCCCATGTAGGACTCTCTGCTCAGCAGGGAGCCTGCTTCCTCTCTCTCTCTCTCTCTGCCTGCCTCTCTGCCTACTTGTGATCTCTGTCTGTCAGATAAATCAATAAAATCTTTAAAAAAGAGAAATAAATATAGCTTGGAATTATAGGAAAATAAGGAATGTTGGAACCAAAGGACTAGATAGGGATAGAAGTGGTGGTAACTGGGCTGCCAGTGGGTTGGTCCTGGGCATCTGAGAAGTTAGGCTTCCATATATAATGAAAGTGAGGCTTAGCAGATGCTCAAGATGAAATCTGTCTCTAAAATGGGACCACAGAGTGGTATTCCCACAGGAAAACAGGAAAAAATCCCTCAATCATAGAGGAAGACAAGAATAAATGGGGGAAAAAATCTCTTAAAATTTATGTCTATGAATCTCTCCCCCACTGAGGCTTGAGGTTCAAATTTAAACTGATGTGTATGTTCCAGTAATTCCCATAAATACTACAAAACAATTCATGGGGAATATACCTTATCCCAGGGCACACCAGATCGTAACTGGTTAAGCTCACAATATATGTAAAACCAAATGAGAAAAATGCACATCCTGGGCAAGAGTTAGCTGGCCCAAAAAAGAGTAGGATTTCCCGACACTCCAAAGAATTGGGAAGTAACTTTTCTTTTTTTCTACTCTCTCATGTCCCAGCCCGCAAGTGATTCAATGGTGACAGCAAGAAGGAATTGCAGGAGTTTAAAATTATGGAGGAGGAAAGTCTCAAAAAATTCCAATTCAGGAAAATCTCAAGAAATTCTGGTAACAGAAATATCCAATAGAACTTTTAAGGTAAATACAGTCACAATATTAAAGTTATAAGGGGAGACAGCAAAAATAGGAGAAAAGAGCAAATGTCATGAAAAAGAGCAGGCAGACTAAACCAAATAACTAAATTGTACTTGAAATGGTGAATAGTGCCCTTCAATGAAAAACAAACAAACAAAAAACCCCTTATACTTTGGTTATTTCTGATTTGAGTTTGAAGAGAGGGTTAGTGAACTGGAAGAAAATAATTTAGAACACCGTAACGAAAAACTACCACTTAGGAATTATGTTGAAATATGAACATTTTTTTTTTTTTTGGCAAAGAATTTAGTTTACCACTCAGGGACGCATGTTTTTTTAAAAAGTACTAAAATATGTTGTTTAATCAATTGTTTAGAATAGGAATGATAATTATTTATTTGTAAGAAATAAGAAAAAGTAGACCTAAAAACGGTCATAGAGGTGACAGATGACTGGTCTTCTAAGAATGTTTATTGGCTTTATCCTTTAAATTGTATATACATTTAAAAATTTTACGAGTAAAATAAAAAATTGAAATACTTTAAACATGAGAGGAAAGAGGAGATAACGTAAACCCAATCACAACATTATAGATCAGGTGCTGTAAGAGATACGCGGAAACCCCAGAATGACTAATCAAAGGAAAAAAAATAAACACTTGGCTGATGAATAAGAAACATAAACAAATATTTATTACACACTGAAAAAGGACACATTGGGAGAGTATGTTGGAAGAAATAATCTATTCTGCATAGAGCCATCAGGAAAGAATTACAAGGATCCTAGAACAGCCCTATTGAGCAGCCCTGAAAGAAATATAAGACACATGTTGGGTGTGTCCATAGTCCCATGTGGCTAATGGCAATCACACTGGCTGACATGGTCTGGAGAAGCAGCTTCCAATTAATGTTCTGTATATCCATGTGCTCAAGGACATTCAGGTGGGGTGTAAAATACATTTTCTGTGTTCAAATGAGTTTGGTAAATTTCAGGATGACAAAATTAAAGTCCAAGCTGCAGAGCTTCTCAGAGTCTTTAACATGTAAACACCCTGCCCCCCAAGAGGGAGTGTGGTATGCACTCTAATGTTTCACAAAGGTATTTGCCCAGGTAGTACTTTTTGTCTACTGCACCTCTGATAAGGTCTCCCAGAGAAATCTGCTGTGGAATACCACTGAGAAACTCTGATTTCAGTCATGTGGAAAACAAAGGAACTAGCAGGATGTAAAGCTGGAAACACAGGCAAATGTCAGATCAGAATCTCACCGGATAGGCTAAGAAGTTTGGATCTTGAAATAGTAAGTGATATGAAGCTGTGCAGACACAGGCACAGGGGAATTAGGGCGAATGCCTCTGAGTTTCAAACGCGGTCCTATAAAGCTCAAATGTGTTATGGCTGCTGTTCCCTAGACCAGAGTTGCGAGGGAGGGGGTCCTTATGGGACTTCCCCCAGGTAAGCCCAGGTAAGGCGAAATTCTTTCTTGTTAGCTGTTCATACAATCATTCTTCATCAGGGGTCCTGCTAACTGAGAAGAGTGGAAGAAAAAGAAAATCCCCAAATTGAAATGAACCCAGGTCATAGATTCTGGAACCAATTTAGTTCAAAAGGAATTAGACCACGCTCGTAAGCCATAATAAATAACAACATTCTCTGGAGTACATGACTGACAATTAGGATTGGAGCACTCAGCGTTAGACAACTACCTCACTTTTTCTGAAAAATGGTTTTTTTGAATAGGTCATACAGCCAGCCACATGGTTCAAATTACACCCACCCGCACACGCAGCCCCTTATACAATGGAAAGCTTCTGTTCTGCTCTTCCGCCTAGCTCCCATCACCTGTGCAGCAGAAACTGGGTAGCTGATGTCTAAACCTGACTCTTCTTTGTCATGGCACACAGCTAGACTACATTCCCCAGCCTCTCTTGCAATGAGCTACACCATGGAATTGAGTCGTGGCCATGGGCATATCCCGTCATTTCCATGTCTGGCCCACAACAAACTCCTCCACTCATCCTTCCTCTTTTCCCATCTGCTGGCTGAAAGTCAGTCAACACCTACAGCAACCTGGGAAGCCACGTAAAGAAGGTGAGGTCTCCATCAACCTTAGATCCTGGATGACAGAGGAGAGAGCTCTCTCTTCCCTACCCCCACTGTAGAGTCTATGTGGACATATACCAACTGTTTTAACCAGTCTCTCATTCAGGCATTTGGATTAGACATTGATCTTTTTTTAAGTTTTATTTATTCGAGAGAGTGAGGGAGAGGGAGGGAGAGAGAGGAAGGGGCAGCAGGAGAGGGACAAGCAGAGCCCAAGGTGAGGCCTGATCCCAGGACCCTGAGATCAGGACCTGAGCCAAAACCAAGAGTAGGATGCTCAACCCGCTGAGCCACCCAGGTGCCCCTAGACACTGATATTTAACCCTCCTTGTACTAGTGTTCTTAAAGATCATTAGTTAATGAGCTTAGAATTTTTTTTTATCCAATCCTACTTGATTAAGATGTATATATAGTACAGAGCAAATCTGACAGGAACTTCAAGTTAGAATATAACAGATGACAAAGGGCAAGGCTGAGAATGCTCTGTTGCTGATAAACACACTGTTGAAATCCCACTTTGCATACTGAGTACAGTGTCGGGACAAACTGGAACCCAAAATCCCCTCTGTAGAATTAATCATATTACTGCGGAGAGCACCAGACAACTGCTCCATTCAAATCTTACTGATGTCATATGAAAAAAGGCTGATGGGTTCACATTTGGCATTCATTAAGAGGCAGCGGCTGGAATTAGTCAGAATCCTGGATGATTAATCTTTGATATGCATGGTCACAAATGGTGGACAGTCACTTAGCCAGATGCTTCTTAAAAATCCCGCTAAAGGACCAGAGCATGGCTCAGAAACCATTTGCTTAGTCATTTAACTACAGTGTTTGCTTTTGCCAACTGCTTGACAGTTTAAAAAGAATAAAAGCCTATTTCCCGCTGGAAAATTCTGGATTTTTGCCATAATCATTACATACAGTGCTCTTAGGAAATTCCAGTTTTATGGCTCTTTTGACACACGGAATATAATTTTACCGTCAGCAGAGAACACTAAAAACACAAAGTAATATAAGAAAGCAACAATGCCATGTTCTTTAATAACCTTCTTTAAAATTAAATATCGATTATAATTTTGCAGTTTATTTTCAAACCAGAACTGTTGAGTATTTGAGGCTTTGGACTTTAGTGTTGGTGTTGGGCTTATGATGGAAATGAAGTGCTTCTTAAATTTAAAACACTATAAAATTCCCAAAGGTAATCTTCACACTCCACTTTATTTCATATGTTTCTCAATAATGAAAATACCATTTCAAATTTAAGAAAAAAATAAAAAAATAAAAAAATAACACCTTGTCTTTAAAGCTCATATCCTAAATATCCAATTATTTAGTGGGCTTTCTTTGATATGAGTCATTAACTTAGGAACAATTCAACACTGGCAATTAAGAATAATATTAAGGGGTGCCTGGGTGGCTCAGTGGGTTAAGCCGTTGCCTTCGGCTCAGGTCATGATCTCAGGGTCCTGGGATCGAGTCCCGCATTGGGCTCTCTGCTCAGCAGGGAGCCTGCTTCCTCCTCCTGTCTCTCTCTGCCTGCCTCTCTGTCTGTCAAATAAATAAATAATATCTTAAAAAAAAAAAGAAGAATATTAATATTCACCCAAACCAACATCATTTATAAAGATATACCACCATCATTGATGATTATTTACTTTTCTGTAAGTACTTAGGAAGCATCAGATTCTAAGAATGGATGCCCTAGATATTTTCACAGCTATTCTTACCGTTACCCAAGAGCTAGCTGCATTTTAATGGAGAAGATGACTATATATAACTCGTGAACACATTGATATTCCCTGAGATGAAAGGTTTTGCAGAAACCAGAGAACGCACTTATTTCCTTAAAAAGAAAGGCAAACATTTTCCCTGGATTCTATCCTGGTTCCTTTGTATGTCATTCCCTTGAAGATTTACAGAAACAGGCTCCATCTCCATGTAATGCCAAGTACCCTTGAGATACTCCTGATACAGCTTATGTTTTCTTAGGTAACATGGAAGAGGCTACACAATTCAAACTAGACACCCTACTTCACAAACTCAGGGTCAGGAACACCAAACTTAGGGCAAAACAGTCTCTCTGCACCTCTCCTTTTAATACTTCATTCAGTTCATGTAGACCTTAAATCAGAGCACCTTACTTTATATATTAGTACAGTCATGACAAAGAATCTGTGAAGTTTTTAAAAAAAATTAACTCTTCAGTATATAGAAAAGTATCAAAATATTGCCCTTACTATTTTTAATGGTTTAAGGGAAGCCGGATAACCTTAATGCAGAACTGGACCTCATGGTCAGTATTTATCTGGGTAGGAGAAATTCCTGGTTATACATCAACAGACAAAACAAAGAGAATTCCCACACAAATTAGGGAAGCAGATGTTAAATTAAAGCCGGTCCTATTGAGCAACAGAGTGAAAAGGCAAACTATGGAATGGGAGAAAATACTTGCAAGTCATGTATCTGATAAGGAGTTAATATCCAGAATAAAGAACTACAACTCAAGAACAAAAAAATCTCAATAATCCGATTAAAAAATGGACATAGAACCTGAATAAACATTTCTCCAAAGATGGTACAGAAATAGCTAACAAGCTTAAGGAAAAGATGCTTAATGTCACTAATCATTAGAGAAATGCAAATCAAAACCCACATCGTGTGATCATCTCCTACCCACTAGGGATGGCTACTATAACAAGAAAGTAGGAAAACAGAAAATAACAAGTGTTGGTGAGCATGTGGAGAAATTAGAACACTTGTGCACTGATGGTGGGAATGTAAAATGGCACAGCTGCTTTGGAAAAAGGGGGGCAGAGTCTTAAAAAATTAAAAATAGGATTATCATATGATCCAATAATCCTACTCCTGGGTATATACCTAAAAGAACTGAAGGCAGGATCTCAAAGAGATATTTGCATATCATATTCATAGCAATATTATTCATAATGGCCAAGAGGTGGAAGCAATCCAAGTATTCATTCACGAGGAACAGAGGAATATGAGACAAAACATACAATGTAACACTATTCATTCTTAAAAAGAAAGAAAATCCTGCATAGGCTACAACCTGGATAAATCTTAAGGACCTTATGCAATGTGAAATTGGGCAGTCCCTAAAAGACAAACACTTTATAATTTCACTTATATGAGGTATGGGACAAAGGAAAAGGGTAGTTGCAAGGGGTTGGAAGGGGGATGGGAGAATGGGGAGTTACTATTTAATGGGTATGGAGTTTCAGTTTTGCAAGATGAAAAAGTTCTAGAGATCTGTGCAACAATGATGTAAATATATTTACTGCTACTCAACTGTAGACTTAAAAATGGTGAAGTTGGTAAATCGCACGTTGTTTACCACAATTAAAACTACAAAAACAAAATAAAACATAGCACTTTGGGCCAGTCTAAGAAACCACAGCCCTTGGGGTGCCTGGCTGGCTCAGTAGATTAAGTCTCTGCCTTCGGCTCAGGTCATGATCTCAGGGTCCTGGGCTGGAGCCCCACATTGGGCTCCCTGCTCAGGAGGGAGCCTGCTTCTCCCTCTCTGCCTGCCTCTCTGCCTACTTGTGATTTCTCTCTCTCTGTCAAATAAATAAAAATCTTTAAAAAAAAAAAAAAAAGAAAAGAAAGAAAGAAAGAAACCACAGTCCTGAAAACTCCACTAGAATCCTATGGTTTCCTCAAAGACAATACTAGTTGCTTTTCAGAAGATCAAAGCTAATTCAACAAGGTAATCAAAGTACCTTTTACATTTGCCAACTCTCACCAATTTAACCCAAAAAGCCACAGTTCCAGAACGTTTTAATAACTCTGTGAAGTTTTTGTTAGGCACTCTTCCTTCCAAAGCTGAGTGAACAACGAAGGGACATAACTGAAATTAGCTAAGAGAGTAGAGATTAAAAGTTCTCTCTCCCCCCACCCACACACAAACACACACATTTGCAGGATAACTAAATGGGAAGAATCCTCTCATAATTTATATGTGTAATTAAATCACCATGGCATGCACTTTGAATATTTTACAATTTTATATGTCAATTATCCCTCAAGCTGAATTTTTCTTTTCTTTTTCTTTTTTTTTTTTTTTAAGTACACAACTGAAAATATTTAATCCGAATCAGATGTCCATACTGACTCTGGAGAATGGGGAAGCTGGTCCCTGCCCATCTGTTCTGAGCCCTCTGGGTGCAAGCCACAATGCAAAGGCTCCAAATCCGAGCTGCTTTCTGCGGCTTCTCCGTCGGCAAGGCCACACACACGGAGTCCTCAGCACAGGCTCATCCGAGAAGAATGCCATGGAATGTTCAGTGGATAAATAGAGAGGACACAACAGAAGTTAACTACACATTTAATATCTGTGGGGAAACATGTATGTATTGCTGAGTGCCAAGTGATAAAAGACATCGAAATCCCACAGAATGGCACTATTCGGTCAGGAGACAAGGCAGGTGACAGAACACAGCATAATAAGGCAGTGACCCTCCTTCATTACTCAAGGCTGCATCCCTGCTCTGAGCGAAGCTTTTTCACAAGACTGTGAGTCCAAGTACACATGAACCTTGGAATGGCCTATATGGTGCGAGGTAGTGTGCCATGGAAGCTTCAGAGCCAAACAAACATAAATGTTATAAAGAAACACAGAAATGGATGTAGGCATGTGAAATTAAAAATTAAATATAGGGCGCCTGGGTGGCTCAGTGGGTTAAGGCCTCTCTGCCTTTGGCTCGGATCATGATCCCAGGGTCCTGGGGTTGAGCCCTGTATCGGACTCTCTGCTTGGCAGGGAGCCTGCTTCCCTTCCTCTCTCTCTGCCTGCCTCTCTGCCTACTTGTGATCTGTCTGTCAAATAAATAAATAAATAATCTTTTAAAAATAAATAAATAAATAAAAATTAAATATAAAATAGGTACAAATAAATGTGGAAACAATGCAGTTGGTCTGTACGAAGGAATGAATTTAAGATATTTAAATAATGTCACTTAATTGACTACACATTCTTCTGTGTCTGTTCACATGCAAAACACTGTACCAACCAGCGGGCCCAGGCCAGGGGCACAAGGAAAGCTAAATGGCACAACACAATGAGGTAGTCAAGGCAAGAGCTTCATCTCTGGGTCATGTGTGAAGATGTCTTAGCAGGTCCAGGAAGCATGAGGATGAAGAGAGGGGTGGAAAGCCAAGAAGGTGTTTAGGACTAAAAGAGTCTCATAAAGCTGTAAAAGTACATCAAGAGGAGTATATCTGGAGATTACTAGAGCCCTGTGGCAAAAGCTCAAGGAACAAAAGTGAATATAGCCTCCCTTCCCACTGTAGAAATATTTTACTATAAATTTTGCATGTGGGGGCTGGGCTTGTCTAGTTCATTGCTGTACTTTATAGGTTTCTGGATTGAACAGGTACTTGAAAAGATCTTTTGAATAAATCAATAAAAAATGAAGCTAGACAGACAGCTGTGGGGCCAGATTATGACTGCCCTTGACTATCAGGCATTTTTTAAATAGTATAAAGCATAACCTAAAATTTACCACTGTAACCATTTCTAAGGGTAAAATTCAGTAGTGTTAAGTATCCTGATGTTGTTGGGTGGTGTCTCTAGAACTTTTTCATTTTGAAAAACTGAAACTCTATCCCCTTGATCAAAAACTCACTATTTGAAATTGTTTTGTGGGCAATGATGTATTTCTGAATGTTTCTGAGAAGGACTCCGGCATTTTGGGAAGTAACCTGTAAGTAATGCTAAGTAATGTTAAAGGTGTGTTAGACTATCACCAGGTTACACAAAGGGGGTTAGTGAATCTCTATTATGTACAAGCCACATTTTATATTTCTATTTTTGTAAAGAAAATCCCAAATGAAACATATTTGTTAGAACTGATGATTTATACATTTATCTGGAAAATACTGGTAATGCTGCTCATAACACTTTTTTTTTTTTTTTAAAGAAATTCTTTAAAATAATGACCTAATATCAAACAGTACAGCTCAAGGTAGATTACAATTAAAAACATGTTTATTTACCTAAAGGCCGTTAGCCCTCAAGTGTTGCAAGTCATGGATTGCTGGTTTGAGGATTTCTAACAAGCACTCTGTTCTCTAACACTGAGTCCCATGCTATCACCCTTGCTGGCTCCTGGTCTTGACCCAGTATTTAGCATAGATTCATAGCCTTTCATTTATTTCTTGCATGCTGTTCTTTAACAGGCCATGACAAGAAACATATATGGTGGTGGACTACAGAAAATTATAGACTGGCTGGCTGTCCTTATTTATTTTAATGGGTACAGTATTTTATTTCTTAAAAAAAATGTGCTTTTTCCATTTAAGGTTTTTGTTTTGTTTTGTTTTGAGTAAGATCACTTTTACTTATCATCTTTCTACTAAATCACCCCCTCAGCTTTTTAGAAAGCATAAAACGTAGCACCTATAAATTTACTGCATATCACCCAAACAGTCAGTATTAACCACTCTATTTTAAGTCAATATGTCATCATTGAAAAGATGTCAGGAAGCCAATGAATAATGTTTAGGCGAAAAACTTTAATGAAAGGATAAACTAATAACAAGAGAAATCAATTTCATTAAGAGAATTTGGAAGGAGACAGAAAACATAAATATAATCTGATGAGAACATTAGATCTGCATTTTATTCTGAAGGAAATGAAATAGTTCAAGAAGTTTTGGAATTTCCAAGTTACTTTGAAGCCATTTTAGTCCCAGTTTCCCAATAAAATAATATAATTTATTTTCTTTTTTCATCATGTAAACAGAAGCCTGAACCATTTTTGCAATAAACTGTTGGATCAAAAAAGGCATTTTCCCAAGATAGAAAGTTAAGGAGCTCAGTGCCAAGGACTAAATTATTTCCAGCTGTAAAGTTGATTTTACTTTTCCTGGGAAAGCCGATATTAGCCAAATTCAATGCCATTTTATGTGATATTCAAGAATAGACAATCAGTGCAAGATTAACAATGTAAATCAATTAGTGGGCATCATGTACACTTATAGAACTAAACACAGTCATTTAAAAAAAAAATTAAGTTCCTACCTAGATATATCTATGCTACAGCCAACAGCAATCACATATGCTAATATAATTATTAATTATATAATTAATATATAATTATTATAATATGTAATTAATATATAATTATTTACTAAGTACTTACAGTTCATAAAATTGAAATTGTATACAAAATATTTATATAACACATTCAGGGAAGGGAGACTCTTCTGTACCCCCCACCCTGAGGAATCTGGTACGTTAAGTTAGTCCCCACTGCGCTCCAGGTGAAGAGAATACTTGGCTGATTTTCAGGTTCCAGAATAAAAACTACCCCCCGCCAATAGGGAAGACAAAGACTTCCTGGATCTCTGGGAAAACTGTAGGAAACAATTGGGGTACATATTATGTATACTCTAGGATACTCCTTAGAACAGGACCTTCAGTGGTACCACTTAAATATTTTCCACCTTGTCTGGAGGACCTCGTCTAAGAAATAAAGAAATAAGGCAGAAAAATTAAAATAGTTGGCAGCTTCTTTTGATGTTAAGGTCTGAATTTTTGTGTGTCCTTCAAATTCACATGCTGGAGTACAAAGACGCAATGTGATGGTATTAGGAGGGGGGGGCGCCTTTAGGAGGAGATTATCAGGTCATGAGGGTAGAGCCCTCAAGAACGGGATTAGTGAGGAGAGACCCCGAAGAACTCTTTACCCAATTCTACCCAGTGAGGATACAGGACAAGTCTGCAACTAGGAAGAGGGCCCTCACCCTGCCAAGATGGCATCATGATCTCCAGCCTCCAAAGCTGGGAGAACTAAATCTCTGTTGTTCATACATAACCCAGTCTATGGTATTGTGTTACAGCAACCCAAACAAATGAACATTTGGGGACCTAATAACACTTTTTAAAAATCTCTTTCTCATTTTGAGGGTAATGCAGAGTGGAGAAGTGATTTGGGATTCATAGGAATGGCAAGAGGCATCTGGAGAAGCAGTGACCTTGGCCACAGAACAAAGAGAATGGTGGAGATCGCTTCTACTCACTACAGGTTGAGGACCTCAAATGAGACCCCCCCCCCCCCGCCCTCCCGCAGTGCCAGAGGCAAGACATGGTCAATAGCCTTACCCAGGACAGCCAGGCCCTCAGGGAGAAGGTGGGTGGCTTTGGGGTGGGGTGGGGGGGGACACAAGTGTTGCTTAAAGGTTTAATGTGGATGACAGATTCAGAGTTCAGGAGGTTGAGGCCTCCCATAATTGGTACCCAAGCATACCCATGACCCTGAAGGCCCAAGCTGTGTCTACATGGTGGGTGGGGAATAAAGTGCAGAAGCAATATTTTCAGAAAACGAAGTAGAGGCCCTTGGGAAAAACCACCTTACTTCTTCTTGTAGTTAGGAATAGGTATTGGAGGAAGACATAGGAATCTTCAGAGTCTCTTTGGTGAAAAGTAAGTGAAATTCAAACATGGAACATAACATTTTAGACACTGGTATGGAGTAAGAGATCATTTGAGACCAGTTAAAATTAGTGGACAATTTGCTTCAGCAGGGGGCAGAGACAGTAGGAGGAGAGGAGGAGAAAAAGACAGGGGGAGGGGGAGGGGAGCGGTGGAGTGTACATAGAGTACACAGATTCATTTAAATAAAATAGATACTTTGGGGGATTAGGTTATGGCAAGAGTATACCATCAAAAGAATGTATTGTAAATAAATTCTCTGAAATAGCTCCTAAAATCTACGGGGATGGAAATAATAATATGCTTCTAACTTTCTCATTCATGTAGAATTCTTCCGGGTCAAGATAAAACAAATGCAATATAAGTCTCTGCGTAAAAGGCAGAGTGGCTATATAATTTTTTGGCCAAATCAATTCTGAAGTAAAAGGGGAGGCAATGAATGATTCTACCAGAACAACAGGCAATCACTGGGATGGTCCCAGGCAAACGGGGGAGTCTGTTTCAGGGCAGACCTCATGAGTGTAAAATAATACTTCTATCAGTGGCTTACTTCTTAAATCTTAATGTCCAACCAAGACTGTCAGTAGAGGGACACATTTTATACACATTTATATTTCTGAATTTCAAATGTCTACAGAACACAATGCATAGTTTATAAAATTCAATGATGTTTCAATGTTATAAAATTCATGGTAAATTTTGATTATTCTATATATTCTCAATCAACAGCTCCTAAAAATACCATCTACCTTATGTGCTTGAGAAAACCTCTAACTCCTCCAAGGGTTGGCACTTACTATTTAAGTCACTGTTATCCAACGTATTTACCAAACTGTTTGATAAATGTTGGCTATTGTTATAAATAATAATTTATTTTAAAAAAATGAACTGAGCACTTGCTATGTAGTGCTGAGCCTACAGCTAAAAATCTAAATGTGGTTGCTATCACTGAGAAGCCCAGAGCTCACTTAGGGAGACAGAGAGTCAAACAAATAATTATAACCTACTGTGATAAGTGCTCTAATACAGGTACAAGCACGTGCTATGGATATCTTATCTAAGCAGGTAAATCACAACACACCACAGCAAAGGCCATGCTGGTAATATGAACAGTGTGTTCTGAGGTCATGGTGGGTGGGTGGAAGCTTCAAATGTGGAGCAGTTAAAAAAAAAAAAAGGCACAAGAGTGAAGAGGTCACTTATGATGGGGGAGAAATCAAAGTATACCATGCAAACACAAGATGACAGAGAAAACTACATGCAGAAATAACATCCTCACTTCAACCTAAGTTACAAGAAAATTAGACCTCTCAACTTCATACAGAGCTGTACCTGGCTAACAGTTCCAAGCTGCCAAGACTCTAAGATTTGACCAGTGGCAGCCTTTTTCAAATATTATGGGCCATTTGGTCTAAAAAATGGATTACTTTTGCTGGTCCCTGGGAATAAAAATGAGGAAAAGAACCTCCACACATGTCAGAATTAATGGAAAGTATACTACTACTTTTTTTGGAGATTATATTTATTTATTTGAGAGAGATGGAGCGAGAGAGAGAGAGAGAGAGAGAGAGAACGAGCATGAGTGGGGGAGGGGCAGAGGGAAAGGGAGAAGCAGATTCCCTGCTGAGCAGGGAGCCTGATGTGGGGCTCAATCCTGGGACTTCAGGATCATGACCTGAGCCGAAGGCAGACGCCCAACCGACTGAGCCACCTGGGTGCCCCAGTATACTACTACTTTTGTTAAGATGCCTATATGATATTTACTCTGAAGCAAGGATATGGTCAGAAAATAGAAAATAAATGAATAAAATTTTCTTTTTTTTTTACATTTTTATATAAATGAATACTGTAAGCAAGATATGTGACGAAGCCTTGAACCATCTGCAGAGCCACCATGAACTAGATCTAAGGAACCAGTCAGCATGTGAATCATCTGAGGAAATGAGAAAATGTGAGATCTAACTTATTTTCAAAGACTGCTTCATGAAACTGTATTTTAATTACTAAAGAATCATAATTGTAGGTCTCAATGAGGCCAACTAGAAAGATACCTACTTTCTCCAAGACAAGTTAATGATTCAAGAATATGGAATCATCAATAAAAATTAAGCATGTATTTAATGAACATGTTCTGCCCATTGACATCTGCAGCTCACCTGCCTAGAACAAAGCAGGGGAAGGGGGATTTATAAAACTCGACTTCTAGTGACTCAGAGAGATTCTATTTACTTAGTGTGTTGAAGGAAACATTTTGCATTTGGAGACTCAGTCTTATTGCATAAAATGTGAGCCTCATTTTCTCTAGAGAATTAGATTGCTGAAGAAAAACAAAATTTAAAATCAACAAGATTAAATAAAGCCCAAGTCCACACCTCCAGATCTCTTTACTTTGCCATTAAATACCTCTGACATTATTATGAAAGAACAAACCATTCCAAAGTTCTGAGGCATCTGAAAAAGTAGGTACTTTCTAAAATTTAACTAGTTTAATTTGAGTTGTTCTCTTTCCCTGAGGCTCTATGCAAGTTGAGGTGAGCCTGGAAAAAAAAAAAAAAAGCAATTTGGCTTCATTACTGCACATGTAATTTTTCACTGTGTCCTCAAGAAGAAAAAACCTAAAATTGCTAGGAAAATAAAAGATACTAGCAATTGCCACCAGTACCAAATAGAAAAATAAATACCATCCTATAAAAATCGAACACTAAAAATCAGAGCTAACTGGTCATTTCTATTGGAGGTATGATTCTTAGCTCCTACATCGATGTTCTACTTCATTTTCTGATACTCATATATTCATTCTCCTTCTCACTCTGGCCCCTCCCCCCATGCTGGGAGTGGTAGTGGTGGTTATCTGTCCTTTCTTCCTCATGGCTACACGAAATGCACACATGCTTAAAATTCCCTTGGGGAATTTTTTGAAGTTCTTGAGCCCTGTCTTTGGCATACTTTCCCAGGTAAACCAAGAGAAGAATTAAATATTTCAGGGAAAATTTGGTGGAGTTGTAGGGCAATCTCTTTTCAAATTCAAAATATGTTTCAGTGATCAAGTCATTTGATATTTAAGTCAATATTTAATTTAAGTCAATATTTTGACTTATTTTTTGGTGGAAAATAGAATCTGAGAATCATGTATATAGAAATACATAGAAAATATTCAAATCAAATGTCTCTGTGGGTGTGAGTCTACAAACTTTTTTTTTTTTTTTTCCCAGCTTGGCAATGAATTTATTAGTTCAGAGTAGAAAGAGCAAGAGTCCAACTGCTTTGATTCTTCAGTAAAAACTGAGCCTCTTGATTGGAGAGCTGCCAGTCTGCCCTCACCCCTACTCTCCAAACAACTAGCCCTACTATTAAGGCACTTGAGAAAGGGGGAAACAGAGAAGTCTCAGACTGAACCTCCCTGGATCCTGGAAAGGGCCAGTGTTGTCCCACCAGTTCCCTCCAGCCACAGTTGAGCAAGGGAAGAGCTGGCAGAGACCTCTGCAGGGCCAGAAGGCCAGGCCCTCAAACGCTGGTGTTAGTTCAAGGACAATGCCAACACCACAAGGAAAACTGGAAATCCTCCCAAGAGATAAGTAGGTAATTAGCAAAGAGGAGAATGCAGGTTTTCAGAGAACATGGTGTGTTTGTGAAGGAGAGGACAAGCCATGCAGAGAATTGACCTCTGAGTCTGATAAAGGCAAGACACCAGTCTGTCATAGCAAAGAGTTTAACTGTTAACATAGCAATGGGTCACTGTTTCTTTACACCAAAATAAAACACTGACTCTTACAAAATGGCTGAGCAAAAGCATTGGTTCCAAAACACTCAGTAGTATTAGAAGAGGGACAATTTTAGGCCACACCCTGTCAACTTCACATGATGCATGAATTTTAACATCTTTTCTAGAGAAGTTCTATTCAGGGAGACTAAAAATACAGAAATACGTTCTTCTTATAAATATGTTCTTGGCATCTGAGTCAAGTGTGGATTTCTATTCTCTTGAATTGTGAATCAGAGCAGCCACGAGAATATATGGAGAATGAAGTCATTTAGGAAGGAGGAAAAGAGGAGGTTGGTCTAAAGGGAAAGGAAGCCACTTCAACAGGGATGGCTGAATAGGTCAGTGGTTGGAGGGCTCCATTACTAGCCAGTTTCTGAACTACAGAAAGCAATGGTTTGACTGATAATCACTCCTTCCTGTATAATGGAAGCAGGTCAAAGAGGTCACTCTACCCGTGAAAGGATACTCAGAAATAAAAATAATACTCATAGGGGCACCTGGGTGGCTCAGCACCCAACTCTTGGTTTCGGCTCAGGTTAAGATCTCAGAGTCATGAGATGGAGCCTGTGTCCGGCCCTGCTCTCAGCATGGAGTCTGCTTATCTCTCTCCGTCTGCTCCTCACCACCACCCACCCCCCTTGCACACAATACTCATTTTCTCTCTATAAATAAATAAAATCTTAAAAAGAATAATAATGCTCAAAAAGATTCATGGACAACTGACTTCAGATTCCAAAATAATCTCCCTGCCCCCAATACACATGCAACAGGGTTAAGATTATCTGGGGAGGACCAGGGAGAATCCAAAGCAACTAACACGAAATCTTTAGGTTGTTTTGTATTTTCACATTTAACCCTCAGAACATCTTCACAGGGTATATAGCAGAGTTGAGGTGAATTGATATTTATCAAGACTTCCTTCTGGGTGCCTGAGGGCTCAGTGGGTTAAGTGTCTGCCTTCAGCTCAGGTCGTGATCTTGGGATCCTGGGATGGAGCCCCACAACGGGGTCCCTGCTCAGCGGGAACCTGCTTCTTCCTGTCCCTCTGCCTCCCACTCTCTCTGCTTATGCTCTCTCTCTGTCAAATAAATAAATAAAATCTTTTTAAAAAAGGAGACATCCTTCTTTTATGTAAATTAAGTATACGTAAGCAAATTAACCACATATATATCACATGTTCAAAGTGATACATCAAACACATTAGAGAGGGTGTCTTTTGGAAAGAGGAAGGAGTATACATTCATGTGTTAGCAAATGCCTTTTCAATTTTAAAAAATATTATAATAAAATAGTATTCTTCTAGCAACGTGTATGATCACAATCTTTGCTACTTTGCAGCCCTTAAGCAGAATTGAGTTTAGCGGTACTTCCTAGAAATAAATACTATACATAAGCACTAACCAAAATCTCAAAATGTTGATCTTTGTAAAGGAACTCTGGCTCTATATCCAAATCCCGGTAATGGAGAAGAAATTGACCAATGTCAACTATTAACATAAGAAAATTGTTAAAATTCCAATGGCCATTCTCATTCTCTTCATGTCCTATGCTAAATAGCTGCATAATAGGATTGACAGTTGGAAAAAATAGAGAAAAAAAATCTTGTCTTGGAATGGAAAATACTGTTTTAGCATCGAGATGTAGAGGATAAAGGAATCTTAAAGCCATTTAGACTCAGATAAAAAGACTCCCTCAACTAATTCAAGTTCAGCATATCTAAAAACTAACATTTAAAAGTCAATCCTGGGGGTGCCTAGGTGGCTCAGGAGGTTGAGCTTCTGACTCTTGATTTCTGGCTCAGGTCATGACCTCAGGCTCCCCTCTGAGCAGGAAGTCTGCTTGAGATTCTCTCTTTCTCTCTCTCTCCCCCTCTGCCCCTCCCCCTAGCTCACACATGCGCACATGCTCAGGTAAATAAACCTTAAAAAAAAAAAAAGGCAATCCTCACACATGCTTTGGGGATATTTTCAAATAAAGGCAAGTTCTGAACATTGAAGCAAAGTACAAGCACACACTGGGCTCACACGAGCCTAGTATGGTCTGAACCAGACTTCAAAACTTGGAAAAACCTTGTACATCTTACTGGAGCATCTTGCGACATTTGTTTTGGTTTGGGAATGGGAGAAACCCAGTAATACATTAATATATCTATTTATAGCTATTGTTTATGGAACATTTACCACATACCAGGGCAGTGAATAAGTATTTCGCTAGCATTATCTCTTAATTATCATAATAACTCTCAAGTACAGCCCAATAGAATTTTCATTTCATACATAAGAAAACTGGCAGTTTTGAAAGGTTTAGAAACTTTTACAAAGGCATTTGGCTAAAAGGTGTTAGCTCTAGGAAGGTGAGCCATGTTCTGAATCATTAAGCTCTACTGAAATTTCCCAGATTAATGTACAAGAATAGAATACAGAACAATTTTAAATCAAAACTGGAGACTTCACAGACATCTTGTTAAGTGGAGGGTCACACCACTCTTCACTCTCTAGTCTATACATATGTGTGTCAAGAAAAATTTGATGTGTGCGGCCAAAACCATTCTCTTGAATAGAACTCACTCGAAATAAACTCAGTGAACATGGATTAGGGTCCTACTCCATTCAAAGCACCTTGCGTTGGATTCTGGGTTATAAACTTCCATAAGTCACGTCCCTGATTCCAAGCAATTGTGCTGACGTAGTCACCTATAAACTTTATTAACTCATTTTTATTTACAAATACATCCTTATCAAGTACTATGGCCACTTTAAGATAATCCAATAAAGGGTTCTTCTCACCTTAAAGTATAAATATATTTGCAACATATTTTATATGAAATGGAAGTTCAGCCAGAGCATATGAGTTCATCAAGGTCTCCGCACAAAATGTCAAATGGTGATAAATTACAAATGTAAAGGAACAAGGACTTGACAGGAAAGCCAAAGGGTCTAATTATATAGAGGGAAATATAGGCGATGGGTAAAAATGGGAACATTTTAAAATTACAGAAATTCTGGAATGAATTATGACCCAAAGATGGGATTCAGCACAACAGGCAAAAGGATGTCAAAATATCAATCTGGTCTGACTGAGAGTTGATAAAGTTTTGTCTCTCTTATAACCTTCGATGGGGACTAGGGGAATTGTATTTCTACAAAGCTTTCAGATTTTGTGTCCTACCTAAATATACCAACACTAAAGATACTAACACTCCTCTTTAAATAGAATGCATTCTTCTGTTACTCACATTCGTGACTGGACTAGAGTACATTCTCTGGTTGCCAAAGCTTGAGACAAGTTATATAAACTTGTTATTGGAGCATTCTAGGAAATACACAACCACAATCCTGGGAGGAAGCTTCAGAGCAGACTTTGCTTTCACACAACTGCTATTTACTGACACCCACCAGGGCCAAAATTGAAGTTCACACTTCATGAGTCATTGGTTCCATATCTTTGGAAGCATGGTGTATGAAGAATTCCTTTCAAACTGCTGATTGCTTCCTCAGCTTCTGAACATCTGTGTTGCTCTGTTCCCATGACCATCTTTTTGTTTTTTTGCCAGCTGAAGATTAATTCAAATCAAAAGGCGATTCATCATGCTCGGTTTTCTCCACGTTTCTTCCATTGGGGAGGGAAGTACTGCCAGATAGGCCATGTGGCCCCACAACCACTAGGTAAGAGGAGATATGTCCGTCATTCCTTAGAAACAGACGTCAGGATAAAAAGCAAGATCTTGCTTATTTCACCTTGGCTGCAGTACATTTTTGGATCACTTCATTTTCTTGGCCTTTTAAATCTTCACATTTACCCTAGACACCAATAAAACAAAATGACCTCTTCCCATCCCCACTGAAAAGAACAGCCCTCAAACTCAGTTTTGAAGTCCAATCCAGACCTCGCTCACTCATGGGAACACCGTGTGTGTGCCGCCTGCTTTCCTATTTCACAGCTGGCCTACGTCTACAAAAAAAAAAGCTCAAGAACCATGTGTGAGGAACTGACTTGTAAATTTTGCTAGTTGTTACCTATGTGAAAATGCTGTGCCAGTATTCTGCATGTGCCAAGTGCCATTAACCTTGACCCCACACGGAACAACCCCTACCCCACCCCCACCCCAGTTCTCCACTGTCAACAGGATTTCCATTCGTAGCCCAGAAGGGCAGAGGCTGGTCTAGATTAAGGATGTGAGCTTGTGTAACTCCGAGCATGTTCCCAAAACTCATCAAAATCAGACACGTACACACATATAGTGACTCACAGGATACATTTTTTTTTTAATCAAAAATAAAATTCAAGGAATATATCAGCATATATGGTTACAGATCATTGCTTATTTCACCTTATTTCAGGGTTATATGTAACCCTGAAAAACAGAAAATGGGGGCCAAAGATTTTTTAATTGCCCCCAAACACACAAAAAATCCCGTCAAGTTAAAGTTAACATGGATAATAGAAACTTCTTCATGCAGGTGACTCTGTTCTTGAATTGTATGCACAGGGTGGTTTTCCTGGGATAATAGCTCAGAAACAACAAAGGCACAGGGTGTAAAAGGTCTCCTCGATGCTTGTTTGGTGAAAGTATTTTCCTTCTGTTAAATTTTTTTATTGTCTTTCATCGAAGAATTTAATGTTGCATGTATTTCTACAGGATGTCATTTTTCCCTTGAGGTGATCAAAGTCCCAACCACTGATATAGCAATTAACCAGAAGAGAATACAAAAATGAAAGTGTGGTACCTGAGAAACACATCTGTGAGTACGCCACCAAGGTAGCGAGGAGGGTATCAGGAAAAAAACCAAAGCAAGTGCCCCACTTTTATTAGCCTCCTTAAAGAATGAGATCTACTCTGCACCTACCTTCACTTTCACGAACAATTTCATCACGTCATATAAAGCCATATTTTATATTCCATGGAAAATAAAGTCTTGAATGAAACCAGTGAAATACTGTTCTGTAACATACCACCATTGGGCTAAGTATGGAGTAATTCACAGCAGAACTGCTACATAGTAAGCTAACTGCTATAAGTACAATGAGGCTCAAAGTCTCCATTAAGCTATGTTCTGAAAGAATGTTACCAATATGGTGTTGCCCATCCAAGAACTGCTGGGGAACAAAACCAACAAAGACCACCTTTGGCCAGCAGCATCTGGAATGGGTCAGAAACGCATGGGAGTAAGAAAGAATGGGATGTTGCAACTAAGGTGAGAGGGATGGGGAGGAGAAGAAGAAGAAGGAATCTCTCCTAACTGCTTTTTTGTTATATATGGCTTTGTGGAAGCTACGGAGATATACCAAGATGACTGAAGCCAACAGAATTCTTATTTCTCACCCCCTTCCTGATAATTAAGAACAAGGGTTAGCAGTAATCAACTTTCAAAATAAGAGCAGCAGTTGGCCCAATACTCAGCCACAGACTGGGCTGTACATTTGCTGTGTGACAGATACTAGGAAATATTATTAACATCAATTGTGCCTCAACAAAGGGATGAAACACGCCTTAGAAAATGCAGCAAAGGTAAAAATAAGGAAGCAAGTATTTCAAAGGTTTATATTTTGCTAACAGTGAGGAAGGAATTAAAAATAGTCTATTAGTAAATAGTAATTGTGGTAACAGTTGAAAAATGTAGCCATCTCAAAGATAAGGGTGTTTTTTTTTTTTTTAAGTCTTAAGATAATAGGATCTAGAAAGAAAAAAAGAAGTGGTATACCCAAAAGGAAAATGGTAAAAATAAGAGCTATAAAGATGATCAAATTAAGAATAAAAAGCTTAATGGAAGAGGAAAAGAATTTACAAGAGCTTTAACAAGGGTTAATTTCTACTAAATTTAAAAAATGTTTAAAAAAATTTTTTTTTAATTAAGACATTTAAAGCGTTTTTAAGCAAGGCCACCATCAAAACCCCAATGAATAAATGGATGAGAGATTCAGAAATTTAATTAAAGAGGAAATATAGAAAGTAAAAATCAAAAACCACCAACAACCAAAAAACCCCCAGACACAGAAACATTGTTAATAATTAAAGAAATACAAATGAAAGGAATAACATCAGCATATATTCCAGAAAAACTTTTTTTTTTAAACAATAAAAATCCTGGGATTTGGACTGGGAAAAATAATTCATTCATTACTGACATTAAAATAGCACATATTGAGGGTACCTGGGTGGCTCAGTGGGTTAAAGCCTCTGCCTTCAGCTCAGGTTATGATCCCAAGGTCCTGGATGCTTCCCCCCACCCCTCTGCCTGCCTCTCTGCCTACTTGTGATCTCTGTCAAATAAATAAACAAAATCTTAAAAAAAAAAATAGCACATATCTGGAGAGTGGTTTACTAATGAGAAAAAAACAGCGCATATGTTTGGTGATTCCACAGTTGTAATTTATCTAGGGATATAATTTTTTAAATGTGGATAATGCTTATAATAAAAACCAACTATAAACAATTTAAATGCCCCCTAATGGGGGAGCCAAGCTTATTGTAGTATACTGATATAATTGAATAATATGCCATCATTAAAAAGATAAATATGATACAGAAATGTCTATTCTCTTAAAATCATTAAGAGAAAAGTAGAACTAAATATGTAAATATATATACATACATACGAATACATACACAGAAGTATATAAAATTACTTTAAATTATGAACACTGAATATTGTAGTACCATTAAAAAGGTAAATATGGAGAAGCATATATAAAATTCTGAGGAAAGTAGAAAGATACACACATACATATATTTATTCTAATGATATAAATATATTCCAGCGTGAAACAAAATTCAGAAGGGAGCACAAAAATGAAACTGGATTTTGAGGTGTTTAAGATTTTTATTATGGGGGGCACCTGGGTGGCTCAGTGGGTTAAGCCGCTGCCTTCGGCTCAGGTCATGATCTCAGGGTCCTGGGATCGAGTCCCGCATTGGGCTCTCTGCTGAGCAGAGAGCCTGCTTCCCTCTCTCACTCTCTGCCTGCCTCTCCACCTACTTGTGATTTCTCTCTGTCAAATAAATAAATAAAATCTTAAAAAAAAAGATTTTTATTATGGGGGAATATTTTTCTAATTATAGTTATTTTCTTTTTAATTTTTTCCCCTAATTTTATAAAGTAGATTTGAACAGAAACTACTCCTAAAACCTGGAGAAAGGTATTTTCCATTGACATATTCTAGATTACAAGAAACCCAAAAGAAATTATGAATTTACAGACCCAGATTTCTCAGAGAGGGAAGTAGTTGAGTTTATAATTTTCTTAAAGGTTGCTGATATTTGATTTGTATAAGAATCCCTCTCCTTGAGAAGATCTTCAAGAAAAAAACTTAGTCCTTAGAATTTTCCTTTCTCTTTACAAATACGGAACCCCAAATTGCTGAGTGTAGCACTCACTGGTGGTATGCAGAAGTA
The DNA here is from genome assembly GCF_964662115.1 of Mustela nivalis. Classification (NCBI taxonomy): domain Eukaryota; kingdom Metazoa; phylum Chordata; class Mammalia; order Carnivora; family Mustelidae; genus Mustela; species Mustela nivalis. The sequence goes on along the minus strand of NC_139023.1, from coordinate 70,007,439 downwards.
ATATCCATGCAAGGAGACATTTCTTCTGACTGGCAATGAGCAAAATTACGTGGGTACAATACATAATTAGATAGATACGTAGATATGCATACTATACATACACACAAACTATTCAACCATACACACGTTCAGAGAGTAACCGTCTTTTAAGTTACGTAAGTATTGGTAGATAACAGCATGTCTTAGGGAGAGCTTTCCTAAGAGCAGTAAGAGCCCCAAGCTCATTCCTCTCTATACTCTAGCCACACTGACTACGTATGGGTTGGTTTCTTGACCATCTGAACACACTTTGCCTCAGGATCTTTGACCTTGCTGCTTTTTCTAACCGGAACACTATTTTCCCATACATTCGTAGGCTCAACCAGAGGTTATGTGCAAAATATTCAACAACTGGGACATTTTGGAGAAGCAAACAATTAGTCCTGACATGTGACCATGTCACTGAAGGACACTGGATTTAGAATTCATAAGACTGTACATGTGTCTGCAGACTTGGTGCCCACACTTCCTTCAGATCTGCACTCAGATGTCACCTCTTCAAGGAGGTATTCTCTGACAGCCTTATCTAAAATAGCATGTCTGTCATTATCTCACTTTTTTTTTTTTCTGGCCTGTAGCATTTATTACCTGATCACAGATTACAAACTTTTTATTGTCATTACTCTTCCCTAGCATGTAAGTTCCAATAGCAGGGACCTTGCCCACTCTTCTCCAGGTGCCTATGACCTCTCCTAGCTAAATCTAATGATCCCTGGTCAGAATGGGTCAGAATTCCTCTCATTTTTGAGTTTTCATCACAGTAATTTACTCTTCTTTGAGTCATTCACCTTTTTCCCCTTTAAGTACCAGAACATTAAAAAAAAAGAATGCTTAATTTTCCTTCTGTTTTTCTGGCTGTTCCTCCTCAATATCCTTCTCATCTCCCTGACCTCTAAGGACTGGCTAGAATGCTCCTGGGCTCCATCCCTTGGGGTTTCTCAGCTAGAATCACAGCTCTCAAGAACATCTATATGTTGATGACTCCCACATTCCTGTCTTCAGTCTGGAACTTCTTTCCTGGGCTCAGACTCATTTAACCAATCACCTGTTGAACATCCAAGGGAGATGTCATACAGGCATCCCAAATTTAACTTGTCTTGGACAAACTCCTTGCTCACCACACCCCACTCCCCCAAACATGCCCCCCTAAATACTCTCTAGCTCAGTAAATATTCATTTTTCCAGTTGGTGACCAAATACCCTAATCTCATCTTTGACGCTCCTCTTTCCCTCATGCCCCACATCTGGTCTGTTAACAAAATGTGTTAACTCATCCTTCAAACTGTACCTGGAATCTTATCACTTCTCACCACTCTGGTCTGAACCCCCATCACCTCTTACGTGGATTACTGTAAAAGCCTCTTAACCCATCTTTCTGACTCTTGGCTCTTTTCAATTTATAACAGCACCAGAGCCAGAATGATCTCATTAAACATAAGTCACATCATGTCATTTCTTTACTGGAAAATCTCCAATGGCTTCCATGTCACTTAGGTATGCTTATTAAGACCCAAAGGCTCCCTATGACCCAGGCCCTTATAATCTCTCTGACCTCATCTGTCAGAGCTCTCTCCTTTCCTTCATGCTACTACTCCAGCCACACTGCTCTCCCCTCTCTGGTTCAAACAAATCAGGAATGCTGCTGCCTCAGGGTCTTTGTACTTTTTTCTTTTTCCTGGAATGCTGTTTCCCAAATATGCACCTGGATGGCTCCTTTCCATCACCCAAAGTCACTTCCTTGTTGAAGTCTGACCCAGCTCGTCTATTTAAAATTGAAACTTTTCTGGACTGGTTTGCTTACATAACATTGATTTTGATGACATCTGCAGTGCTCCTGGTTTAATATAGCATTTTAATGGGAGGAGATGAGGCTTGAGGAGAAAGCACAGGCCAGATCATGGGAGCCCTGGTGAGCCAACCAAAGCTGGAAGGTGAGGAGGAGCCGGCAGGAGCTGTTAAGTAGCGACATGATACAAAATGACTACTTTGTTATAGTGATTCTCCTTTCAAACAAAGCATAGGAAATATCCAACTGTGGCATGATAGAAAGACTGATTATATTTTCCTAGAGATTTTAAGCAAACCTAAACTTTTCTTGGCCAAATTGCTTCTACTTATGACTCTGTGACTACGTTACACTTCAGCGATTATGTTCAATAAGTCTACTTCAAAGGGACCAATTAACTACAACTCTTGAACCACTCAGGATTTCACGTTAACTTTTCCCCATAAAGCTCAAAATTGCAAATACGAATTTGAGTAACCAGGGATCCCCAAATGAAGCAAGATTTTGCTTAACAGGAAAACCTTTAAATATTAAGCAGCACCATAAAATGATAGTGACATGAGCCCACCTGTGACCATGCTGAGAGGGGGTCTATTTCCTTTCTAAAGGAACAGAGTCCACTCAACTCCAGCAAACTGTTTCCAGACTTTTCTATTTTTTTAAGAAAAGCCAAAATTTGAATGTTTGTATGGTATCTTCCAAGTTCTGAAATATTGAAATGAAATCAAATCTTTCCACAATTGCATTCAACTCCAGCTGTGCCAATTTTCACCACATGATGGTTTTGAAGTTTAGGCTACCCAATCAGCCAGTTACTTACTAGCTTCTTAGACTCTCTATGCCTGTCTCAGTTTCCTTAACTTAAAAATCAGATAATAATATCTAGCTAATAAGGTTATAGGTCATGACCTAGTGCATGTCATGTACCAAGTGCTCAGAAAAGGTTACTATTCTCAGGATCATTTTTCCACGGAAAATAAACACTTAGATTCTTCCACTTAAAACTACTGAAGTTTCTGAGTCTACTGTTTCCTGACTGGCGCTCAATGCAGATCATGATTCTGAAAATGTCTTTGCAAATATGCAAATAGACAAGGAAAAAGAAGCAGGGCTTCCGCCCTTGTCAGTAAAAGTAAAATGAGGAACCAGGGTTAATATGTAGCGTAGAAGTCAACTTAAGGACATACACCCCAAATCATAAAATTATGAGCAAATAGGTATTAGCAAAATCCTAGGTAAAACTGAGAACCTGAAGGCAAGGGGCCTATGTGAGGTGATGGATTCTAAGGCAGGGCAGGGTGTAACTATACTGGAATTAAAATAAAGCAAAACAAAACACAAGGCAGGGCAGGATATGGGATGAGGCTGCACTGAATAGTTTCCTCAGGAAAATGAGCATTCAGGCAGGTTTCAAAACAGGACATGAGAGGATATTTAAATTGGTGACTCTATGGGAAAGAAAATTGATTAGGAGGTTTAGAAAGATATCATGGAAGTCATCCAAATGTGTGAAGCCCACATGTTAGATACATTTTCCTTGGCTGGAGTAGAACTCAGGAAAAGGAATAAGGGCCTGGGGCATTTGGTTATGAGGGGTGGTCACAAGAAGAGATTAAATCTGTCAACGATGATAAAAAGGAAAAAGAAAATGAGATAAATAATGCAGCCTCCTTTCCTCTGCTAACCCTGCCTCTTCAAGATGCTCTCCGCCTCTAAAGGATGATCCGCTTAAAATAGGGGTGTCTCAGTGGCTCACTCGGTTAACCACCTGCCTTCAGCTCAGGTTATGATCTCGGGGTCCTGGAATGGAGCCCTCCCTCTGGCTCCTCGCTCAGCAGGGAGTCTGTTCTCCCTCTGCCCCTCCCGCTTGCTGGTGCTTACTGTCTCTCTCTCATATAAATTCTTTAAAAACAAAAAATGTCCCTTTAACATCACACTGAAAGCCTACTCTCACCAAAGAGTATAAAAGCTGTGAGCACTCGGTCTATGAGCCAACTGAGATGTCCTATATTTATCTATACTTTTTTCCTTTTCTCCTTTCAAAAATCACACATTTGCTATAAAAACCGCACAATGGAGTTTAAGAGAAATATTTCAAATGAACAAAATTACTTCTAATTCCCACGGCTCACACAATGTTTTTCATTTTTATATCTTCTTGCCTAATTTGTGTCCATAAATCTGCTGATTTGTCAATTAACCATCACTATAGATTCAATCCCATTACCTATTGTGTTAACTTACCATGAACCCTTACCAATCCTCCCCCAGGTTTCTACAGTCATAATGACTGAAATGTCTGCATCATAGTTCATCAAGTTGATGCCCTCTGATTTAATAAAATATCGGGCATTTAAGTCATGTCCATTATTTTCTATCGCAGAAAACGCAACAATATGCATCATTTTACACACAAGTTTCTTTTTTCTTTTTTCTTTTGCTTTTAATGCTGTTGGACAATTTCCTCAGGATAAATTCAAAAGAGTAGAATGACTGGGCCAAAAGGTATGCACATTTTTATTTCCCTTTAATCTACATATATGAAGATAAGCATGATGGATCAACAATATGATAAGGAATCGTGAGCTATGGTTGCATAACCAAAGACATTTAGCCTGGTGTGTGATTTATACTGCCTTACATTTCAGGTCTAAAGATGCTCCATGACCTTGTAAAGGTCTGAACACACTAGAAACTGGTTGTTTCATAGAGTACAACTGAATGTCAAGACATATTTCCCTTCTAACACCCCCTGCAAAGTTAATGTGCTGATAGTAACGGCATAAGCAGTCACCTTGTTCTCTTCGGATAAATCGCCCAAGAGAGATGTGACAGTGAATCTGTAAGCCTCCAAATCAAATAAACAAGAATTATCCAATACTGAGAAATATGAGTAAGGCACAGCTCTGAACTACATTAGGCACTAATATCATAAAGGGATGAGGGCAGTGAGTACATAGATTGAATTGAAACCATAAATCATACAGAGCACTAGAAAAACTATTAAAGCAAATGTGATAATAAAGAATAAAGTCAAGGTTAAAAAACCTGTGCCATTTTATAAAACACTATTATTTTAAAATACAGGTGGAAAAGAAAGGTCCATGATACTATTATTGAAGAGCACAATTAATATGAAACAACTTTGGTCCTGGTGTTTAGTTGAGCAATTGGGATTAAGTGGTATGGAAGGAGTAGTGGTGTGCTGTAATAAAGATGAAGGGCCTTAGGAGTAATTACTAAACCTAGCTTCATGCAGGCAGTGTGAAATGAAGATTGGTTCGTTTTCTGGTTAATCTCATCAGGATAAAAGAACCAATTCCGGGAACTTGTCAACACTCATTTGACCACCCGGGATAATAAAATACTCAGGTTTAACAATCAGTTGTGGTTTGGGACACTGGTTTCTCGGTTTTATCTTTAACTACTTTCAAGGGAAGTTGTAGTCAAAGGTTATATAATGTTATAGAACTCCACTTCCAGGAGAATGGTGGATTAGATGCACTGAAGGGTCTTCTCAAATACAGGACAACTGGCATTTAAATGTTTTATTGCAGCTCTGAACTCATAGCTATTAAGAGAAATTCCCAACGTGAAAATAAACAAAAGATACTCAAGGGCCTGAAAAACTAGTGTTTTCCTGAGAGCAAATGCTGTTGTCAGTGCTATGGTAGGAGTCTGGGATATTAGGTAGCACCAAGGTGACGGAGGTGAGCCAGAGAGTCTCTGATGAGCCCAAGATGTGGAGCAGGGGCTACTAGGGTGGTCCTAAGTCAACAAGTCTGATGACAAGTGCTAACAGTCTTTGGAGAAAAGTACCTTAACTTAGACCTTCTAGTTTTTCAGTTTAACATTAACTAAATCTGAACTCCATCACAGCAACAGTCAGCAGAAACAACAGACAACTGAGACAACAAGGACCTCATATACTGGGATAAAACATAGCTATGGAAGACTTAAGAACATTTAAAAAATTACATCACAAAAATAAGCAATAGGAAGTAATAAAAATGATTAGGAGTCTGAAAAATGGAAACTTTGGGAAAAAAGATATCTACAGAAATAAAAATATGCTGTTCATGGTTTAATCCAGGTTATCCTAGGAAAAATACTCATCACGATTTATAATCTGGGTCCAACATATGCTTTCATTGTTTGCATTTTTAAGCTATTTTAGTAAATATAGAAAAGGGATAACAGTATTTAATACACTCATATGATAGTTTCAGAGCAAATAAATTTTTTTTTAAAGATTTTATTTATTCGACAGAGAGAGATCACAAGCAGGCAGAGAGGCAGGCAGAGAGAGAGAGAGGAGGAAGCAGGCTCCCTGCTGAGCACAGAGCCTGATGTGGGGCTCGATCCCAGGACCCTGAGATCATGGCCTGAGCCGAAGGCAGCGGCCCAACCCACTGAGCCACCCAAGCGCCCCAACAGAGCAAATAAATTTTATACCATTAAACATCAGTAAATTTTCTTTGGTTTTCAAAAGACCTCTTAAAAATGAGTCGCGAGGTATCAATTCTTAAAAATAGTTAAAATTGCCCACAGAAGAAACCCAAATACTAAAGTTTGGTACAAAGGACATGGAGGATGAAGTAACCATATAAACAGAGCTGAAGACAGAATTAGGAAATAGAATGATGAATCAGAAGAAATTATCCACAGTGCAGCACACAGACTTGGAGAGAGCAATATGCAAAAGAGGCACAGAGATGTGAAGGAGAGAATGAGATGGTCTAATATAGAAGGAGAGTCTCAAAGGAGAAACTAAATTGTCAATCACTATGTTGTACACCTGAAACTAATATAATATTTTATGTTCACTATATTGCTATTAAAGTAAAATATATATATATATATATATATATATATATATATATATTTTTTTTTTTTTTTTTTTTTTTTTTTTAATGAGCAAGCACCTGGGTGGCTCAGTTGGTTAAGCAACAAACTCTTGATTTCAAGCCCAGGTCATGCTCTTAAGGTTGTGAAATGGATCCCCACATCAGGCTCCATGCTGGGCTTGGAGCCTGCTTAAGAGTCTCTCTCTTCCTCTCCTTCTGCCCCCCAACCCTAACTCATGCTCTCCAAAAAAAAAAAAAAAATTAATTAAAAAAAAAAGGAAAAACTAGATTAAGATTAAGAGATGCAACAGTTCGAAGTCTGAGGCTTTTCTATAACTGATTAAGAAAAACAAATACAGGAAGTCCTCTTTATTAAATGACTCAAGAATTCACACTTCAAAAACTGTTGTAATCATGCATTTTCTGCACAGATGCACATTTTGAAGAAAACATTATGCATCTTTGGTCAGCAGTTACTGAATGTCTAAGTGTCAGGAACTGGTCCGGCACTAATTTACCACAGCAGTGCCTGACAGTTAAGGTGTGCCTCTCTTTATGCAATTGTTGACCGGAAATTCTGAATAAATTATTTTTATTGCATCCTATTTTAGTGTAGTATATATTGCTATTTTGAAATATCCTATTACAGAGCTCTTGATAAGAGGGAACTCTATAAAACAAATATTCAGGAACTATAATTTCTCACATACATTTTCTAGAAACAAGATTTAAATACCTATCTGTGAAAGTAGCTATTTTTGTAATTGTTGCTAACATAGACCTCAAAATAATACCTAAACACCTGCCCAGGTCCTTAAAATAGAAGGGTGTGGGCTGGCAAGAGGGAGATGGCTGAGCAGTGAGCACTGACAATCTTTGCCAGATCTTCCAAGGTCTTTTTATACCTCAAAGTGTCTTACGTTGCTCCTCCTTCCTGTTCTCTGAGGTGTTGTGGCACATTTTAAAAACATGCAGCAGAATGGGGAACCAATAAATTTGCATTCCTTTTCTCCTCTAAGGAATCCACAACTCTTTCCTGAGGAGCCAGAGATGTGAGGGAGGAGAAAAAAGCCTCTCATTCTGCTCAGTCTCCGCCATTTTCCCCAGAGATCCCAGGACTCAGGATAAGGGTAGAGAACCAGGGCTTCTTAGGGCTTCTTGGCCTGCCTTCCCCTTACTCCTCACATACCCCTGCATGCCTTTGATGATGGTATTACACAGGGCCCAAGATTTCAGGGAAGAAGAAAATCTACCCACATAAAATCCATAGCTGGATTTGTAAAGAATTAGGCATGATTCACTAGAGTGTAATTGCTTCAAAATGAAGGGTTGAGCTCAGTCTTGATTATTCAAATTTGAGCTGTGTGCTCTCGGGCCAGTTATTTAACCTGTGTTTCTGTTCCCTTATCTTTAAAATGAGAATAAAAATAGCACCTATCTCACAGGGGTTTTGTGAGGTGTAAAGGATACACCCTTAGGGTCCACTGTGTCCAATTTTAGCTTTTGAGATTCATTTTGAAACAATACTTAGTGCCTACATATGGTAGGCAATCAAATGCTATTTTTTAAATGTTATTTTTAAGATGTATTTATATAATTATAAGCTGTATTTAAATATTTTATGTAAACTTATCTGTATAATTATATATTATAATTTTCAAATAATTAAAATCTAGAAGGATAGAACTGAAAAGGTTCACAGTGGTTATTTCTGAGCGAGGGGTTTAGGCTTGATTCCTTTCTCCCATTATTTATCTAAATGGATTTTATTTGTCTGCAATTAATATGTATTACCAATATACTTATAAAAAGAAAAACTTTAAAAACCATAAATAATTAAAACAATCATTTTAGTCTTCCCTAACTATAAATATGCTGAGAAAAAATTTTATCTTTATGTGACTAAGCTTATTTAACTTTTATAAACATATTTAACTTTTTGAGTTAATGAAAAGTAATCCTCTTGAAAAACACTATTATCACTAAAAGACAATATAATTTCTTTGGTTAACATGTGTTTGCTCATATCAACGCAAGTTTCCAGAATCCTTCTTGGCTCTAAAGAAAAGGTAATAAATATAACTATATTCCTTGACTTTCAATGCATCCAATGGTGTTATAGTTAGATTATCAGAACATTAACATTTCAAAAAAGTACATTGTGTGGCAATGTGAAATTTACAGGGTTTTTTTCTTAAACATTTTATTTATCTGAAATAGAGTGTGTATGCCACTGCAGAATGGGGGGGAGGGCAGGGTAGAGGGAGAGGGAGAAGAAGACTCCAAGCTGAGCAGGGAGCCCAATGCAGGGCGGGATCCCAGGACCCTGGGATTACAACCTGAGCAGAAGCTTCACTGACTAAGACACCCAGGCACCTCTGTAGTTTAATTATACACATGTAAGAATCCGACACATCACAACCACTGATGTAGTTGTCAAAATTAAGCAAGGGATGGAGGGAATACATCCAGTTAGATGCTCTGAGAGCTAAAGTGGGTTAATTTGAAAACAGAAGATTAACTATCTCCCATTCTGATTCCCCAGCTGGGTGTTTCTAGCCATTCATACATGACAATGGTGCAGAAGCAACTAATTAGAGTTGCTAATCAAGAGTAACAATGGGACAGATGATTGAAAACTGGAAATCACCAAAGAATCAATCTTTCTGGTTTTAAAGATTTGAGAGAGTGTGAGAGAGAGAGAAAGGGGGCTGGGGGGAAGGGGCAGAGGGAGAAGCAGACTCCCCACTGAGCAGGGAGCCCAATATGGGGCTTGATCCCAGGATCTGGTTCATGACCTGAGCCAAACGCAGAGGCTTAACTGATGGAGGCACCAAGGTGCCCCTCTTTCCAGTTTTAGAATGAAGTTGTGATTTGTTTGGCAAATTTATTTTCATAATTCTGGGAACAAGCAGCTTAGCCATATATGGAGAAACTGAAGGAAGTTGGTGAGTATTCAATTTCTTCTTTTAAAATCATTAAGCAAGTAATTCACGTCAAGGTAATTAAGAACATCACGCTTTATTTGCTTTCTGTGGAGGAACTTTGATCATCAGAAAAGAACCCGAAATGGTCTGTTGATTAATATGTCTCTGGTCCTTTAAAACACAGTACTTGACACACAAGTCCTGCTGGATAGCTGGTGAGAGCTGCAGCAGCCTCCCACCTCTGCCCTTCAGACACATTCTTTCCTACCCACCTGCCTCACTGGCCTCCCTGTGACTTCCCTGGGGTCCTAAAGACTGCTTACCTCTAGCGCATCAGTGGTCCCTTTACCAGAGCTCCTGTCTGCTGGTGTCTTCCCTCCTCTGCTTCCTGCCAGGCAAACCCGGGCAAGAGCCCGACCCTCTGCTCTTGGCAACCTGTGCCACCCATAGAACCAAGACCCTTTTGCTCTGCAAGTTGGTGGTGGGGGGGGGGTGGAGTCTAAACTTCTCCCCATAGGACATAACAACTCCATATGATTTTCTTGTAATTAAAAGCAACACTTACCCTTTAATAAAACAGAAATAAGCAATAGGATGTCACTCCGGCTGTGATCCCATGAGCTACTAAAACAAATCCGTGCACAAAACAGAGTATATATTATCAATAAACTGTAGGCACAACTTGTATTCTGATCCTGATGTTCTCCATAGCTGTATTCCAATTAAGATGACTGAATACCTTTCATTTTTCTCCATATACAGGAGACGTATTCCCAAAGGAAACCTTTAATTACAGGCTTCTTATTATAAAATTACTACACATTTATTGTAAAGGTTAGGGAAATACACCGAGGACGACAAAAGGGAGAACTGGAGGAAGCGTAGGAGGTAAGGGGAGGAGACCCCTACCCTTAAATCTCACCATTCAGGGACAATGCTGGGACTATTTTGGTGGCTTTTCCAAATTGAGCATATACCCTCTGATTTTTCATCTGCACTTTCCCACAAAATACATTGCAAACATACTTTACTCAATACGTAATCGCCGGCATCCTGCTGGGCAGTTCCATGCAGCGGGCTAAAGGGCAAGAGTCTGGAGTCAGATTGTCCTGTATCTCTGTCCAGCCTCCACAGCTTACTAGTAATGTCACTAAATGGTCCTATGCCTCAATGCCCTCATCCTTAACGTGGGGGAAAAAACTACAGTGCAAAGGATTGTTGTGAAGGTTAAACACAATACTGTAGACAACTTATGTAGCACCGTGTCTGTAACATAGTTAATTACCATTGACTGACTGGTAGGTCTTCCCAGCTGCCACAGTCACCTGCACAGCTAGACTGTGGAAGCTTCCTGAAGGCAAACTGTGTCTTTATGGCCTTTGTGGTCCCAGAGCTGGTCAGAGTGGACACATGAGAAAAGAGGGTTAATGACTGAACGGCTGGCTGGTGTGTTAACTAGCAGGAGACCAGGGAGGTTTTAGGCAACAAACGGATGTCGTTAAACATCTGGAGAACATGATCTAGCTCCAGTGAGTCTGAGCCCATAAGGTTTCTCTACAAAGCTCTGAGAGAAACAGGAGACATTCTGGTCCACCCTTGGATCACGTGGTTAGTTCTTCCACACTCAATCCACATCGTCTTCCTCTCACTGGACAGCCTGTTCTGTAGCCCCTGTTACTTCTTACTGGTCCCCCTGCTCCCTGGAATCTTCGTGGCCACCAACCACACAGCTGGGGAGAGGGGTAGGTGACATACGTTTAGCCAGATCTTTAATTCCTTAGCCCCTCACCTCTCTCCTACCCATCCTTTGATCTCTTCCAGATACAAATTTCAATGACTGAAGTTCTGTATCATTTCCACAAAGTCGAAATATACCCGTTTAAAAAAATATTGTTGACCAGTCAATCTTATGGAAATTAATGTTGCTGATTTGTTTTCAACCACAGAGTCAGATAGTTTTTTAATTTAACAGAACATGTGCTTTCACCAGAAGTTTAATAGTTTTACCCTGAGGTCCAATTTTCCTGCATTTCTCTTTAGAACTCAACCCAGTTGCAATTTTATTTTTTGCAGTACCTTTTTTCTAACATTATAAAAGTGTTTATTGAATGCCATCAGCTTTTAAGAATTCTCATCGAGGGGTGCCTGGGTGGCTCTGTCGGTTAAGCATGTGACTCCTGATCTCAATTCGGGTCTTGATCAGAGCATCCTCAGTGCAAGCCCCATACTGGGCTCCACATTGGGCATGGAGCCTACTTAAAAATAAAGAAAAAATAAAATAAAAATAAAAATAAAAAGAATTCTGGCTGAAATTTCAGCTTCAGCTGTATATGGAAAGTGAAACAGAAAGTTATGATAATTTACCCAAACATCTAATTGCAGACTCTGGTTATGTTGGAAAAGTTCACAATTAAAAAATCATCTTTTATCTGTGCACTCACACCTCAGAAAAAAAAAGGCAACTTTAACAGTCTTTAGTGCTCATGTTTCTGGTTTCTAATATTCTCAGTCAATTCTTTTAGTTTTCAGAGAAGTATCTGGTTAAAATTAGAATTCACAACAAAATGTGATTTTTACTTAATATTATAAAACTGAATATTTACTTTGGTATATAAAAAAGGTAGGTCTGTTTTCCAAATGAGTTATATGATTGTAAGATAAAAAAAGAAATAATCTGGGGTGCCTGGGTGGCTCAGTCAGTTAAGCCTCTCCCTTTGGCTCAGGTCGTGATCCCAGGGTCCTGGGATTGAGTCCCACATAAGGGTCCCTGCTCAGCAGGGAGACTATTTCTTTTCCCTCTTACTTTGCTGCTCCCCCTGCTTGTGCTTTCTTGCTTTCTGTCAAATAAATAAAATATTTTTTAAAAGATCCCTTGGAGTATAAAGAAAGAAAAAAAGAAGGAAGGAAGAAAGAATCTGGACTTAATAAAAAAATATTTTAATGAAGCTTTCAAATCCTTTACACATTATTTCTAAATAGCTTACACTGCAATGTTTTACTACAAAAAACATTCATCTTCATGACTGAGAAAGCTGGCTATAAAACACAACTAAATAAAATATATTTTAGCTTAGAAGATTCTGTGCAAGAAGGATTACTACAGGTAATTGTCAAATATGTAATGAATTGCAATCAAATATGAGATTAAACACAAATATCAAGAGTCATATAAACAGGAGGGGTATGGTGGTTTTGGTCTTACATTGTATCATCTACCAATGTAAATTACATCAAGATATGAGAAATTCAAAGAGTTGGGGGGAAGGGTGCTTTGCATTCTCTCTCCTGTGCTGCTACAGCTTGGGTATACATTCACATAAGATCCCATGAGATAGTGGACTAAATCTCCATCTTTTATGACTGCAGGGAGGTTCCAATATTTTTTCCATAACATTTCAAAAAATAAATTTTGAGCTACTGAGCTCTTTGTTCACACCTTGGGGATAAATAAAATACATTCTTAATGAAAAGGATGCTTGGAAAAAGGACTCATTAACTAATATTAAATGTTACCAAATATTTATATGGCACCAAAAGAAATAATTCTTGAAAAATCATCAGACTAGGGCTATGCACTATTTAAGCCCAGTATGACTCACAATAAACAAAATGTAATATGGCTTTTCTAAAAGATGAAATGAACATAGCACACATTAGTGAGAAAATGTCACTGAACTCAATGTCGAAAATGAGGACTCAGAGAAAATCAGTTATAGCATATCAAAGAAAAATGTTAATAGATTAGCATCACTTCAAAGGAACCTGGCAAATTTAGGCTCACTCTGCCTAAAGAGCATAGGGACAACTACACATGAAAAATTTTAAGAAATAATATAGAAGCAATAACAAAGTATTTTATCACACTTTAAATGAGTCATTAACAAATTTATTATAGCACATTCCACCTACTCACAAAAGGAACTGAATTAAGCAGGCTCTACCCCCATTGGTATAAACTCAATTTCAAAAGTAAAGGAAATGCCTCTCCCAAGTATATAGATTTCAAAATCTAATGAATTAATTGAGCAAAAGAAACCAACCAGATAATTAAGAGCTGCATTTGTTATAAATATACTTCTCAAACAACTCGTGGCTCTCTTTTGATTTCTTAGGAATTGAAGATTTGGGACTTATTTTCCACTAGAGTAGAAAAACAATCTTTTTTTTTTTTTTAAAGATATTATTTATTTATTTGACAGACAGAGATCCCAAGTAGGCAGAGAGGCAGGCGGAGAGAGAGAGAGGGAGTAGCAGGCTCCCCAGTGAGTGGAGAACCAGATGCGGGACTCCGTCCCAGGATCCTGGAATCATGACCTGAGCTGAAGGCAGAGGCTTAACCCACTGAGCCACCCAGGCACCCCAGAAAAACAATTGAAAAAAATTTTTTTTTAAGAAAATGAAATGCATTATGTCCAATGAAAAGTAGGACACCAAAGTAAAGAAAAACTATAGTAAAATTTATTTCTTAAATGCCTAAAATGAGGAGTTTTCCATTTGGGTTTTTATGTAAAATTGCTATTAAGTTTCTTTGTAACATAAAAGAAATACACACACACAGACACATATGCTAGCAGCAAGTCTGGAAGGTATACATATGTATAAATCACCTGGACTGAAAAATCATTCATAACAGTAGGCTTAGAAGCAGCACCTCTAGACATGGCATCCAGCCAAATGACCTTCACCCTGTGCATTCTTTAGATAGTGAGTCTCTATATGGGAAATTTTGTATTCTGCATTTTCCCCCCAGATAACATTGAATTTGTTGGCTTCTTTTAATGATGGCAAAGATAATTTTAATGATTCATATTCATAAATTTGTGCAAAGAACTATTTCATTAAATGAATCATTAACAAATTAATTTATTTCTAGCCTGTCCTACCTACTCACCAAAAATCTAATTTTGTAGAAGCTACTTACTTCAACTGATATAAACCCAATTTCAAAGCTGAAGGAATTGCCTGCCCAAAGGACATGGATTTTGAATTCTACTGAAGCATGCAAGGCTTACTTCATCATCTTCCTCTTTGTCCTTACGTGTAGGTTGTGTCTTAAGTTTTTATTTTCTCATAAGTAAATGCAGACAAACACCTCTGTGTGTAAAGCCAAGTTATTTCCTTATTATAGGGTCTCAAAAGTTAAATTGGAGGACAGTTGGATTTTTAAAGTTCTTAATAAAAACAAGCAAATTGCTCTTCTGAAAGATTGTGCTACCTTATATTTCTAGGAGTCACAGGTAAAAGTCTGGTCTGAGGCTGAAACTGTTTTATTTATTTATTTGTTTGTTTTTAGGCTGACATTGTTTTTAGTTCTTCAAGAGGAGCCTGATAAAAGAGGAGTCTGTGAGAAAAACAAAACAAAACAAAACAAAACAAAACAAAACAAAAAAACCTGACGACTTAGAACACACGATGTACAGGTTATCATGCTAGATTCTAAAGGCAGAAAAATGCAGCATTGTTCTCTTTGTAGATTTTACACTCACAACTTAGAATGTGTGTGCCTATATGTATACGTGTGTCCGTGTGTGTGCATGCAGATCTGTCTCTGATGGTTGGGGGGTTTGTAATTCCAAAATTGAGTAACCAACAGTCATACACCATTTATTTTAGCTTGAGGTTTTGGTCTTAGCCTTTCCTGTTCTTTGAACTATAAAACAAAATGTCAGCCGAC
The DNA here is from genome assembly GCF_964662115.1 of Mustela nivalis. Lineage (NCBI taxonomy): Eukaryota > Metazoa > Chordata > Mammalia > Carnivora > Mustelidae > Mustela > Mustela nivalis. The sequence continues at coordinate 69,992,166 of NC_139023.1, read as the reverse complement.
CGGTGGCTCCATAAACTGATTTAATCTAAGTTAAAAAACAGACTCCCCTGACTGAACCAATCAAGTTGAACACTTCTTTTTATTCTTTTTACTTTTTAAGTTCTACTTAATAACCATAAAGCATGTTGAATATTTGCTGTATATGAGATGCTAAATACTGAGCTTATCTTAGCTAATATGATGCTGGTAACAACCCTAAGAGTTAAGAAATATTCAATCCCTCATTTAACATCTGAGAAAGCAAGGGCACCTAGCTAGTGGCAGAAGTGGGATCTGAACCTTTGTGAACTAGGTTAAGAAAATATCCACTCTTCCACTTACTATATAAATAGGCTTTTGAAAATCTTACTCATTATTGGCTATCTAAGTCTGTATTTTGGCCTATAGGTTGTGAATACTAGGAGGTCAAAGGTAAGAACTCGAAAGTTTGTACATGGCTTCCCTCCACTAAAAAAACCTAATTAGTTACATTTCTGTTACTGTTGTATTTAAAAAACCAGTAACAAAAGGCAAACTATGGCTTTATAAAACACAGTTTAACAGCCTGGCAATTCTTAAATAAATTCTACGTATACCACAAGGCTCAATGTCTCCAGATCAACTTGTTTCTCTCATTTCAGCCAGGAACCTGAACATCCTGGGTTACTGCAAGCTAAGGTGTTGGGCAGCCACAGCTCTGGGCTCTGTAATTGCAGAGGTAGAGGCAGGAGGGAAAGTGACAGAAATAAACATAAAGGAATTCCCTGAGACTGACATCTGAATGTTTTGGACTCCTCTCAAAACAGGAAAAAAATCCATTCAAAAATATTTGAAACAGTAAGTCAATCAGAGAAAGACAATTATCATGATTTCACTCATGTGTGGAATTTAAGAAGCAAAACAGAGGAGCATAGTAGAAGGAAGGGAAAAATAATACAAGATGAAATCAGAGGGGAAGACAAACCCTAAGAGATTATTAATCATAGGAAACAAACAGGTTGTCAGAGGGGAGGTGGGGAGGGGAGGGGTAACTGGATGACAGACGTTAAGGAGGGCACATGATGTGATGGACACTGAGTATTATATGAGACTGAGGAATCTCCAAATTCTACCGCTGAAACTAATAATACACTATATGTTAATTGAATTTAAGTGTTTTGTTTTGTTTTTGTTTTTGTTTTTTTAATGTTTGCTAAGAGAGGAGATCTTAAAAATTCTCAGCACACACAAGAAATTTGTTGACTATGTTTGGTGACAGATGGTAATTAGACTTATTGTGGTGATTATTTTGCAATATATTAAAATATCAAATTGTTATGTTGTATACCTGAAACTAACATGGTATGTCAATTAGAAGGGCGCCTGGGTGGCTCAGTTGGTTAAGCGTCTGCTTGCCTTTGGCTCAGGTCATGATCCCAGCGTCCTGGGATCATGCTCCACATCCGGCTCCCTGCTCAGGAGAGCCTACTTTTCTCTCGCTTTTGGCTGCTCCCCCTGCTTGTGTTCTCTGTCAAATAAAGAGATTTTTAAAAATCTTAAAAATATATATGTCAATTATACCTCAATTAAAAAAAGGAAGAAGAAAAAAATATTTGAAACAAACAGTTCCTAGAATTACGTACAGAAAACCCTCATCTGTAATATATTTCAACTTTCCTATTCCAGCTTCTAACTGCTTAACAAGGCAAAATTTAAAAGGCAATGAATTAGGCAGAATGCTTTAAGAAGAAAGTCATTATAATTTATTCTTCAAAGATAAACTGGACTCAGCAGTTTAATAAGTTTTCTACTTATGAGGTCAAACGTTGGAAAAACTGGCCTTGACATCCTCAAGACAACTAGGGTAAGAGATCAATGGTCATTTCTCTTTGTCTATCAGACTCCCAACTCCTTTGACTTGTAGCCCTCCACCTAACCACACAAAGCCATACATCTTGATTATGATCCCCCAAGTAGAGACAATGTACACCCGGCACATCCATCTTTATTTTGATGTTGAAATTGGCTGGAATCCTCTATCTTTCTACAGTCACCTCTGAAAAGCCTTTTTTTCCCCTGAAGCTGTTCTTGCTAAAATAACACTCTGCAGGCATTTTCTCTGCATGGGTAGCTTCCTCTCCCCAATCTTTTCATTGGGATTATCTTCCAACCCTTTTCAGTGTTATTTGATTCATCTGATCCAAGTGTGTTCAATTTGGGAAGGGATGAATCAGCATGAACTTCCTCCTCCTGCTGTTAAATTATTCTTCCTTATGACCCTTCTCCTCTGGATGCAGGAACAGTAGAGCAAGGTGCAACTGTTAAAAGCTATCATTTGTGCGGTATATATGTAAAAAAAAGCAGTTTGTTCCTCAGCAATTTTAGCACTATACCAAGTTATACTTTAAATTCCAGAAGAGTATAACTCTATCACATGTAAGGTCCGTTCATGCTTTGCAGAAATAGTAATGTTTTCTTTCCAGAGGGAAGCTCTCAAAAGGGATTATTGCACTATCAATAAATGAGCAAACAGCAATTCAGATACTGAAGCCTAATGCAAAAACAGGATACCAATGTCTCCTTTATGTAACTATTTTTTAGTGTACACTTCCCAAATACTTCATAGACACAAATACAAACATGGCTTAATACTAAAGCAGTTAGCCATATCAAGAATTCATAATAAACAAAAAAAAAACTCGTGATAAACTTATATTTTAAATCAAGTGTTCATGTTCTAAATTTTTCTAAGCAGTTACAGCACCTTAGAAAGCATCCTGCTGTGACAATTTCTGAAACTATAAGATCTTTGTAATATTAGATCTCTAATAGATTTTTACATATTTTTTTTGCAAAGATTCGCCCCTAAACACTAAAGACATAGAAGCCACAAAACAGAAATAATGTAAAATACTTGGTTGACTACTCAGGTAAATTAGTATCAAGTCTGAACTTTTACCACTGAGGACCTACAACATATGCTTTTAAATAACTTCAGACTAATTACATGCAAGGAAGTCAAGGCTTGCCTAATTCCATTTTTATGTGGAATTGCTTTAATAAGAAGTAATAGCCATTAGAATATTATTTGCTTCTTATTTGTAAAAGGATGAATACAAATTGACTGAGGTTGTCTAAAAAATTTACTCTTTGGCAAAAACACGAAATCATCCTTAAACTCTTAGCACTGTAAGTCAAAATTATTTCATTCAGAAAACAGGTCAGCCCCACAGAAACACCATTGAGTAGATGAGCTTTACTGCAGCTCCAGTAAATTCCAGATAGATCAGCTTTACCGTAACCTGGCAACTCACGGCAAGAGCTCTTGTTTCTTGGATTCTTCAAGTCAAAAGTCTGTGGCTGGGTATGTCCATATGGTGGAAACAGTCTGACTACCACGCAAGAACCAGAAGTTCTAGGCTAAGTATTTAGGAACTGTCTTGACGTGATCAAAACCAGACACAGGGCACTTTGATTAAATTCAGGGCATATCATCTCCCTACTACTGAGGAAAAAAAGTCCTTGGTCTTATTGACCTAGATGGGTTTTCTTGATCAGTCAATATCACTGTGTTAATGATTTGGTTATTTTGCAAATGACTGAACTATAACTTAATAAAAGGTAACATTTTAGAGCTTTCACCTTTGATTTCCATTTCCATGTTCAGAGAGGATAACTTCTCAAAGGATTTTTATGCTAAAATGGAAAAGTCTCAAGAATCCCAGAGAAAATGCCAATAAAAAGTTTTTCGGTCATCCAAGGATATAGGTAAAAATCAAAGATCTCTGGAAAAATTCACATATGAAAAATATATTTTTCTATCTCTAGGGTAGAGTCAAGACTCTTCTTAATGAACGAAACTGGCTTCTGTCACTCAAATGATATGGCAAGTTTAAACACTGAGGTTGAGCAAACAGAAACGAATGTCTCCCAGGTTATTACTGCTACATTTTGTCTTTTAAAGAAATTTTAAAATAGGGTAGCATTTTCCGTGTAATTCTAAAAAGCTGGAGACCTCACACACTTTCACATTATAGACCAAAAAAAAGGAAAAATATAAAGGAAGGCAGAAGGCAATGTGAGAGGAAGGAAGAGAGGTTAGGAAGGAAATATATTGCTAGAGAAAGCAGTATATTTTTGGTCTCAAGTTGAATTAATTTACTAATTAACTTTTTTTTTTAAAAAGATTTTATTTATTTATTTTACAGAGAGAAATCACAAGTAGACAGAGAGGCAGGCAGAGAGAGGGGGGGGAAGCAGGCTCCCCGCTGAAGAGAGCCTGATGTGGGACTCGATCCCAGGACCCCGGGATCATGACCTGAGCCGAAGGCAGCGGCTTAACCCACTGAGCCACCCAGGCGCCCTACTAATTAACTTTTTAAAAGTGTATTTATTTATTTGACATAGAGTGTGAGAGAGAGAACATGAGCACGGGGCAGAAGGAGAGGGAGAAGCAGACTCCCTGCTGAGGAGGAAGCCAGAGACAAGGCTCTATCCCGGGATCCTGGGTCATGACCTGACTGGGAGGCAGACGCTTCACTCACTGAGCCACCCAGGCTCCCCTTAAATTAATTGAAAATAGAGAATACATCTAAATGTGGAATTTTTAAGTGTGGTAACATTCTTCTACAAAAACACAACATCCTATGGTTCTTGAAAAGACATGTGTTCAGAGATGGGGGTCCTTTCATGGGTTACCATGAACGACCTACACAATATTGGGCAATGGAGATGCTTCCATCGAATTGAAAGCAATCACGGTGGGAGCGCTTGTTCTTCCAGAGTAAAGGCCATTCACCACCACTAAAATCTCGACAACGCTGCGGTTGACAATACTGCACAGTCCCAAAGATGGAAAGTTATTTTTATTTTTTTTAAAGATTTTATTTATTTATTTGACAGAGAGCACAAGTAGGCAGAGAAGCAGGCAGAGAGAGAGAGGGAGATGCAGGCTCCCCGCTGGGCGGAGAGGCCGATGCGGGGCTCAATCCCAGGACCCTGAGATCATGACCTGAGCCGAAGGCAGAGGCTTAATCCACTGAGCCACCCAGGTACCCCTGGAAAGTTATTCTGTCAGAGCTTCCACTGTTGAGTTCTGGCAACAATCACGTTTTTTCTTCTAAGAGGTTAAAAAAAAAAAAATCAAATACAAATGAAAGATTCTGCCATCATTTCCAGCAATGTCGAGGGCACCACTATTCAAACTTCAAGTGTGTGTTCCAACCGCCTGGGCATCTTGTTAGGATCCAGATTCTGATTCAGTAGGTTGGGGGCCTGAGATAGTGCATGACCACGAAGCGGCACCTGCTGCTGCTTAACACAGTAAAAGCAGAAAGACGTTGTGGCGCTAGGAGACTTTTTCCACCACAGCCTTGCAACAGGAGTTGCTGCAATAGGTCAAGTTTTTTACATTTTGAAAGAGACTGGTAAAGGTGCTGTACATTATGAAAGGATGACATTCCTCGCTACCCACTGACAACTTGTGATAAACTGAGTTTAACGAACCTCATTTGCGGGCTGAAGGTCTCTGCAGAGTCATTACAGATGGCTGTAGCTTAACAGAGACGGACTATGTGCACAATGATGAAAACTCTAATGTCTGTGTCTAGCATGTTGTGGTTCAGGCATGTGTGTTTTCAGTGGGACAAAAAGGAAAGGAAGATGCACCGTGTGTATTTATAGTTTATCTTTGGGAGCACCTGGGGGGCTCAGTTAAGCTTCTGACTCTGGATCTCAACTTAGGTCTTCATGTTGAGGTCGTGAGTTCAAGCTCTGCGTTGGGCTTCCCGCCCAGCGTGGAGCCTACTTAGAAATTAATTAATTAACTGATAAAAAGTAAAGTTTATTTTTGCTAAGTTGCCCTCCTCAAACATTCTGTCTAGTATCAAGTGACAGGACATCAGTACTTCAAGTAGTGTACAAAAAAGGCAATCACAAATGTAATTACATTTGAGAACAGCTTTTGCAGAAACATTTGAAAACTAAATTATAAAATAGGTATGAAAAGCACACATTTAGTTTACCATCCCTATCCAAAGCTGTTACCAGTTTCCAGTCTCATTTTCACTCAGTGCACCTCTATAACCTACAAGCAAGATGAGCACCATATACCATCAGCTAGTGGTAGCTAAATCACGTCCGGGAATCACAGCCTGAGAACCAAGAAAGCTTCAATATTTAAAACCAATTATGGGGCACCTGGGTGGCTCAGTGGGTTAAAGCCTCTGCCTTCGGCTCAGGTCATGATCCCAGGGTCCTGGGATCGAGGACCACATCGGGCTCTTTGCTCCTTGGGGAGCCTGCTTCCTCCTCTCTCTCTCTCTGCCTGCTTCTCTGCCTACTTGCGCTCTCTGTGAAGTAAATAAATAAAATCTTTAAAAATAAATAAATAAATAAATAAATAAATAAATAAAACCAAATATTTCGGATTCAAGCAAGGTGGATGACGTCATCACAGAGGACCATACCATACAGGATCCGTTACCTATGACTCCTTAGGAATCCAGGCATCGTGTGGGTCGTGGTATTGCTGTCCGCCCAGTGGTGACATTCATCACAGCTACTGTGACAGAGCTAAGCGAGGCATGGTACCAGTAAGAGGGAAAAGCAACAGCAACCATCAAGCAGAGATGGCTTTGGAAAGCAAGAGAAAAGGCCCCTCTACGGCCACAGCCAGTCTCTGTCAGCTTCCTTGGCAGGGTCACGGAAAGCAGCAGTGACCACCCAGAGACAAGATGACAAACGGGTAAGCCTGACGTCTGACAGGGCAGCACCCCTTTTTCCATCCTCCCTAACCTTTGTTTCCAGCTGAACCCAAAGTTCTCACATAGGCCTCATGCTGGAGGTAAAATGTTGGGGGACCAATGCTTACCTGCTGAAATTGTTGTGCCTCAGTTTCTTCATTTTTTTTTAAAGATTTTATTTATTTATTCAACAGACAGAGATCACAAGTAGGCAGAGAGGCAGGCAGAGAGAGAGAGGAGGAAGCAGGCTCCCTGTTGAGCAGAGAGCCCAATGCGGGGCTCCATCCCAGGACCCTGGGATCATGACCTGAGCTGAAGGCAGAGGCTTTAACCCACTGAGCCACCCAGGTGCCCCCAGTTTCTTCATTTTTATAACATAGCAATAGCATAGCAGTTCCTGGGGAATGCGGAAAAAAATGAGAAGTGAAAAGACAAGACTCCGGTCCAAGTTATTCATTATTAATTGCTACTCACAGATGTACAACGGTTTGTAAAATGTATCACTGGGATTGCTACGTGAATCTATGTAGCCAACTAAAATACGGTGCTTGGTGAAAAAACCTGGGGAAAATGGCAGGCTGGCTTCCCCCCGCCCCCCCCCCTTTTTAAAAGAGTTTGTTTATTTGAAAGAGAGAGAAAAAGAGAGAGAAAGCCAGCAGAGGGAGAGGGACAAGCCGCCTCCACACTGAGCATGGAGCCCAACGCAGTGCTCAAACCCACGACCCTGAGATCATGATCTGAGTCAAAATCAAGAGTTGGACATTCAACCTGCCTGAGCCACCAGCCACCACTAGCTTTTTAATTTAAATTCCATGTAATTACTTTTTGTCTGGCCAGTCAGGCTTGGTGGCATTTCTACAATCCTAGCTCCACATTAGAACAGAAAAGCTGGGAACATGGTAAAGAGACAGCGGATGAATAGGACTGGTCAGGCTAAAAGACGGTATGGAACAAGGGCTGGGGGCTGGGTGGGGCCTGGCAGAGGGTTCAGCTCGGGCAGCTACCGCACCACGCAGGGGAGCAAGATGGCAGGGTGACGATTCCGCAAGCGCAGCACTGTTGCTGGGATCCTCCCCACCCTGGACTTCTGGGGCCAGCAGAAGAGTCTGGTAGTTTGAAGGTGGTGAAGGAAGGCATAGCCAACACATAGGGACCACAGTATAATTCAGTGTAATTACTGATTGTGACCTTTGAGAATACATTGTTTTAAAATAATACATAGGGAATAGAATCTATTAGGCAGTGGTTGATATGAAGCCATACCCTTCAAGAAGAGAGCTGGGTTTGGCAGCATGCAAATCACAATCACAATGGCTGGCATGCAAGTCCGGCCTAGCAGGTTGGGTAGCATGACCACAGATTGTTAATAAGAGAAGGCAGGTGTGTCCAGCAACCAGAAATAAGGGGAATCCTGACAGTAAGAATGTGAACAGGTAACCCTCCAGGATTAATTTGGGCAGAGGCCTTGATGCTGGTACCAGTCAGGGTCAGGTCTGAAAAACAGAAACTACTCTATTTCAAACAAAGGAAACTGGTTCACAAGGAAAAGATGAAAAGCAAATAGAGGAAGTTGAAGCAACCTAGAGATTTAGGATCAGTAGGAAGTTCTACCACTCCTGGGACTAGAAAAATTAAAAAAAGAGAGGGAGAGGAAGAAAGAAAGAAACAAAGAAAGAAAGAAAGAGAGGGAGGGAGGGAGGAAGAAAGGAAGGAAAGAAACAGAGGAAATAAAGAAAGGGAGGAAGGGGGAGGGGCAGGGCAAGACCGGAAGGACCAGAAAGGATGGGAAGCAAAGAAAGAGCGAGCTCAGTGGAGCAGAGCCATGAAACAGGCACAGTCCCTCCAGAGAAGCCACCAAAAGCACAATGAAAGAGAAACATCCAGGCTCCTCCTCTCTCCCAGTCTTCTCTCAGTGTCTCCCATTGTCACACCGTCCCAGAAACTAGTTGGCAAGGAAAACTGGAATGTGTCCGGGGATCCGAGACAGGGCAGGGCGTGGTTTTGAGAGCAGACTGGCAGACGACAGAGACTTGCCCAGCTGGCTATCTTCAGGCACTGACCTCACGCGCACCGAACAATCTTCCAAATACCATTTGTCTTGGCTAACATGGACTATTCCTTCACTAACCAACACAATAGGTATTCTATTTCCCTAAATGTCTGACTGTAAATTTGGAGCTTCTCTGTTGAAAATATAGTCTGCTGTGAGTTTTGTTAGTGCCATTCAATCTCCCTGAATGAAAATCAGTAGCTGGATCCAACGGGCCCAACTAAGGGAAGCCCTGGTTCCAGAGGGCTGACTCTAGGGTCGTGGCGGGCGGACTTCTGCAGGAGAGTCAGAAGGTAAATATTAAACTTCTTGGGCCATTTGATCTATAGCAACTACAAACCGGCCCTGACTCACTGGCGGTTTGACTTAAATTTCAACTTTCCAATGGTGCAAAAGCAATAGGCATTCAACAGAAACAGGGAGTGAGCCAGACTAGCTCTCGGGCAGGGCCCATGTTCTTCCAACCTCTGGCCTAGACCAAGGCCAAGCAAGTAAAGGAAGTCCATCTCAAGGTAACTCTCAAAATGAAGCAATTTGAGGGCATGCTTGATGTCCATTATTGTTTAATATCTGGAATGATACCCTTTAATCTCAGTCCCATATCAGGTTTAAAATTTTACTATATTTTTTCCTAAACTGCTTCTTTATATTATAAATCACTTAGAGAACATTTTTAGTTTCATTTTGTCTCTAATGCAATTTTATATCCATAATGACTTTTGACTTACTGCGTTTCTATATAATTTTAGTTGCATCTAATTAAAATAGGGGCTTCAAAGCATTTTCCATTGGACTTTTCAAAATATTTTCATTCCCGCCACTCAGAAAGATCTGCTGTCATTCTTTCTTACTTTGCCTTATGTGAAGTTTGATGGGAAAATCTGTAGCATAAGATATTTTCTTTTAAAAAATATTTTTCTGGGGGCACCTGTGTGGCTCAGCGGGTTAAAGCCTCTGCCTTTGGCTCAGGTCATGATCCCAGGGTCCTGGGATAGAGCCCCGCATTGGGCTCTCTGCTCAGCAGGGAGCCTGCTTCCTCCTCTCTCTCTGCCTGCCTCTCTGCTTACTTGTGATCTGTCAAATGAATAAATAGAATCTTTAAAAAAAATATCCATTTTTCTGGATCTGATTGAAAAATGATGGCACTATCCAGTCAGTTGTTTTCATAAAAATGAGGATGTAATATCTATTAAGAGATTACATGTCTTTTCTAAAATTTCAAATACAAACCACCCTTTAAAGATCTCTTTTGAAGTTTCCTAAAATCGGACAAAATAAGCTGACATGCATAAGTTAAATCATTTCCAGTCCTTCCCAGACCTTGGGAATTTTATTCTAATGCCTTTTCCTGTTTGCCATTTGCTTCAAATTCATTTCTCCTTTCTACCAGGCTTTTGTTAGGTCTACTTCCCATTTCTATAATAAAACAGCTTTTTTTTTTTTAAATTGAAATTATAGACAACTATCGGTGATCAAATTTTCTTTTCATTTTCTCTTAAAATAGATGCGTACTATCTCTTCCTTGACCTAGAGTATCAGACCAGCCGTGGATTCTAACATAAATCCTCATCTGACTTTGATTTAATCAGTCGCTTAGGACTTGTCTCCCCAACTGCCCAGCATGTGCTTTTCTATCAAGGCTTCGAACTGCACTTCTTGGTCTTCATTTATTCTCCCTCCCACAAAATCTAGCACCTTCACTGTGTATGGACCCTGACTCTCCATCCTTGACCTCCCTTCACACCACCAACTTTGAAACCTTTCTTCTGTCCAATTGGCAATGGCTGGCTCTGTTGAGATCTTTACTGATAAGTTTCTGATTAAAAAGAAAATCATATTGTCCATAAAACACAAATATCATTCACAAGAAGATATGCAACACTCAACAAAATTATTTTTAAGTGCTGCTAATATTTAAATACCTAAGATATTCATGATAGTGAAGATAATTTCTTTCCCTTGGTCAAAATGATCCCATTTGGACGAGGACAGCTCAAATTTTATCACTATCCCAGCCACCTGATGTCAGTGGAATTGCTGTTTTGCTTCCAACACCCAAAATACAGGTCTAAGAAGTACAGTGTGAAAAGCAGCAGCCGTGGGCCTCGGGAAAAGTTGCCTGGTCTAGGGCTGTACTTCTTTTTTTTTTTTTTTAAGATTTTATTTTTTTCATACACATACACACACACACACACATACACACACACACACACAGAAAGCGCACAAGCAGGAGGAGGGGCAGATGGAGAAGCGGGGTTGCTAAGGATGCTTAGCCGGGAGCCCGCATCCCAGGACCCCGGGATCACAACCCGAGCCAAAGCCAGACACTTAACCAACTTAGCCACCCAGGTGCCTCAGGCTGTTCTTTAACTGTCCTAATTATACACTTCCTTCTAGTTAATCTCCACAGTCAAGACACAAACCAATTCTGTCACTCCCCCAAATTCTCCCGTGTTGCCCTTTTGTAGTCAAATCCTCCCCAGACCCTACGACCACAGCTTTGTTCTCTGTGCCTATGTTTTGTTGGTTGGTTGGTTGGTTGGTGCCTATGGTTTGCCTTCGATGCTGTACGAATGGGATAATATGGTATGTAGCCTTTAGCATCTGACCTCTTCTGCTGAACATAACACACTTGATATTTATCCCTGCTGTACGTATGCACAGTCTGCTCCTGGCGAGCATTCTTGTGTACAGGTGTGCAGCGGATTGTGTATTCATTTACCCACTGAGGACATGGGGTACGAGGCGACTGTAAGTGAGGCTACTGTAAACATTGACGAGCAGGCTGTTGAGTGGACATGTGTTTTCATTTCTCTAGGGTCCTTTCTCATTTTGAATGGGCATAACTCATGGGCTTCCATCCCTCTTCTTTGTCTCTTCTTGCCCGATGAAGTCAGAAGGAAACTTTTAAAAAATAAATGCCAAAATCTTCTCTTACAAATAAACACAAAAAGGGCATCTAGGTGGCTCTGTCGGTGAACTGTCGGCCTTTGGCTCAGGTTATGATCCTGAGGTCCTAGGATTCAGCCCCATGTCAGGCTCCCTGCTCAGCCGGGAGCCTGTTTCTCCTCTTCCCTCTGGCCTCCTGCTCATGCTCTCACTTGCGCACTCTTGCTTTCTATCTCAAATGAATAGTGTCTTTTAAAAAAACTTTAATAAATACAAAAAGAGGGGACAGCCTTCTGGCTGTGGAAGCAAGAATAGAATCCATGAAAATGAAATTCCACTATTGTTTAGTTAATAACTTGGGGGAGATTATGGCTTCTTTTCTTAAGTTCCCCTGTCTCCAGGCTGGTGTTCTTAGTGCCTGTCAGAATTCTGCACTTGTAGAATTCTTGTCCTGGCCCTATGCCCTGAGGAAGACAAACCAGCAGTCCATCGTGGCTACAGACCTGGCCAGGAATGGGCTCTGAGTGGGGCTCTGTCCTGCTTCTCCAACCACCAAGCTTAACTTGTTTCTCTAATCTAAATTATAGGCTCTGGTTTTCCTTTCAGTAGCTTTAAAACAAAGAACCAGCAGTTGTTGCCTGCATCAAACTCAGATTTTGGTCAGTAAAAAAATGAACCCGCCCCCCCTTTTTTTCTTGAAACCTAAGCATCCCAAGGGAAGCACAACAGTCTGGTTTCAATTTTTCATAAAATGTGATCATGTTCTGCAACAGAGAAGGCTTTACAGATGGCAAGCATGGATTCTCCGAGAATTTATTCCATCCTGAGATGAGACTCTGGGCAACTGCAAGGTACCTGTTCGTCACACCCCCGGGGTCAGTGGGGTAAATGGTGACGTATGACAGGGTTGCCCAAAGCCAGCATGGATGTCCAGGAGTAAAAGGAACAGGCGACCATTTCTCCTTCCTGAAATCTCAGAATTAAAATCTCGAAAGACCCCGCCGGATTCTTGACAAGGTACTTGGAAGGGAGAGCCTACATTTTATAAGCTTCGTTGCTCTGCAAAGGAAACAATCTCATCCTATCCCATATTAAACTATTACTGGGCTTGCTTTCAAAAGCAGTGGAGATTTTGTCTATAAATAGTTTTAAAAGGAGTTTGAGATTAAAGATAGGGTCATAAAAAGTCTCTTCCATTTCAAAAGCAAAATACCTCAGCACAGTTCACAGTGACGGTACAGGGTTAGATAATGCCAGTTAATAAAGTTACTTAGTTTCATCATCTTTATCCATCTGCCAGCTTCTAATAGAGACAATTTTTTAAAAAAAGAGATTTTATTTATTTATTTGACAGAGATCACAAGTAGGCAGAGAGGCAGGCAGAGAGAGAGAAGGAAGCAGGCTCCCCACGGAGCAGAGAGCCTGATGCAGGGCTCAATCCCAGGACCCAGGGGTCATGACCTGAGCTGAAGGCAGGGGCTTAACCCACTGAGCCACCCAGTGCCCCATCTAATAGAGACAGTTTGTTAACAGATGTGCCTAATTCATTGTAACAGTGATAAGGAGTATTGAGCCATAGAGATGCCCTATTCATGCAGAGATACTTGGAGAGGGCAACTCTTGGCTAAACAGTTGGCTTTCTGCTCTCCCAAACCGCAGCTTATTTGAACTCAGCACATCCTATTGTGTTTTCAATGATCAAGTTAAACGCTTTCTTATTCTGAAAAACATTAGTCCACTAAAACTCTTAAGAAAGCCAAAAGGCCGCTTTGGTTGTCCCCCCCCCCTTTTCTTATTTTCACTTTTCATATTCATTCTTTGAAGAGTGTATGGTGAACAATTTTCACATGCGTTGTTTGATGAATGCATGATGTGCCTGGGCCAAAACACAGTTCCAGTTCTACCATCTAATAGCTGCAGGACCTTATGCTAGACACTTAACTTCTCTCTGCTTCAATTTCCTCAACTGAAAATTGGGATGGTAAATAATAGTACTTATCACACAGATCCTTCCCTTAAAAGAGTTGATAAATGTAAAGTGCTTAGAACAGTGCCTGCCACCTAGAAATACTATAAGGGTATAGTGAGCTGTTGTTACTAGCTGTTGTTGTCATTAGCTCAAGCATCGTACCACGTACAGCAGTGGGAAGAGAAAGATCTGGGGGGCTCAGAGAGACATGACTTTAAATCCTACAACGTATTAGCTTAATGTCTTCCATTTCCTCATCAGTAAAATGGGCTAATGATGCCTCCTAACATGACTTTTTTTTTTTTAAGATTTTATTTATTTATTTGACAGAGAGAGATCACAAGTAGGCAGAGAGGCAGTTAGAGAGAGAAGAGGGAGGAAGTAGGCTCCCTGCCGAGCAGAGAGCCCGATGCGGGGCTCCAACCCAGGACCCTGAGATCATGACCTGAGCCGAAGGCAGAGGCTTTAACCCACTGAGCCACCCAGGCGCCCCTCCTAACATGACTCTTATATACAGATATAACACCTGGCATTTAGCTAGTATCCTGCTCCTATGCAGTAGCCCTCAGAACTGCAGGCTCTGTCTGGGCCAGACAGCCTGTGAGGCTTGGGATACATTTCTAGCCTCCTGGAGGTTCTGTTCCTTATAAGTAAATGTCAGCAAAGGCAATTCTGAGTTCACAGCATTGCTGTGATGATTATATGAAACAAGGCATAGAGAGCATCATCAGGACTCCATATACATGGTCAGAAATTATAAGCTACTCCTTAGTGTAGGTCATACAGGAAACTGGAAAAATATTCCTAATTCAAAAAAGCATATTTAGGTAGTATTTTAAATTAAAAAGTGAAAAGGTACTTCTCCCTTAAAAAACTCCTCTCCCCAGGGAAACCAGAAGAGTCTGCTGTAAACAGGAAGATTACCCTGCAGCCACCCACTAAATCCCTCTGTAATCTGTCCCGAAATCTCACTGGCTCTCCTTTCAGTAACCTCTGAAATCTGTCCTTTCCCTTCTCCCTCACTACCAAGCTATCAGCCCATCCACCACTCTTGTTTTTGCTGCAAAAGACAAATCTAGAACAAAATCTCTGGTTCACCATCAAATTTGAACCTGCCTGGCCACTTAATGTTAACTGTACCCAATCCAGTACTGGCTGCTGTGATCAACTTACATTTTTTTCTCATTGTCAAAATGTGGCACTGTGACCGCTTAAAACATGTCATCTAATTTCTTAATTAGCTTCATTCTGTTTTCCTTATTTATCTCAAATATGTCCTCTTTCACAACATCTCCTAGGAGAAGTGCTCTTCTGCGAAATGCCAGCGGCTTATCTGAAATTGCATCTTCTTTCCTCCCCCTTTTTGTCTTGAAACAAACTATTTGTGGGAGAGAGGGCAAGGGGAAAACGTGTCAGCTGTTACAATCTCAGCTTGGCTCTAGGGAGGGAGGCAGCATTAGTCCTCCCGACAGGCTGACAGTGATGGGAGAGACAAGGCTATCCTGGCTTCCCGTGCCCAGCATGGAAAAGTCAGACTGAAGGCAAAGGTACAGTGTGACCGTGACAAGAAGTCCATGGGAATCCCTCAGAAGCCAGCAGGCACTGCCACAAGTGGGGAACGGTTCTCGGGCCATGTGTGAGAAGTCTGACTACCGAACGGCATCTGCTTGTATGGCTGTGGGTCCAGTGACCTGCCTGCTGCACCACCAGTCCAGTGTGGCTGTGCCCACTGAAGAACAGCAGGATTTCTAAAGTCTGACCCTTGGGTCAGTGTCCATCCTGACTCGCAGCACACCAAGTCACAGCTGTCTGCATCGTTTTCTGCTTTGTCTCCTTTGACACTGTCAGTGCTGAAGGAACAAACGGCTTCAGATGCAAGCGGCCCTTCTGGCTGAAACATCTCTAAATGCTCAAATTCCAGAAAGGAAGGTGGAGAGAGCAAAATGGAGTCTCTCATGTCAAGCAGCGGCCTGGGTCAAGCAATGACACAAGCAGTTGAGGGACTGCAGCTAGCAGATATCACTGGCACCAATGTCAGCTGACTCCCCAGAACCGATAACGAGCAGACCCAGCCGAGGTCTGCAGAGATGCAAAACTGATTAAATCCCTTTAAAAAGGGGAAGCTTTTGGCAGCAAACTGTCAGACTCTCCAGACCAGACCCCTCTGGGTCTGACCACTTGAAAAAGGCAACTGCCGCTAAAGGCTCTGCCTGATTGATCTCTGAACAGAACCCAGATCCTTCCCTGCGTGAACACCAGACGTAGTAAGTGCCTAGAGCTGATGGGACCAGAGGCCTTACTGCAACTGCGTGCCCACAGACTGGCTTTGGTTTTGGTTCATTAACTTCCTACATCATTCTGTTAGCTTGTCTGTTGTGTGCCTTGTCTTCTGTCCTGCTCCGTGTGCTGTGTCAGAAGCCAAGTTTAATCACATGATGAAACCTCCAGTTTGGAATCCTGAACCTGCTTTATAATTGTGATTTAATTTGCGTTATGACTGAAAAAAGCTGACACTGTGGGAAGGCACTACTTGCGTGTGTGCCTTCCTAGCACGCTCATGATGAGGCCAGGCTAAGGACGTGTCAGCATTTGGAAACTGTTTTAATTTATAAACAATGTAATCATCATGAAAATAAATGGCATCTAAATGTTAGATGAGCAGCTACTTGGAACTAGGTTAATTTTCTCTGTATCTTCTTCCAGCGTTTTCTCTGAGCTCCTTCATCTGCCAAGCAACTCACTCAAAGAGATACAGAGGTGGGCTTCTTAGGTCTCTTGATAAGAGCAGGAAATAAATGAGACGAAAGGAAACCCACACTGCCCAAAATGGAAACACCTGAAGACCGCTCCTTCCATAGGAGAGAGACAACACCATAGCATCGTCAACCAAATCCTTAGCATGGGAGGGATTTTATGTGCCGGAAGCTCATTTAGCAACTTCAGATTTATTAAATTTCCCTAGTAAAAGTTATATTTTTATCTTCCAAAAGCAGGGCAAAAAGAACCCTGAATACCACCTAAAAGCATAATGAAGAAAAATAAGCAAAGATAAAAGAGGTCTGTAAAGTGCAAGACCTTTTAGAATAACGAATTTGTCTCCTATCGATGTGTATGTATGTATGTGAGAGAATGTATCCATCCAACTATATTTAGGGAGAGAAAGGAGATTAGCAGTTTTCTAGAACCAATGATTCCCTTTGAGATAGGCAACTTTCACGCACGTTCAAAGAGCCCTTGAAAGGAGCCCTGCGCCAGGGTTGGTGCATGCACCCTGTCGAGACCAACGGAATAAACACACCCTGCGTTTTCTTTTTCGTTTTCTACTGCCTGCAGAGAATTCTGTTTAATTTTCAAAATCGTCAACTGTTTTACTTGTGCCCCAGGGTTGTCAGAACTTATGGTCACGCTGCTCTCAGCGCTAGTCCACCGCATAAGCATGCGTTTGTACCAATGAAAGTAAATGCCATTTGCTTCCCAAAAGCATGCTTCAGCTTGGCCATTTAGGTTAACTGCTCAGGCCCAGCACGGGGTGGGGGGGGGGCACTGCAGCAACCGGATAATTTGAGCTCTGAGCTCCTCCGCTGGTTTCAACTCTTCAGAGAAAAGGGACTGAAATAATACAGAGTAATTATTGACCATATTCCCCGAAGGCTTTTTTAAAAAGCCTAAAAGCAATGTACACATAATTGAGGGATTCATAAGAGATTCCTACCTCACTGCTGCACTGCTGTATACATTATGGGCCACATTTCCCGGAAACCGTGTAACTTTTAAAACAATGCACAGGGTAATTGAGGGTTTCAATACAATTGCTGCTCAAATGTCATTCCCACCATTACTGGGTCTTCAAGCATTCTCTGATTGCTCTGGTCTTTCTGTCCTGAGATGAAGGATTTGGGGGAGGCTCTCCTGGTGCTCCTGATCTTGACTTTCTACCTCCCTGCCTCTGCCTTTCTAACTCAGTGCAGAAAGGAAAAAATGTGCCATATTAATTAGGGTGTCAGGAACCCTCAACTAATTTTTAAGTAGAATGTTAGCTACATTTGCAAATATCATGCTCAGAATGGTTTCTTTTAACCTTGAGATGAAGAATCTCCATGTTAAAGCAATAGATACAATAATGAATCTGGAAAAAAAAATACAGTAATACACTATTTTCCTTGTCTCCAAACCTTTTTAGACCCTGTGTGGATATTATCATATAGTCCAATGATAAACTTACCCAATGTTTTCTGATTTTTAAGATGCCCTGCAGTAAAAGGCATACTCCTAGCAGACAATCAGAATGGTTCATGAATGATGGTAAATCCAACCTCAGGATTATACAATTTCCCCTCATACCAAAGGGTGATTTCTCAATGACCCAAAAAGCATAAAAAAAGAACGAATTCTTTTGAATTTGGAGAATCCGTGAAATCCTTAGATACGGACTTTTTTTACCATAAGAAAAACATTAATAACCTTACTCAAAACAAACTAACAAACAAATCAAAAGACTTTGTGAAAATGCTTTGAGCTCAAGGTCTCAATCTTGATCCTAAGTTATGTTCTTCTTTTTTGCCCTCCTCTTCTTTTTCTACCCTGGCTTAGAACTATTAACAGATTTCATTTACACGTTGGTGTCATTTTCATTGAGGAATTTTGGCTTTCCCTTGCCTGAAGTTACAAAGCTGAAGTTACAGGAGGTGTTCAACCAAACTGAGACACAGCATCACAAAAGATACGCAAGGTGCATAAAGGGGACAGTGAGGATCTTAATCGGTAGGAAACCAACATCACAGGAGAGAGCCTGGTTGTACATCTCCATTTGTCCCTTCTTTTCTGCCCAAAGACACAGAAACCCTGAGAAAGGGTGGAAAGTGGTTTGTGGTAGTGCTTCCTCCCCCAGTGTGACAGAATGTGGGCACATAATTCAAAGTATATGCACACACAGTACAAATCTCTTAACATGACTCGACTTTCGGCGTTTATGAAAGCTACAAAAGCAACAGACTAAAGCTTTACTGAAATACACATAAAAACTGAGCAAAGATGAAAAATAGGGTCTTTGGGAGCATAGAGGAAAATCAGCGTGAGATTCTGTAACTGCCCCATGCGTACCTCTGCACAAATGGACACAATTTCTATCTCTTAGCCAGTGTCATTTAATGTAGGCAAGGCTGCCCCTGATTCAAATCATACTTAAGTAGAATGCGCCCATTTCATTCCTACGCATGAAGTAGAAACACACGGCAAAAAAAAGAAAAAAAAATGACAGTTCAGCAACTCCTGAATGTTTACCATTCTAATGACTTCAGCTTAGCAGGTAACTTGTTTCCGGGACCTGAAAGTACTATTACCGTGTCCTAAAAAACTGAGAAGAGCATTATCTGATCATTCCTCTAGGTTTGTAGTAATGCTATATATTCCGAAATATTTGTTCATGCTGTATCTCTGAAATACAAAGAAAATCCAGGGTATAACATTTCTCCAGGAAACAAAACCAAATAAGGACTGTTACCCTTTAAGAGAGAGAATTTGCAGAGCAAATAGATTAATTTACCACGAGGCTAAATACCAGGGATCCAGCATTTTGAATAGAATCCCAGTGCCTATTTTAATTTTAACTAAGTCTCTTAAATTTGCCAACTATGGAAACACAACACGGCATAAAAATAACAGAGAAGCACTTTTGCTTTTCCCTCCGAGGCTGTTCTTGGCAGCCCGCAGACTGAGCTGGTTCGAAGGGGTGGCTAGGCTCCGGATCAGCAGAGAAGAGGGTCAGGGACAACTGTAGAATGGAGGTGGCAGGGACCAGGAATAAGTCTGGAGAACAGAGAGATGAGATGTGTAACTGGCTGAGGTGAAGATTACCTTTGGCAAAGCTGGAGCTGGACGATGTCGTAGACCGTATTTTACAAATACGCCATCTCAGTACTTTCATCTCACAATGAGACCTCGCCGCTCCCACTGAGAGGTGGGGCTCCTGGGCCCCTCACCGCGAACCTAGCTGGGCAGACCTTTCAGACTCCCTCCACCCACAGAGCACGATAGGTGCCCTGCAACTTCTGAAGCTGGACCCTAAAAAGGCCTCGCTCTCCTGCCCTACTCGCTCTCGGGGCCTGCCACCATGCTGAGAGAAATTCCAGACTAGTCCGGGTGGATGCGCCCCATGCAGAAGCCATACATAGGCACCGTGGCGGACGCCACAGAGGAGGGCTTCATGGAGTCAGCCTCGACTGCCGGACACGAGGGAAGACGATGCCAGGCTGTCCCATCACCAAGTCGCTTCTGAAGTCTCAGCTAAGAGCCCAGACGTGGAGGATGAGAGACAAAACACTGCCTCTGTGCTCTATCCAAATTCTGACCCACAGAATCTGTGAGTATAATGGTGGTTTTACGCCACTTGAGCTCTGGGGTGGTTGGTTATAACCAGAAGAGACACCTACCATGAGGCAAGTAGTAGAACTCCCATATGACCAGGCCGACTGGTATAATGGAAAAAATCACAGGAGATTCTCAAGCAAAGTGATTTTGTAACTAAGAATATAAGACACTGGGGGCACGTGGGGTCTCAGTCGGCTGGGCTTCAGCCTTTGGTTCAGGTCATGATCTCAGGGTCCTGGGATTGAGTCCCAAGTCCGGCTCCCTGCTCAGCTTAGAGCTTGTTTCTCCCTCTCCCTCGGCTGCTCCCTGTCCCCCCTTGTGCCCTCTTGCTCTCTGAAATAAATAAAATATTAAAAAAAAAAAAAAAAGAATTTAAGCCACTAAAGGGGTTAAGTTAATAAGAAGAAAAACCCTCTAAAAAAATGCTTACATTGGCTTGGTCTAATGCCACAGCAATAGGACAGAATGAAAGGGAAGGGGAACTAAACGTAGTTGGGAGAGTATGTTTTGATGCTAATGGAGTTTGAAAGATAAAAGAAAGGAGCCATACACACTTCTCCCGGGGAACCACTGGCTGTGGGACACACAGCACAGTCACCAGGTGGTGGGAGAAGAAACACCGCTTCCATTTAGACTCCATAGATCTGATGCAATGATAAAGCACCCACGGAGGACAGTCTCTCTAGGTGTCTTGAAATAAAGGGCTAAAACTGAAGTGAAAAGATGGGTTAAGATCTATACATTCTATGTATAAAGGGGATAGTTTAAAGTGCAAAATGGAAGTGGTCTATGAAAAAGAAACCACAGAAACAAAAGAGGGCCAAATGCTGAAGATTGACAGGGCATCTAACTTTGCAGGGCATAAAAAAGTATCAAAGACCAATCTAGTGACACCGTGTCCCTTTTCATTCTCAGGGCCTGCACCTGCCTCTTTCTTCAGTTCCTAGAGCTGCCCCTTCCCATCACCCGCCCCCGCCCCATCCCTACCAAGCCTCCCAGGCCTCCCAGCCTGCATGGTTCTTTCCTTCATCATAGAATCCTCTGCCTATCACACCCCTTGTTCCTCTTCCTCCTTTGCATTTCCTCCCTGCAACAGGCTGCTGCTCTGCATTCCTCGAGAATCCATACATGAAGCTCTAACCCCCAGGGTGACTGTTTGGAGACAGGGCCAAAGAGGAAGTGATAAAGGTTAAATGAGGTTATAACGATGCGGCCCTAATCGGATTGGGCAATATCTTTATAAAGGAAGAAACACCAGATCCTCCCCCTCTCACTCTCCCTACTAAGTGAGAATAGGGCAAGAAGGCAGCTGTCTAGGGATGGCTCGGTCAGTTAAGCATCCACCTCCAGCTCAGGTCATGATCCCAGGGTGCTGGAATCAAGCCCCACATCCAGCTCCCTGCTCAGCAAGGAGTCCACTTCTCCTCCTCCCACTACCCCTCCCCCTAACCCATGTGTGCATCTGTACACTCTATAATAAATAAAATCTTAAAAAAAAAAGAAAAAAGGCAGGGATGCCTGGGTGGCTCAGTCAGTTAAGCATCTGCCTCCGACTCAGGTCATGATCCCCAGGTCCGGTGATGGAGCCCTAAGTTAGCGGGGAGTCTGCTTCTCCCTTTGCCTGCTGCTCTTTCTCCTCTCTCTGACGAATAAATAAAATCTTTTTTCCCCCCCAGAAAGCAACTGTCTACAAGCCAAGAGGAAATTCAGGGGGAAACCTACCTTGTCAGCATATTGATCTTGAACTTTCCAGCCTCCAGACCTGTGAGAAATAGATTTCTGTTGTGTAAGCCGCCAGCCTATGAGGTTATGGTTATAATGGTTTGGGTTCCAGCAGCCTGAGCTAATACATTCCCTGATCTGAATGCTTCTTTCATAACTCCTCCTACAAACCTCCTCCCACCAAGCCAAGTTTGTGCAAGCCACGTACCAAAGATGGTCCCAAAAGGGCTAAGATCATAGAGAGACACCCTCATAATAACCAAGAAAGTTAAATAATCAATGGAAATATTTACAGTAAGAAGCAATCCACAGTTTTTGTTAAAATGCTTTTTATTTAGTAAGTTCTTCAACTGTGTTTAAACTTCATTTAGCTATGTAAATTCAGTTTACACAACAAAAGGAATTATGTTATTATGTTATTTGGGTAGAGCTGCAGAGGCAATACATCTGTAAAGAATAGAGAAAACCTGAAGTACAAGTGGGGATGTGTGGACAGGAGCCTGTGCTGAGTGGAGCAGTGCAATATACGCTGGGCACGTGGGCTTCTGAGGAGAGGCTTGGCTTCTAGCAGTATGTACCATCTTGACTTCTCTCAGCAAGGCATGCACTGGCCACAAAGCTGAAAACTGTAACTCTTAGAGAAACAACAGACCAGTGCCTGCTTGGAAATGGGCAATAAACCCAGGGACATAAACCAGAACCACAGGACGTAGAGCTGGAAGGGTCCTTTGTGGTCACTGAATGCAAACCCCTCCGTTTGGAGATGAAGCCCTGTAAGGGACACTATCTCAAGACCTTTTACCTGCCCCACTAAAGTTAGGGCGAGGGAGAAACCTTTCCAGCAGGACTCTCCCGATTTTCATTCATTCACGCATGCATTCATTCAACATTCCACAGAAACACAAGAAGCACTGAGTGACAGATTTTTGCGAGGTGGTTTGCATAAGAGATCACAGACTGAACTACGATTCACCGTGATGTGAAACCCACCGAATGGCAGGCAACACTGACATTATAAAATGCAGCGAGCACAGCGAGCAGGACTTATTCCTGACTTCACAGTGACCAGAAAACCCTGCAAAATAACAAAAATAAGAACCATAATTCCAAATTTTTTTAAAAATTTTTTGAAAAATATACCTTTTTACTGAGTTCATTTTGAGAGGTAGCAAAGAAGTAACTGTACTATGTAACTCCCCCCATAGCCCCCCCACCCTGCCAAATTTCTAAAAATGCTCTTCTGACCTTGGAATGGACTGAATAAAAAGAGAGGTCCAAGTCCTAGCCCCTGGAATCTGTGAATGTGACTTTATTTGGAAAAGGGCCTTTGCAGATATAGTTAAGGGTCTTGAGAGGACACATGTCCCTCTAAGAGAAAAACAGAAGAAAATGGGGACTTGTGCACATGAGGGAGAAGACCGAGCTAAAGAAGGCCTCCAACTGCCAAAAAGCTGGAAGGGGCCAAGGGGATTCTCCTCGGCCAAGGGGACATGGTCCTCATGAGACCTTGACTTTGGACTTGCAGCCTCTGTATCTCTGAGGCAATGAATTCCTCTTCAAGCCACCCACTTGTGATCATTCATTCTCGTAGCCCTACGAAACCACTACAGACCCTTTCTCTCCAAAGGCCCATTAAGTCATCACAGATGCTCACCACAAATCTCATATTTTTCTTCCCCAAACTCCAGCCAGTCTGGGTCTCCTCAATTTGTCCTCAACTCCTTTCCACTTTTTCAAATATGTTCTTTCCCCAGGAAGTCGATGCCTTCTCTGCAAACTTAGTGTATGTCAAATTTTCTGCATTCTTTGAATTATTTTGCTTGACCTATTATTTCTCATGAAGGTATGCTAAAATCCACAAATGTGGATTTCTAAAGGTGTCTTAGGGAGTCCACTGTGTTTTATGTAGAATCTATTGTGCAGGTAGAGCACAAATTAAGGATTATAATATCTCCTTGGTACATTGTTCTTATTAGCAATAAATACTGTTTCTTCATCCCTAGCCATGCTTTTGTCTTAATTCCTATTTGATGATGACTACCATTAAGGCCAGCTTGCTTTTAGCAAGGGTCTGTGCGTGTGCAAAAGCAGTAAGTGTATTGGCATTAAAGAGTACCATTGACGAACTATACACAAATATACTGACCAGTTTAGTAAGTAAAGGGATATACTTGTATAAACCATCAAATCAGTTGCATACAGTTGATAGCACCTAGTGAATATCAACGTGCTGCTGTGCATGTCCCACTAAAACACAGAATAAGTCCTGCGGACACTGAAGAGAGATCCCTGCAGTAGGCAGCCATCCTGGAGTGCAAAAAAATAAACTACTACTACATATTTCAAATAAAACAGACCCATCCTTGTTACAATAACGAAGTCAATGGCTCACAGGAATAGGGCATGACTAAGGAGTGCGCACTTTGGAAAACCTCCCCGTGCCTCTTTCCCCACACTGCATATTTTTTCTAATGTCCCTTCTTTCTTTTTTTTTTTATTTTAAAGATTTTATTTATTTATTTGATAGACAGAGATCACAAGTAGGCAGAGAGGCAAGCAGAGAGAGAGGAGGAAGCAGGTTCCCTGCTGAGCAGAGAACCAGATGTGGGGCTTGATCCCAGGACCCTGGGATCATGACCCGAGCTGAAGGCAGAGGCTTAAACACACTGAGCCACCCAGGTGCCCCTGTCTCTTCTTTTTATGTCTACATTTCCCTCTATTTATCTACTCCTTCCTTCACCCTATTCTAGAGGCTATCTATTTCTACCTTAAAAACTGTGTTTCTTCTTTTCATCTCCCTTTCTCTGTTCCCCCAACTCTTTGAACTTCAATGCTAGGAAAACACATCTGCTTTGAAATATTGGTTGTACAGTGACTAATAAATGATGTTTTATAGCCCCAGCTCTTAATTTAAAAAATCAGCCACACTTTTAAATGTTTCTTTTTAAAAGTGCAAAATGTACCATTTTTTCTTTCATATATCCCTTGTTTAATTTTTTTATTGTGGGTTAGTGACCCTCACTTGAAAAAAAGTTCCTTTTCCAATACTTACTAGTTGGACTACAAGAATGTTTCTGTGATGACGGTAGTTACATCTTTTTTTGTTTTTAACATTTTATATATTTGTCAGAGAGAGAGAGCACACAGGCAGGGGGTGTGGCAGGCAGAGGAAGCAGGCTCCCTGCCGAGCAAGGAGCCCAATGTGGGACTCCATCCCAGGACCAGGGGATCATGAGCTGAGCCAAAGGCAGATGCTTAACTGACTGAGCCACCTGGATGTCCCTAGACAGTTACGTCTTTTGTGACAATTGCTTCACAGATAGTTTTTATCAATAGGAGAAAGTAGATATTTCCTGGATTAATTCTGAATTCCTCAGGCTGGTCACCCAGGACTTCCTCCAGCGAATCCCAGCAGATCCCAGCAGTGGCAGACAGTGCCCCTTCCCGGGGGAGTACTGCGGTTCAGAGAGAGGAGTCTGGGCCCCAGAGCCCACTGGAGCAGGTCTGCAGATCAACTTTGCCCCTTACTCATTGGTAACTGTGGGCAAAGGATTTAAACTTTCTGAGGCTCCATTTACTTTCAGATGCCCTGGGATATCAAGAATCACTTTTTCAGTGGATTGTAAGGATCAAATATGTTACCCAATGTCCAAAGTGGCTGACATGTAGGTATCTGTCCCACTGGCATACAGACTGTGCCCTGAAAGTTTCACACCTGAGCAATCCATCTGCCTGGTTTCCACTTTTCCTTCCATGAGAGGAAAAGGGAGGCTCAGACAAAAGCATCAGGTTATCAGAATGATCACAATTTAAGAAGATTTAAAGCCAACTTGAAAGAGAAGTTTGGCTTGAAAGAATGAACTACTTATATCGTTAATATTAGAATGTTAGTCTGACATCTTAAACTACTACTCTTTCTTGCTTTATAATTACTGATAAAACTTGAGACATTTGCTTAGGAGAAGCTGCATAAAACAAGTTAAAAAAAAAATCCAAAGCAATCAAATGGGAAATTCAACAACATCCTGTTTTTGTTCCATATTGGTTACCTGTGAGTTCTGGCAGCTCTAAGGGGGTCAAGAATTACTATCTCATCACCTCGGGAACACAAGGTGCAGAAACACCTTGCTTATCTTTTACACACACACACACACACACGCAGGCAGAGAGGAGGGAACAGAGGAGGAAGAGAGGGAGACCAAGAACAAGGGGAGATAAAGAGAACGTGACTAGACACATCCTTACTATGCTTTTACACCGGTCACCAGTAAAACATATTTATGTGTCCAGAATCAGTTTTTTCACCATCCAGGGGGGGAAAAAAAACCCTCTTCAAACAGCATGTTCCATAACCACCTGAGATAAAAGGAAGAAACTCAGATCTCAGATCCTAGTATTTTACATTATGGCCAGCAGTCTCTGTGATGCAGTCCGCTGAATTCTCTTGCTGCTCTGGCCTCTCTGTAGACTGTTCCCTAGAAAGGCCATGTCTGGGGAGGTGTTAGGCATAAAATTAGAAAAGCGGTTCCAGCAGGATTACAGTTACCATACCAACCTAAAAGAAGCAAAACCCACAGACCCAGGAAGTATGGCTGTGAGAGTCTTGAACCTTAGCTAAGGGCCTGGGCTCATGCTGCTGAGAGGGCATCAAAGGGGGATCTTGGATTCTCAGCTAACTGGAGGCAGAGATGTGAGTAAGAAAGTGGGAAGAACCAGCTCTAAGAGGAAAAGAAAACTGGCTGACAACTTACAGTTTATGGCAGGAAAACAAAAGTGATCTGGGGGGACCGTCTAACTTTCTAATAGCTCCCGGGCATCGCTGACCTAATTTTACCAGTACCAGGCCTACTGGGGAGATGTTCCCCCCTGCCCCAAATGCATGATAGGGGTATCCTGTAATCATGGAAGAAGGAGCAGAGGACCACAGAGTGTGCCCTTCCCCCAGCAGGAGATAGAACCTCTTTTGCTCTTTCCTCATCTTGAGGTATTTGCTACATGTACTTGTGTATACACCTGAAGGTATGTACAGCACCAGATCACAGAGTTCTGTTCTCTGCCCTTAGTGTTTTAAGCAGTAATCTATACTGCTTATATGTACATGGATGCCACCGTAATCAAATTTATAGATGACGAACAGCTAGGAGACAAGGTCGCTGATTGTCCCTTATTATCTTCCTATAACAGACACGGATCTTTCGCTGGGCACATGGCCACTGTGAATAAGCTCCGAATATCCCAGCCTCCTTCAAAGGCGGACACCGAGCTAAGTGAGAGTGCTAACATGTGACTTCCAACGCGTCCCCAGGGGCAGCCAGGACAGTCCCAGAACATGTGTTCCAACTGGTGAAGCTACAATACTAAGAGAAGCTTAGCGCCGTAAGGATGACAAAGGTGCTGGGATAAGCCCGGATAGTACGAAGTCACACTTCATTTCCATGAGGGGGAAGCTTCTCCCTGGTTGAAGCCACATGATTTTTAATTTTCTGTTATTTGCAGCTGCATCTATTCTTAAGAAGAGTAATCACTCACCTGACGGATAACTCCATCAGGATATTAAAAGGGCTTCACATTTTAACTAGCCAAAAAGAAAAAAAGGGGGGGGCTGATCAAATTTGATAGAATTGAACGGGATAAATGGAAAAAAATTATTTCTACATTTATAGATGCAGAACACCAATCATATAAAGTTAAGATAAGGAAGCAGGTCTTAGTGGCATACCTAGAGAGCAATTTTAAAGGCTCATGACCCCGGTAGAAGACAACAACGGTCTCTATTCAGCCCAAAGAGGCAAAATGTCCTTGAGTTACATACATTAAAAACCTAACACTCTGATGCTGAGTGCATGACCTCAGATGACAACAGGGTCTATAAGTGAAGGAAGCATGGCAGGAAGACAATGAACTGGCAAACTCGGGCACTGTCTTTAGACAGAGTCCCTGATTGGCTCCCAGTGATGATTGTTTTTTAGAAGGGCCTGGGGTTACCAGATTTTGAATTTTTTCCCCAGAGAAGTTAGAAATGTGGATAGCTATGCGGCATCTCCATTTTCCCCTCAACACTGGTTATTACTTTAAAGTTTTAAGATGAAACTACACAGGCCCCAAAGCCATGGGAGGCATTCTGGCGGCTCTGTTTTCTAGCAACATCTTGGATAAGAGAGGTCAGTCCCACTGTACCCAACTTAGGGGAGTCCATCCCTGGAACACTGTGTTTTGCTGGGCACTAACATTAAGGAGAAACAGGGAGAAGGAATAGAGGTAAATCAGTGGGGGTATTAGAGGTCTGGCTTCTAGAGCCAGCGAGACAGGGTTCAGAATCCCAGCTCCACTCCTTCCTAGGAATGTGGCCTGGGGCAACTCCCTCGGCCCCTGCAGGTCCAGCTTCCCTATCTGTACCATGGGGGATAATCCTAACCTTAACCCCCCACTAGGACCCACATGAGGATTAAAAGCATTAACATGTTCAAAGAGCAAAGGCCATGGGTGATGCCTTTTAAACTACACAGAAAGTGAGAAACCTTGAAAATACGTTTTTTAGAGAGCTGTAGAAACTTGAGATTTTCCCTCAGATTAGAAAAAGATCAAATGGCAACATATTGGTCTCAAAATGTGTGAATATGTGGGGGTGGCTTAGCCTACCTTATTGATGAGGACCCAGGACACGAGTGAAAAGAAACCACCAGTGAAGGGAAATGGAAACATTTTTGGATCCGGGAAAAGAAACAAAAGTAGAATTTGCTGTTTCCAAATACAACTAATAATAATTAGTTGGGCTAATGATTAAATAAACCTAAATTAACCATAGGGTAGATATAGCAGCAGGTGGTTCAAGTATGGAACTAGAGTGGGTGTAGGAATTGAAAGACCCGCAGATCCCCTTACCCAAGAATCCAACACTGCCACTGGATGCAAACAGCAAGAGGTTTATTGTCACGCAGGTACAGGCGGGTGTTCGGCAGCTCCAGCTAACCGAGCACCCCGACCGGAGTGAAGCGGGGTCTTTTATAGGAAGGTACAAACAAGTTTTGGGTGGGGCGCAGCTGATTGGTGGACAGTTTGAACTTTTGAAAAAGGCATACTTGGGTTTTGCTGATTGGCTCTGAGGACCCGCGCGCGCGCGCGCGAAGAGAGAGGCGGGAAGGGGGAACAGGCTGATTGGTTCTGAGGGCCCGCGCGCGGGAGGAGAGAGGCGGGAAGGGGGAACAAGAAGGGGGAAGGTAGGAATGCCATCATGGCGTCTCTATTATTTCTATAAGCCAAGCAGTTACAGAAAGGCAAGAGAGCAATTAATCACGCAATTAATAACCTAATCTATGCCTAAAAGCCAGCGGTTCACAGAAAAGCAAACAAGCGATTAGTTATCCTATCTATCTTCTAAGGGAGGGGGCTTTCCAGGGCAGGGGTCTTTCAGGAATCAGATAAACGAGATGACCTTCAGGTCCTCCAAGCCTGTCGCTTCTGTGACGCTCTTGCACAGAAGCAAATACATTCAATTCCTCAGATGTCCTTTAAGACAGACCACTAACTCATATGAACTTGCTACCAGCACACAAAGGGATTACAAGGACAAGCCAGTAATTCAGATATGCTCCAAAGAATCCCCGCCAAACATTCTGCTGACTGTGTCAACACACAGATATACACACACACTACAGTATTCACGGCCAAGATTCCCAAGTGTCATTACAGTAGGGAGAGGGACATAAGTCAAGGCTAGTGTGATGGTAAAACTTCACAGATCTGATTTTTTTTTTTTTTTTTTTTTGGTTGGCATTGAAAAAAGGGAAACACATGTGACCTCTTAAGGTTATTGGTGCACATCACTTTTTTTTTTTAGAGCCCTCGAATCAGGTACCTGAAATGTTTATTCTTAGTATTATTAAAAAGAATGCCATCCATTTCTGGAGTACTCAGTGATTTAGGGTTACCTGCAAAGAGACACATTATTTTATTCTTTTTCTTATAATACATCATCAGGCAGGTCAAGCAGAGATTACATTTCCATTTTTCAGATAAGAAAATTGGGCCCTGGCTGGTTATAAAGTAAGTAGGTGACAGCGCAGGGTCCTCCGGTTCCAAATCCCATCTTCTTCCCATTGTGTCAGATTGTATTTTTAATGGCTCAAATGGCTTTTTTCCCCCACTTTGAGAAGTATACATATTGTGCACAGATAATAAAAAAGGGTTGGTGTATCCATTCCTGTACTACATGGGAAAGAAATTCATTCTAGAACAAAACACCTCAACATATTGGATAACATATTTAAAATAGCTTTTATAAAAAAATGAGTTGGAGAAAAAGGCCAGAAATAAAAAAGGCTTGATTCCACGTGCTGAGGGCCATCTACTGCTCCTGGGGGCCTGAAGCTAGACTTTATAAACCACACCGGTGGTTTAGGAGCATGAGGGAACAAAAAGAAGACTCAAGAAAAGCTGAACCCCTGAAGGGCAGCACTGATATGGATGAACTAGAAACAAACAAACAACCTTCCCTGAAGGATGGTCTTCTCTCTGGGCCTTGGATCTCAGTGTGATAAGGAAAAATATTTCCCAGGGTGCCAGGATGGCTCAGTCGCTTAAGCATCACACTCGTTTTTTAATTTTTTTTTTTAAGATTTCATTTATTTATTTGACAGAGATCACAAGTAGGCAGAGAGGCAGGCAGGGAGAGAGGGGGAAGCAGGCTCCCTGCTGAGCAGAGAGCCCGATGCCGGGCTCGATCCCAAGACCCTGGGACCATGACCTGAGCCAAAGGCAGAGGCTTTAACCCACTGAGCCACCTAGGCGCCCCAAGCATCTGACTCTTGATTTTGGTTCAGGTCATGATCTCAGGGTCCTGAGCCTGAGCCCTGAGTCGGGCTCCATGCTCAGTGAGAGTCTGCTCCTCTCCTTCTCCACCACAACCCCCTCCCCACCCACAACAGGCATTCTATTCTCTCTTTCTCAAAAGAAATGAAGATCTTTAAAAATATATATTTCCCTTGGATAATTCTCCCCCTTAAACACACCCTACACATGTAGGATCTGAATTCACCCTCCTAGGTGACCTCTAACACCACCTCACCCTCCAAATTATTTTAAAGTGGCCTTGGGTTAGTGCACTGAGGCTCTTGGCACGAAGCAAATCCAGAGTCTCACAGAAGATCTCTATAAACACAGGCCTCAAAAAAAATTCTCAGGGACAAAGCTCCATGGAGCTCATATCAAATTCAGCACACAAATAAAAACATGTGCCTCCATGAGTGAAGCAGAAAGCAGGCATGCAAAGCCTGCAGGTGTTAAGAGAGTATAAATTGGGTTTATTATTTTTAAGGGAATAAAAGACCGAAAATATGGAAGATCGAGAGACTGTAAAAACTGAGCAGATCGGAACAAGAACAGAAAGCACAGTCTCCAACATAAAAAATGTAACAGAAATTCCATGCTCAGGAGCGGCAGACGGTGACAGACCCAGAGGAAGAGACAGACCATGGGTGAGCGAGGAGACGAAGCTGAAAGATCACACAGAATGCAGAGAAGAGAAAATGTAAAAAGAGGGTCAGAGACACAAGATAAAATAAAAACATTCAACATGCATGAGTGTCAGAATTCCGTAGATGTGTAGAGAGGCAGTATTTTATGATCTTAACTAAGGCTTTCCTACATGAGAGTCGTGCCCGTACATCTCACAGTAAAACCGAGGAACACCCAACACACAGTGAAAATACCGAAAACAGCCAGAGAGAAAAGACATAATATTATAAAATGT
Source organism: Mustela nivalis (assembly GCF_964662115.1). Taxonomy (NCBI): domain Eukaryota; kingdom Metazoa; phylum Chordata; class Mammalia; order Carnivora; family Mustelidae; genus Mustela; species Mustela nivalis. The sequence continues at coordinate 69,960,721 of NC_139023.1, read as the reverse complement.
GACCAAGAACTATTAGCCAATTCCCTAAGAGCAAGTAAAAGACGACAATGGGATATTATCTTTAAAATGCTAGGAAAGGGGCATTTTGGGTGGCTCTGGGGTTAAGCATCTGCCTTCAGCTCAGGTCATGATCCCAGGGTCCAGGGATCAAGCCCCGCATGGGGCTCCCTGCTCAGCGGGAAGCCTGCTTCTCCCTCTCCCACGTCCCCTGCTTGTGCTCCCTCTCTCGCTGTCTCTGTCTCTGTCAAATGAATAAATAAAATCTTTTTTAAAAAATGCTAGGAGAAAGTTCCTGTCAATACAGAATATGACCAGAAGCTGGCAAACTTTCTATAAAGGGCTGAATAGCAAGTATTTTAGGCTTTTGCAGGCCCAGGTCTTTGTCCCATATTCTTCTATTTTTAATTGACACTGTAAAAATGCAGAAGCCCTGCCTGGCCTGAGGCTGAACAAGGATGGGCCTCCCACCAGATTTGGCTCAAGAGGCTGCAGTTTGCTGGTCCCTGGAAGAGGCAACAAAATTATCTGTGGAAAGGAAACACAGACATTACCCACACGCTCTCAGTGAGAAGACTTGAAAAGTCTTCAAGGAAAATGCAAAATGACCCCAAAATGTCAGAGATGCAAGACGAAATGATTCGAGCATTGGTAAACACCCATGAAAATCCAGATAAACATTGGATAGGTTCCTCACTATATACAGAACGTGCTGTAAAAGTCTACACAACTAAAACACTGGAAAATGGGCTTCTGCATAAGACTTAGAAAGTTGGAAAGGGTGCTGCTCCCACTTAACAGTGAAAAAAAGAACAGAAGGAACGGCAGAACTTTTAACTTTTCTTGACCCTGTCAGAAAGCTGAGGGCACAGGGTACTCGGGGAGAATGGGTTCCAATGAGGGACAGTCCCCAGACCCCAGACAGAGAGCAGGCAGGTGTGTTCACCTGTCAGAGGCACCCACCATGGGAAGGTACTTTGACCTCAGCTACCATTTTAAGGAATTGCTGGAGACCAAGTGTGGGCTGACATGTTGGTCTGGAAAATGTGGGGCTCCAAACTCAGAGGGTTTGCAGTCACTAATAAGTTCTTGTCCATGAGCCTTCAGCGAGCTCTCTCCAGGGAGGAGGCTGTGATGGCCCCTCCTCAGTACAGGCTCAGAGGAAGGGATCAGAGGTTTCTCCCTTAAAAAAAAAAAAAAAAAAAAAAAAAAGCCAGAATCCACTTCTCACCCAGACCCTCTTTTCATACAAACCAAAAGCCTTAAGTAAGAAAAAGACAGAAACAACCCCAATGTCTGTGTCTGTCAACAAAAGAATGGCTAAAATTGATAAAATGGGGCATATTCATGTAGTGCAATATCCTACATACTTAAAAATGGATGAATCTCCAAAACATAATTCTAAGGAAAAAATCAGATTCAGAAAGATTCCATTTCTGTAAAATTAGCTTGTTTGACAAAGTCGTGTAAGATTTGTATATAAGTTTCATGTTGATATATACGTGCACACATTTTTATACAGTGTCCAAGACAAGTAAAACAAAAATATGTATTATTTTTAGGGCTGCATGTGTGAAGATTGAACAAAGAAAAGGAATGATTTGGGAACTTCAGGCTGGTGGCTGCCTCTCTGGTTAGGAAGGGCACGCAGGGGCTTCTAAAGCGCTGATTATGAAGAATCTAGTTAGTATACCCAGGGCTGGGAGGATGTTTTATTTGTAGTTATCCTTCTTTAACTTTCTGCATATGTTACATACACATACATACATTCTTATGCATGTATGATCTACTTTGTAATTAAAAGTTCTGTGCAGATATGCATAGAAGAGTTAACAGCAGTTGCCTGTGATGAGGGGGGTGGTGGAGAGGGTTAATGGCCACGTTTCCTTCTTGCTCAATGTGCTTCTGTTTCTGGATTTGTTTCTGGAGTTTTGATAACACAAGGAGTAGTGTGTATTCATACTTGGCGGTTCTCAAAGAAAAAAAAAACATTAAAGATAATTTTTGGCTTCTGAAACAATGACTACTACTCATTTTAGGAAGGTTCTTTTCTGCTACATAGTAAAAATACCTCGAAAGGATGAGCATGAGGTTTGTACAGCTTTCATTTTTCTAAGCTGCAAAAAGCCTTGTAGTAAGTTTAAAAACAAAGACACCATATTTAATAATATTCCTGAGTCTTCTTTGCCATATTTGTTCGCTTCAGTTAAAGTGGCATTTAAGTTTACTGGGATTGAATAATCCTTTTATTTTTATTCCAGACAAGGTAGCGCAGTGATTTACAAGACTGCTTACTCCTTTACGCAGACAAGAGATCTCCAAGTCCTGATTAGCCAAGTGCAGAAAGCACTCTGAATGCTTGGCTGAAATTCCAAGAAACTTTAAGAATCAGCAGTGTTATATTTCTTTTATCCCTAAGTGACTTCAAAATCCCTTTGTTTGAAGAACAATAACCAATAACCAGAGTGAGAAGAACTTTATGTGGGACTTAGAGCTCTCAACTGTTCTTCCTGGGTCTAGAAATCTTTTGGGCTTCATTTAAATGCAGCTATGTTCTCAACAAATGGAAAATGTGATGCAGTTATTCTCTTCATGTGGCTTTATCGGAGACCGCTGCCTGAATATAAAAGTATCGCTTGCCAAAGCAGACCCTAATCTGTAGAACTGTGTTGTTTGGGAAACTTTTCCTTCTCCCTAAACAGAATGTGACCTCCGCAGAACTAGGGACCTGGTTGTGTACATGTCAGTATTGCCAGAGCCTAGTTCAGCGCCAGGAACACTCCAGGTACTGATAATGGGTTGCTGGGTGTGTTTGCTTGCTTTACAGCTCAGAACATTAATTTCCTTTAGCCATCCAACCATATATTTCGCAAACCTTTCTTCTGTGCCAACTCTGAGCCAACATAATAGATACTGAAATTATAAATATGACTGATACACTTTTATGCCTTCAGGGGGTTACAGCACAGTTTGGAATTACATACACCAGCGACAATGTGGGTAAAAGTCACAATGTCTAGTGAAAGATGCTAGAGAAAAAAGGGTACGCTCTGTATGAGTCGCTTATATAGAGTTCAAAAACAGGCAAAATGAATCTATGGAGTTTGAAGTAGTCACCCCTGAGAAGATCAGTGCCTAGAAAGAAGGGGCCACAAGGGGCATGATATTAGGACTTTCTTTTTTTTTTTTTTTTAATTAAGATTTTATTTATTTATTTGACAGAGAGAGACACAGTGAGAGAGGGAACACAAATAGGGGGAGTGAGAGAGGGAGAAGCAGGCTTCCCACTGAGCAGAGAGCCCGAGGTGGGGCTCGATCCCAGGACTCTGGGATCATGACCTGAACAGAAGACAGATGCTTAATGACTGAACCACCCAGGCACCCCAGGATTTTGTTTCTTAATTTAGGTAATGATCCTTTCTTGAAAAGCAAGCAAGCAGTACACTTAGGATTTGGGCACTTTTTATATGTCCTACTTTAATAAGTATGTACTTATACTTTTATGTATGTTCTACTTTAATAAGTATGTACTTATACTTTGTGTGTATATATTTAAAGTAGTCCACTATTAAAAAGAATAGTTTTTACAGTTAACAAAACCAAAAGACAACTGAATGGGAGAAGATACTCACAAATGACATATCAGATAAAGGGCTAATATCCAAAATCTATAAAGAACTTATCAAACTCGACACTCAAAGAACAAATAGTCCAATCAAGAAATGGGCAGAAGAGGGGCGCCTGGGTGGCTCAGTGGGTTAAGCCGCTGCCTTCAGCTCAGGTCATGATCTCAGGGTCCTGGGATCGAGTCCCCCATTGGGCTCTCTGCTCCGCGGGGAGCCTGCTTCCTCCTCTCTCTCTCTCTCTGTCTAGTTGTGATCTCTCTCTGTCAAATAAATAAAAAAATTCTTTAAAAAAAAAAAAGAAATGGGCAGAAGAAATGAACAGACATTTCTGCAAAGAAGACATCTAAATGGCCAACGGACATATGAAAAAGTGCTCGGCATCAGGGAAATACAAATCAAAACCACAATGAGATACCATCTTATACCAGTCAGAATGGCTAAAATTAACAAGTCAGTCAAGGACAGATGTTGGGGAGGATGCAGAGAAAGGGGAACCCTCCTACACTGTTGATGGGAATGCAAGCTGGCGCAGCCACTCTGGAAAACAGTATGGAGGTTCCTCAAAAATTTGAAAATAGAGCTACCTTACGACCCAGCAATCGCACTACTAGGTATTTACCTTAAAGATACAAACGTAGTGATCCGAAGGGGCATATGCACCCAAATGTTTAGAACAGTCATGTCCACAACAGCCAAACTATGGAAAGAACCTAGATGTCCATGAACACATGAATGGATAAAGATGTGGTATATATATACAATGGAATACTATGCAGCCATCAAAAGAAATGAATGCTTGCCATTTGCAACGAAGTGGATGGAACTAGAGGATATGCTAAGCGAAATAATCCAATCAGAGAAAGACAAATATCCTATGATCTCTCTGATATGAGGAATTTGAGAGGCAGGGCAGGGGTCGTGGGGGATAGGGAGGGAAAAAAGTGAAACAAGATGGGATCAGGAAAAAGACAAACCATAAGAGACTCTTAATCTCACCAAACAAAGTGAGGTTTGCTGGGGGGTGGGGGTGGGTAGGGAGAAGGTAGTTGAGTTATGGACATTGGGGAGTGTATGTGCTATGGTGAGTGCTGTGAAAGGTGTAAGCCTAATGATTCACAGACCTGTACACCTGGGGTGAATAGTACATTATATGTTAATTTAAAAATAGATTTAAAATAATAAATAAAAATTAAAAGTACAGTTTTTAAAAGAGTATGGCTTGAAGTGGGTTTCTCTTTACTATCATGTGCAGTTCAACACATTCTCAAAGCTTTCCTAATCTTGTTCTATCTCAAATGCCACTTCCTGCAGAAAATCTCTACTAAACTTGAGTAAGTTTTTCCCTCCTTGGAACTGCCAGAGTTTTTGTTTATGTATCTCCTTTACTTTCCTTAGTTCTAGGCATGGTGTTAAAATGTGAAAAAATCTTCAACTCACACCACCTATCACAGTGCTCTGGATTTATTAAGTATTCAAAATCCTTAAGCAAATAAACATTGAACACTCTGTTCCTTGACCTGCTCCACATGGCCCCTTCCTGTGTTTCAAGGTACTCTTTGATCTGTCCTTTTATTTAGCGTAACACATACTGTATCATCTTGGGGAACCTACTCTAAATGTGAGGTCAATAAACCTGAAACACGTTCTACTGATGGCTTGGACACATTAAAAAGAAAACAACACTGTTCTTTCATCCTAATGATAAATGTAATATTAAAAAAATTGAAACAAAAGGAAAAAATTCAACACAAAGAAAAGTAAAAGTTACCAATAATTTACCATATACTTTGTCTTAGAACTTGATCTTTACTCCAATAACACCAAATCTTCATCTTTTCATGTCTGCAAATGCAGTTCTCACTGAAGTTCATCACAATTCTGGAATGGTAGCTGGGCGTCATGGCGGCATGCTAACAGAACGGATCTTACCTCACCTAACCAACTCCTCATCTAGGAACATCTGCACTACTACAAAATTTTTACTTTTAAAAACGATGAACATCTTTATAAAAGATTGTCACTCACAGCAGTGATGGAAAAATAAATTCCCAGAGGTTTCTTTTCCAGGTCAAGAGTATACACACTACAAAGGACTGTTTAGGAGACATCTTGTCAAGTGTGAAGCCTGCAACAGTGTGTGTTTCTTTTTTTTTTTTTTTTAAGATTTTATTTATTTTTATTTGACAGAGAGAGATCACAAGTAGGCAGAGAGACAGTCAGACAGAGAGAGAGAGGAGGAAGCAGGCTCCCCGCTGAGCAGAGAGCCCGATGCGGGGCTCGATCCCAGGACTGTGAGATCATGACCTGAGCCGAAGGCAGCGGCTTAACCCACTGAGCCACCCAGGCGCCCCACAGTGTGTGTTTCTACGCTAGCAAACGCCACATCTCACGGATCCATTGTTTTCACCTTGTAACATGTCTGAAATCAGAATGTGTCTTACAGTTCAGACACTGTAGGCCCATCACAATCACTGCTCTCAGTCAGTGGGCTGCTGGGATATGGCTAACACTGCCTGAGACCACTGGGGCAACGCCTCAGCCAGAAAACTACTTCGAGACCATTTCAGAAAGAGCTAGCAGCGTGGACTACTATCTGAAAACATTTTGAAACCTCTTTAAGAAACTGGAGACGCTGAATCTTACAGACTGAGTGTCTGTGGCATAGAAAAAAAAAAAAAAATCCAAGCAGAGCCCTCTTTTATGAAATGACCCATGCTCAAAGCTCCCGATGGCACAGATAACACAGAGTGGAAGACATGGCCGTTCATGCTCTAAGCTGAAAAGAGATTCAGAAGTGTTGCACTCACTGTGAGCAGTTCTAGAAAATAACAGCCAAACCATTTTGCTTATATTTTCTCCTTATGTAAGCAAAGGAGTGACTTACGGTTCAAACCTGTATCTAAATAAGTAAAAGAATATTTTATGATAATTATTTTAAGATTTATTTGAGAAAGAGAGAACATAAGCAGAAGATGAAGGGCAGAGGGAGAAGCAGGCTCCCCAGAGAGCAAGTAGCCCAGCGTGGGGCTCAATCCCAGAACCCTGGGTTCATGACATGGGCTGAAGGCAGATGTTTAACCGACTGAGCCACCCAGGCACACCTACCTTACAATAATTATAAAACAAAATTCTAAATAAGATAACATTGTACCAGAGCTTACTTGATGGCATTTTTAAAAATTCTTACAATACATGACATAATGAGCACCTGTGAAGTCCCTGCTTTAACACGGACAACTTAAATTCCACCAAAAGAAATTCGGTATCCTGAGTTCTATCTAGTACTAGGTATTGTGCTTTTCCTTAATCTTTGCCAATTTTATATTAAAATGACCCAATGTTTTAATGTGTTTATCTTCTTTTTTTGTCTCAAAGATTTTATTTTAGAGAGAGATAGTACAAGTTGTGGGGAGAGGGGGATAGAGACAGAGAATCCCAACCAGACGGCGTGATGAGCGCAGAGCCCAACCCAGGCCTCAATCTCACGACCCTGAGATCAAAACCTGAGCTGAAATCAAGAGTCGGACACTTAACCAACTGAGCCACCCAAGGTGCCCCAAGGTGTATGTCTTTAATATGATAGGCCTTTCCCCCTCATTTTGACCATTTATAGTCCCTTTGTAAATTGCCTGCCTTTATATTTTTTGCACATTTTTCTATTGAGATGTTTATTATTTCTGATTATAGTTTTTTAGAGAGAAAGCCCATGCATGTGTACACAGGGAAGGGGGAGAGTGGGAGAGAGGGAGGAAAGGAGAGAGAGAGAGAAAGAGAGAGCATCTTTTTTTTTTTAAGATTTTATTTATTTATTTGACAGACAGAGATCACAAGCAGGCAGAGAGGCAGGCAGAGAGAGAGGAGGAAGCAGGCTCCCTGCTAAGCAGAGAGCCCGATGCGGGGCTCGATCCCAGGACCCTGGAATCATGACCTGAGCCGAAGGCAGAGACCTCAACCCACTGAGCCACCCAGGTGCCCCAAGAGAGAGCATCCTTAAGCAGACTCCCTGCTGAGCACAGAGCCTACCACAGGGCTGGATCTCAGGACCCTGAGATCAGGACCTGAGCCAAAAGAGTAGGTCACTTAACCAAATGAGCCACCCAGGTGTCCCTCTGATTACTTTTTGTGACCGTTCTTTATAAAGACTATTAAACCTTTGTGTCACCTACACTATGCAAACATTTTTTTCAGTTATCTACCACTTTAACTTCCTTAATGGTGGGGGTTTTTTGGTGGTTTTTTGGTTTTTTTGTTGTTGTTTTTGTTTTTTTTTTCCCCCCACAATTCAGAGACCCATTCAACTATGAGTGATGCCAGCCAATTTCAGATTTGATTAACCTTTATCAGTCTTCTTCAGACACCTCCCTCATGAAAATTCCCCATAGACAGGAGGAAACCACATACATATATATGGCACACAGCTAGAAATAACTCCAGTTAGCATCAGCATACACTGAAAATTATAAGACACTAGAGACCTGCATCCAATTCCTGTCATTGGTCACATTTTCCCCTCAAAGAATGACATGAGAGGTTTTTCCAGACCAGCATTCATTTTGGGGACTTCACAGCTGCTCAGTGATAACAATGTGATCAGCAGAGGCTGTACAAAGATGGTTTGATGAGAAGTAGCTTCTGACGGCCGCTCGGAACCCTCCAGCTTTCTGCCTCCGGCCTTGTCAGCACACAGGCCTCCTGAGACCACCACCAGCCTCTACCATCTCCAAGCACAGCCTGACTGTGGGCATGGTGGCCACTACCCTGGACTCCGAGTCAGGGGTCATGCGTCCACACTTCAGCTTTGCCTCTAACCAGAGATGTGACCTTGGAGAAATAATCTTACCTGGCTAGGTCTCGGTTTGCTTATCTTCAGGATAGGAGCAGGTGGAATACGGGATCTCCAGGGCCTTTCCAACCCCCACATTCTGACCCATGGTACATACCTAATCAACTCGCCTCACTTGCTACCCCAATAATAAAATAAGAATAATAATAATGTATTCAAATTATTGAATAATGTATGCATTAATTATAATGTATTCTCCAAAGGTGCTCTTCTCCAGTGTTCTGCTCTACTGCCTCTCTTGCATTCAGAGAGAGCAGTTTGATCTGTGTTTCCCTTCCTCATTTCAGAAGGACTGGGTTGACTTGAAAGTCAAGGTTAGAAATCTCAGAAAGTTTATTAGACTTCTGACCCACTCACCTCCGCCAGCACAGACTGGCTTTAAAAGCATATTGAATTATTTTTCCAGTTGTTTTTACCAGTCAGAGACAGGGTTCTTTCAGCTCTTCCTTTAAAAATCTATTCTGTAAATACCTAAGTCTAACCAGAAGTTTTGTTTCTGAAATGCAGTCTCTGGGGGATTCTTCTCCTTCCTAGGGTCCCTATATCTCATTATTTTTGCCCCCTCCTACAGTTTGAGTGAAAAATAATCCTAAGATTTTATTACTTATAGCTTTCAGAGAATTTTGCAGGAGAATCACAATGCTGGTATAAAAGGGCCGAATCAATATTATGTCCAAAGAGCTGGCACCAGAATTACTCAGGAAACATCTTTGACTGGGGCGGGATATGGAAGAACTCAAGAGCAGAGCCTCCACTGCCTCCTAAGCTTCAGGGAAGAGGGGGACGCTGGTCCACAAGAGAGAAACGGGTGTTTCTGGAGAGAGCAACTGTTGAAGAAAGAGAGGGAGGAGGGCGGATCCAGGGAAGGAGAAACTTGCGGTGAGCGGTCGTCAAAACCTTGCACACCCACCACGGGAACTCGACTCCATCCTTGCATCTTCACACCCAACAGGAAGAGAAGTCTACTAAGAAACCACATGAGCACCCAGAAGGGCTAGAAAGAATTATTTCGACTTCTAAGGTAGTCTCTATTTCGGGGGAACAGATGGAAAAATCAGGGGCCAGCGCTGCCAGTTTGAACACAGGGTTATCCCAGGAAGTGACTCCATGTGCTGACAAAGAACAGGATGTGTCACTAACCCGCAAAGTTGGGGGGGGAAAAATCAACAACTTTCAAGAACAGGAAGATCTAAAATGCAATACTGAACTATACAGTATGTGATGTGATCCCTCGAATTTTCAGTAAAATCTGGTACACTGAAACATGGAGGTTTTGTGTGCATGTGTTCTATGTTTCAGTGGAGGTCTTCGTCTGGTGGGGGAGTGGGAGAGAGAGAGACTGAAACCTGATGAAATATGGATCAGTGTGTGTGAAACAGACATCAGCAAAAATCTCATCATAACTATGAAAATAAAAGCTCCCTGAAAATTTCAGCTCAAAAAAATCTCCAGGAAAGAGTTCAACTTTTATAGGACATAGAATGAAGATTCAAATCAATACAAGGTAGACCTCAAGGAACGGAAGGTCCTCAACGGATATCTAGATTTTACTTCTTTACCCGAATACCATTTACATAACTTTATAATATGCTAATTATGTTCCAGTCTTTATATATTTACAAACTTCTTCAAGTTCTTCCAAAATCTAAGGAAGGCAGTAATTTCCATAAGGAATTAAATAAATAACTCTCTCTTGCAAGAACAAGGTGAGAGGTTTTCATGTCCACATGGAGAGAATTCTGGAATGGATTCTAGAATCTTTTCATTAACGGAAAGGAGTAATATCTTTTCTGCCATTGAGTCCAAAGTGATAAGCCCAATATCATGTATCTACCACGTAATGGCATCAGGGACGTTCAGACCGTCCTATCGCAAACTGACTCTACACAATGCAAAGGCCATACAGGGACAGGATTTTCCCACACCTTCTTCCTTTCTGACATTTACCAGCTTCATGGAGAGCTGATCTGGGAGTCGTCTGATTGAGAGTACGGCACGAGGACGCAAGATGGGAAAGAGATATAGGGTAAGCTTTCAAGCATATCTACAAAAGGTCTTCAAACTGTTTATCAACACCATATTGACACTGTTAATATCTATTAGGGATTTTACTGCTTAGTTCACCCTCCTCAAAACAATTAGAGTGGCCAAAAGACACAGAACGGAAGAAACAAGAAGGGAGAGCAATAAGCCATCCATGACACAGCTGTTCCCTGATCCCTTTCTTCCTCTTGAAAATCAGTGCAGTTTGTGTTTCAGCACAAACACCTGGCCCTTTAGACACCTTCCACCTGCCCTGACACCACCAGAGAGCAGTGGAGGTTGGCCATGCCCATACAAAGAGAAGGAGATAATGTCACGTTCACCCTTAGTGGGGAAACCAGCCACATAAGCGGTGATGTTCACAAACAGGGATCACCCTATCCAGAAACCACTCTGTGCTGGTCCCACTTTCCTTATCTAGCAAACTGCAGTCTGCCACGGCTCAAGGGTCTGCTGGTAACCCGAGAGGAAGGACTCTTTTACGTGCCCAGGTATAAAGCCACGACTGAGCAAATTCATCTGACACTCCAGAATGAACGGTTCTCCATTCACTATGCTATGATGTCTTATAAAATAACTGAAAAACCGAAGTAAGAATAAGAAGTAGAGAAAGAGCACGGGGCTCTTGTATCACTCCAGCACTTCCTCACTGGCTAGGACTAAAGCGTAGCCTGGAGAGACCAGGGGGCCCGGGGGTCCCAGTCCACAGGCTTTTCCCCCCCATTCTTGGTCAAATACTCTTTCGCTGCCATTCTCAGACATCGCCAAAATGAAGAGACCAACTGTGTACTCTTCAACGCCTCACCCTCTAGGATCTGGAGATTGAAGTAGAGAGCCTTTCTCTCCTGGTCTATGCAGCCTCCACCAACTGCCCTCCATTGCTAGAGAGATTCTGGATCCCAGCTGCTAGTTCACGAGGGCTAAAATCGCGGGAGACCCTTCTCCAGTGTGAACACACACCCCTCTGCCTCTGATAAAAGCCATAAACAACTCAGCACATTGAGGGAGAATATGAAGTGATCTTCCTACCTTTTGTCCGGGAAAGACTAGCCTGAGTTGTGAAGACCCTTCTTTACCCAGAAGCCCTTCTGTGCGAGCGTCTACCAGTAACATCTCGGTGGGAGCAGGATACCTGCGCCCAAACTACTCAGTACAGGGGTGAATACACAGGGTCATAGTACTTGGCACTGTATGCGTTCTTAGAGAGTGGAGGAAAAGAAAGTACGGTGAATCACTGACACATTATCTAAGCCCTTAGCTTTGAAAGCCTTGGTGACCTTTCACACACATACATGGGTATGTACTAAAAATCTCTGCAAAACAATAGCTACCCGTACACATGCAATGAATTATAATTATTTCTTGCTTCTGTTTCATTGGAGAGTTGTATAAGCTTCTAAATTTGTTTGAATTGCAATTAGAAAAAAAAATCAGTATAAAAGGTTAATGACACAAGTGGAAATATAATTAAATTGACCTATTTATAGAAAAATCTCAGAAATAGGAGTGTGGAAGTTTTGGATGTCAAGTTCTGTTGTTCCCTTAGGTATCAGGATGGTTTCATTTACACAGAATTCCAAACACAAAGGACTGGGGCATCCATTTAGCTTTTATTAGATGACAAGGCAGTAAGATTGCAGGGGGCAGTAAGTAGTGTTTTTACTCCAGATCTGAATAAACCCATAATAACTGAACAAGTTTACACTGCAATAGGGAAATAATGGAAACTATACTCTGATCAGAATTGTAAAGAGAAGCAAGCGATGATAAGGTCTAGGGGTAAAGGAAGAAAGGTCAAGTTCTCCTGGGTTAAGCACATCACCTAACTGGTTCAACCCTGAACCTGGCAAAGTGTTCTGCAGCTACTGCTTAGAGCACAAGAGAGCAGATTCCTGCAGTTCAGGTCAGAGGTCACTTGTAAAGATCCAAAAACTATCTGCTCATCCTTATTATGTGGCTTCCAAGCATAACCACAAGAACCATCTTCCCAACTGTTTTCGACGTCATCCCTGGGCAAAATTCTCAGTGCACAAACCTTAGTCTTCTATATGCTTTGAATCATCTCTAATAAAGCCAAGGGCAGTCAGAGCAGAGGAGCAACTCAGTGGAAGAGCTTTTGAAATGTTTCCACTCTTTAAGGGGAAAAGAGTTAATTAGAAGACTTTAAATTTCCAGTAACCAGATTTTACCTATATTTCCTCATAGCTTACGAATGATGCGTTCACGCTGAAGCAAAACAGTGTTACCGTCCCCTGAGGAGGGAACAAATGATATTATAGATGTTATCAATAACAGTTTGATGTTTCCATTCAGTACCCTAAATCCAAACAGGCTGCAGACATAAGGAACCCAAACTGTCTGCATATTTTTATAAGGGGGAAAAAAAAAGTAATCCTTGCTACAATGCTAGTCCTTGCAATGGCCGAAACAATGATCGTTCCGAGAATGAATTACCTTTGAATGCTTATATCTTTGCAAGTTTGGAAAGGAGATCTCAGTCGAAGTCATTCTAGGAGGGCCCAAATCGAAACTCAGGCTCTTCGAGCACCATCACGGTGATAACTCTCTCGCACACCCCCCCTCACGTGTCTACTTCAATGCAATTCTAGAACTTATTTACCCCCACCATGATTTGGCATCCAAATATTACTATACTGATGGTATTTTGCCCTCATTTTTATAATCCCAACCCTGTGAGCCTATTGTTTGCAAGGCTAAGTTAGAGAGAGTCTTCAGAATTCTACATAGTTCATACATCCCAACCATGAACACGTTTCTTCCTGAGATTTGAATGCCAGGATTAGCAATATAATAACCAAATGCACACCCATACACAGAAATAGGCCTCTGGTAATGATTTTGTAAATTAAAGCATTCTCCAGACTGGCCTGTTTACCTAATTATTATTTGCCCTTGAGCAAATCTGGATAGGAAAAAAGAAAACCTCCCAAATTAAGGGCTAGCATATTAGGTGGATAGGACTTTTGATATCATCTAGCACAAGTACATCATTATAAATCAAATCCAATACCCTCAGCCTCTTGACCTCTTCACATCTGACATTGTTATATACCACTCTGCCGAAATTCACTCATTCCTAGGTTCCCATCATTTTAGTCATTTTGGCTTCCTTCTAACTAAAGAGTTCCTTTCCACTCTCAGTCCCCAAAATGCTGTCCCCTGCCCCCAGGCTTTATCCTCCCCTGTCCCCTCCACCAGGGTTGGTCCCATCTCTCTTCGTTATTTCAGAGGTCAGGACTGTAATAGTGATACCAACACCATCAACAGTCTCAAAAGTAACATGCCCGACACTGAATCTACATTTTCCTTCTGAACCTTCTTCTTGTATTCCCTTTTTCATGTCATCCATCACTCACCCAGTCCGACGTGTCATTTGTTAGTCCCCTCCCATAGTCAGACACCAATTTCTAGAAATTATTTCTGAAATCTCTAAACCCTTGTTATCAGCCTTATAATTAACATCCCTGAAAACCAACGACGTCTCCCATACACACTCTTCGGTACACCTAGCACCATTCTTATCTAAAACAAAGCTCTGACAATGTCTGCTTAAAAGCCTTTAATGAGGGGCGCCTGGGTGGCTCAGTGGGTTAAGCCGCTGCCTTCGGCTCGGGTCATGATCTCAGGGTCCTGGGATCGAGCCCCACATTGGGCTCTCTGCTCGGCAGGGAGCCTGCTTCCTCCTCTCTCTGCCTGCCTCTCTGCCTGCTTGTCATCTCTCTCTGTCAAATAAATAAATAAAATCTTAAAAAAAAAAAAGCCTTTAATGATTTTCATTACCTAGGAAAGAAAATGTCCAATTTCCTCAGCATCCCACTGTCTCAAACTAGTTTTTAGCCTCCTCTCACCATAAGACCACCTACTTGTCACTCTAGTCCGTTTGTCTTCTCTCAACAATCAAATAAAGGGTTTCCTTTGCTAAAAGTGCTCCCATCTTTACTTTGCTCACAGTTCTGCTTTTTTTAAAAGATTTTATTTATTTGACAGACAGAGATCACAAGTAGGCAAGAGGCACGCAGAGAGAGAGGAGGAAACAGACACCCCGCCAAGCAGAGAGCCCGATTCGGGGCTCGATTCCAGGACCCTGGGATCATGACCTGAGCAGAAAGGCAGAGGCTTTAACCCACTGGGCCACTCAGGTGCCCCCAGTTTTGCTTATTTTAAAATGTCACCTTCTCCATAAGACCTCCCACAAATCTCTAGGCCACGTAATTGTTCCTGGATGTTCCTAGAACACTCTGTTCACACTAATAGTATCACACATCCACTCTACCCTTCTTGTCAGATTGGTAACCTGCTTCAGCAAAAAAGTGGTATAATGCTCTTTGTACAGCTAAGATTCAATACACCTGCATATAGTAGGTGCTTAATTAACAACTAAGTAAATATGTCAACACAGTGAAAAAAGGTTTTGAATTAAAATGTGAATTTGAGCCCTAGTTTCGCTAGAACTCAAACTCTGTGACCTTCAATTCCTTTACCTGTAAGCTGAAATAGTATCTTTTCCAAATGTAAAGTATTATCAGAAGAATTAGTTAAATCAAATACAAGTATTATATTAAATACAAATATATTAAGTATGATCCAAGGGTATAATTGTTTAACATTTATTCACTTGATGTAGATCAAAGGTCAAGAGATTCTACAGCCAATGCCCAAATTGGGGAAGAATATCAACACAATGAAGAGGTATTTCATCTCTCTTAGCATTCAGTGTTCCTAGAAATCAAAGGTGACAATTTAGTGTGATCTGTACAGCCTTAAGATATCAAGTATCAGCATGCAGAAGCACATTATTAAACACAGATGTGAATCCTAGCAGCACACATAACTTCACTTTTTTACTAGCAAATGCTATTACAGTGATTATATGTATAAATGCTTTATATAAATTAACCCATTTAATTCATACAAAAACTCCATGAAATAGCCCTATGATTCCCATTTTACATTCAAGGAAACTGAACCAGGGAGGTTGGCTAATGCATACCAGGTAGCAAAGCTATTATAAGGCAGAACTTGGATCTGTGTCTGTGCAGACGGGGTCTACCCTGGCTCCAACCAGTAAGCCAGGCAGCCTATCTAAATAATGCTGTGACCGGCCAGCACAATGCCTGACCCACAGTAAATCCTTGAAAACGTTAATCTCCTTTAGAACACAATGGTGGGTGTGTGGGTGGCTCAGTGGGTTAAAGCCTCTGCCTTCAACTCAGGTCATGATCCCAGAGTCCTGGGATCGAGTCCCACGTCCGGCTCTCTGCTCAGTGGGAAACCTGCTTCCTCCTCTCTCTCTCTCTCTCTGCCTGCCTCTGCCTACTTGTGATTGCTGTCAAATAAATAAATAAAATCTTAAAAAAAAAAAAAAGTTTTTTTTAGAACACAATGGTGCTCAGGTGATAGCGATGCGTGCAAAGGGTCATGACGCTGGCCTGCTATGTCATCTCCTGACAAGCTTCCCATGCCCAATGGACTCTGTGGAAAGTGGATCTTGTCTGTATCCTGTATCAGCCTCCCTATACATGGATAGAATTTCCCAGAAAACTAGAAAAAATCCAACCATTTTAACTAGCTTTTAATTCATCCATTCAAATATGATGTCTTGTGTTCTTTTGTTGGAAGATGAAAATATCACTATCCTGGGCCGAGGCAAAGAGAGCACCCTCCCCACTTTTGTTCCTTCAGCTCTCCTGGTGGTCTTTTGACACATCCCCACACATCAATTACACCTTCCATTACAGTCAGCATGGTGGTCCACACTGTATTAACTGGCTTCCCTTCTTCCTCCCCTCACAGCCAAGTCATTCCAGATACCTCCTGAGCACACCATCCAGGGAGGAATGGTGTGAAACAGAATCTCAAGCAGTGGAGATTTGCTCTTGGGACTCACTCTTGGGAATCCAGGGCCCACATCCCCACACTGCTCGTGGCCTATGCCTGCTTCAGACCTGGGGAGCACATCTGATTCCAAGCACTGGGGCATACCAGTCTTCTGCAAATGTCTTCCAACCAGGCTAACCCTTACATGCTCTAGTTGGTACCAGCAAGCTTTTAATTATCGTCTTGAGAATATTTTTCTAGTTTAATACTGGCTCTTTTGAAATAAATTCCGTGTCTCTTCTTAGATTACATACTGGTGCATTATCAATATTTTATGGTGCTATGTTTAATCATTTAAAAGGTCTTACGCTAAGTGCTTTCTGCTCGTGCTCATAAAAGTCTCACAAACTGATGACATGGTAGCTCAAGTCTATGAAGTTTTTTGTTGTTTTTTATGCTTTAACATCTGTGAAATCAGAATGCTTATCATCAATACCATGTTAAAATTGTGATAGTTTTTTTCTCAGTGTACATAAGATATTCTTACTTCTTAAAATCAGGGGCATTTTAAATTCAACAAAATTTGCTAAGTAAGTACCATATTGATTGCTATTTTAGAGTTGAACACATGGAGGTTCAACATGTTAGAGGATTTGCCCAAGATGCATTGCACTTCCATAGCAAGCTAAGTAAATGTATTTCCATGTCAATAGAAGGAACTCTCATTTATCTTCTTTGTAACAGGTCACTGCAGCCTGGAGACAGGGAATCTATCCCATCATATGTGCCCACAGCTCAGGCCCTGGAGTTTCACTGGTGCTCAGGTCCCAACTCTGCCACCAAACAAAGAGTGAGATTTGGGGCATGTTGCTTAAACTTAATAACCTCATCTGTGCTCAGAGTACTCTAACCCCAGAAGGTATCTGAAAGGATTAAGTGAGATAATCTATATAAAAGCTCATAGCACAATGAGAGATACATAGTGACCAACAAGTGGCAGGGATAATTTCATAAAATAAGGGGAAAAGGGAATTAATTAGATCTGCTTTACTCTTTACTCCCAGCCCAATTTTTATTACAAATAATATAATACTGTTAACCATGCCTTTTTTTCCCTATCATATATCAAGAACATCTGGGGGGCACCTGGGTGGCTGAGTCGGTTAAGCATCTGCCTTCAACTCAGGTCATGATCGAGGGATCCTGGGATGGAGTCCCATGTCAGCTCTTTGCTCAGCAGGGAGTCTGCTTCTCCCTCTCTCTGCCCCTCCCTCTGCTTGTGTATGCAAACTCTTTCACTGCCAATAAATAAAATCTTTAAAAAAAAATTCATATTTTTTGTCAATAAAATAAAATGATCAAAACTGATGCACTCTGAAGTCTTTCAGTAAAAGTCTATTTTGTGGTTAATTAATACCTGGATAATTTTGATAATATAGACGAAAAAATTACAAATCCACTGACCGACAGGCTGACATAAGCTCACACTATAAGGGCCTTTTCAGCCTCCTTGCCCCCAGGGAGATTTGTGAACAAGGTAAAACAATGTACATATGTAGAGAAAAAAATTCTCAGGAGTACTCTAATAAGAATCTTACAAGTAGAATATACTAGGAATGTTAAAATAAGCAACATAAGAACACTAAAAATAGACAAGTGAATTACTGAGCATGAAGAACCACAAACCCAATTAAAGAAAATCTTATTTAAAATCAAGGCTGTAGCAATTTAATGAGCAAGCAAAACTATTCTGGGATTACATGAATCAGACATCATCCAAGTCCAATTAAAATTCTAAACTACTATACATACATACATGTATACACACACCTATTTTTAAACTCCCATAATGACAGTAACAGTGTCATTCTTTTATTTTGACCTGGAAATATTTTTCTGGTACATGGGGTCTGGCAGTGCTTTGTAAATGTTAAGAGTAATTACAAACTTAGGAAAAATCACAGTAGGATAAATTTGAAGGGAATGATTTACTTCTAAAACTAAAAATAACATGCAGTGGCAGAAATTTACAGAGGCCCTTTTACTTTAATAGGATTAACAGAAAGGAGCCTGATGCAATTCTCTAAGAACATTGTCATTTTTAACTGATGGGAATAAATCACTCGAACTAGAACTATTCTTTAAGGCACAATTTATAGACAAGGACTATAATATACCAAAGATATAACCATATCCACAGGGGACAAGGTTTGACTTGTGGAACAATTAAATCCACAGTAATTTATACCTTACACGTCAATAAGAAATATTTCTTGTGCAACCAAGGAATTACATTGCTGCAGATATCCAATAAATTTAACAATAGCAGACTAAGTTTCCCAATTCTTATGGGAAACATTGTTTCTATACAGCTTATTATCCATAAAGAGTTTTTTCCCCTTATAAAAAAGTACACTGAAACAAAAATCAGTAGAAAGTCAAAGAAATCCTACACGCCTCACGATATACTTGAAATTTACATAGATCTGGATTAAAATACCAGCCCTGCTTTTGTCCATCTGTGCCTTTGGGCAAGTTTCCAACTCTCAGGGTCTGTGAAAGGAGTCAAGTATGAAAGACACCTAACACAGTGTCTAGAGCCTTATGTGTTCACAACAAGTGTCCACTCTCTTCTAATATTTATTCAGTCCAACCAAGATTTGCAGAGTTCTTCTAATGAACAAGGGGACAGAGAGATTTAATATATAATCTAGGTGGGGTGCCTCATTTGTTAAGTGTCTGCCTTTGGCTCAGGTCATGATCCTGGGGTCCTGGGATCAAGTCCCACATCAGGTTCCCTGCTCAGCAGGGAAGCCTGCTTCTCCCCTTTGCCCCTGCTTGTGCTCCCTCTCTCAATGTCTCTGTCAAATAAATAAATAAAATCTTAAAAAATATACATATGTACATATATATATATTTTTATATATATCCTGGCACATATATATATGCGCCAGGAGCCAGAAGAGGTGATTTGCTGAAAAGATGTCTGGGCTTATTCAGAAAAGGAGAATTTTCCTCAGTGGTCTTCCCTGGGGAGAGAAGATGGGGCACATGGAAAGAGCAGAATGGCCACAATACCAACCCCCCCACCTCCAGAGCAGCTGCTGATGGGGCTCCCAGCTATCATCTGGTTATCTTACCTGAAGCATTTTATTTATTTATTTATTGTCAGAGCTCCTGATCTGCAGGCCTAATCCCTGGGGAACAGGTGCTGGGCCTGTTGAATGGCCTTAAACTCATGAATAGAGAGTCATAGTCTGACTTTGTCCATCACTGAGTTGCTAGACAGCAAGGCACGGGCAGGTAGAGAGGGTTAGGTCACACCTACTTGCCTTTGAATCTGCTGCCTTGTCACCTTGGCAACTGAACACCAGTTTTGGAAGATTCTGGTTCCCCGAATCTCAGGTTTTCCTCAGCTTCAAGTACAGTTACAGCAAACACCATACACTTACGGAAGACTTGCTCCACGGGGTTAAGATAGCAGCTTCTTCAAATTGCCTGTTAGCTACAGAGAGGAAGCGTGTCCTCTTCAACAGAAATTCCCATTCCTTGAAAAAGATGGATGGAATCTGGGGCTGAGACTCAGCCAGGAGCACAGGACAGTGGAAGGAGAGCTAACAGTGACACCCCCCACCACCATGACCAATCAGTCCCCCTGTGTGACAACACCTCTTTTTTAGAAATATAGTGGTTACCAAATAGGCCAAGCAAGGTAATGGCCTATTTCAGTGCTAATTTTTCTCTGAAAAATGATGCCCCATCTCAGTAAGCAAATCTATCAATCAAGGGCTAGAGTTTGAGCGGCTGTTTTCCTCTATGCCACCTTTTCAAAGATTAATTATAAAAATAATGAGCAGGCTCTTGGTTATGCTACAGTTCAAAATGCTTCAAAGGTTCTAATTAGCCTCACTAAAGAAAATGGCTTTTTTTTCCCTTTTACCTACAGCGTATTTTTCACAATACGACTGAATAAAACACAAAAATCTTCCTGAGTAAAAAGCTAAGATATACTTAACATAGTATCTCCCTAAAAAAGGAAGAAAGCTGATGAGTTTCAGACAGCAATAAACCAAATTATAAGAATCATTTCATTTTACCAAAGAGAATAAGACTTTCTCATTTAAAAGAATCAAGTTTTAATTAGGTAAATGGTTTTTCAAGATATTCGTAAAGGTAAACAGGATGAAAGATACTGAAGACTTTTTAATGGATAGAACTTGGCTTGTATGCAATAAAGCATCATTTCATGTTTGTTTGTTTGTTTGTTTGTTTCTGAGCATGGCCCTGTGAGAGGGACACTTACCTCTCCTGTGCAGGCTTAGTGTTTGCAAGGTGAGCTTCATCAGAGGCTGAGAATTTCCTTTAAATGCTTGGTATCAAGGCCAGGTTCCTGCCACCAGGTGAATGGCATCAAGATGGGTCAAAATTCACCAGATTAGTAAATATTGCCACAGATGGGGAATCATTCAGGAAACCTGTGCTAGTTACCAAGGCAGGGGGCTGGAGGCATAAAGCACCTTAACTCAGACACCTCACAGTCCAGTACGAAGAATTCATCTCAATAAAATAGACTCTGCTTCATATAATCAATGCATTTATGAAAGGAAAGAACAAAGTAATGATTCAGAATATGTGTTTTCTATAGAAATAAACTTTTAAATTGATAGGAATTATATCACCTAACTGCTTCAAGCTCTATACATATAGTTCTTAAGAGCTAAAAAGTAGAGGCATACAAATACATAGGAAATTACATTCATTCTAGAGCAAGCCTCAATGCTGCAACCAAGAGTTGCTTTAATGAATTCCTCTCACTCAGATTTAAGAGAAAACTTGAGATTTCTGTCATTGCCCGAAAGGTCACAATTGGACATATCTCACTATCATTTGTCATTTGCTATTTCCTTCACTTGGAGAAATCCTGACATCCTTGCTACTACCTCATTAACTTTAGATTCTTCTGGAATGAAGTAGTGTGTACACAGAGAGAGATTTGCAAATGATACAGGTAGAGTTTACGATCAACCTATAACATTTCCTTGCAGTAACACTCCAGGTCCCCTTGAGTATGAAGTCTACCAGATGCCCAATTCCGAGTAAAAACATCCAAGCAGCCCTATGCCCAGTTACTTCTTTCAGATCTCTTGCTGTATTTCATAACAGCTGACTCCAAAGGACATTTCTATTCTGTTATCTATAAAAAGACCCCTTCCACACCTCCAAAGCAAAGGGCCTCAGATCAGAGACACACTTGTTTGTAGGTAATGGACAGTAGGCGTCCAGGTCTTCTGAGACACACTGGCAGGACTGGAGAAGATCTCAGAAAATAACGACTGGCTTCCCACTCCAGCCCTCCCAACGTTCATGAAAGGAAGACAAAAGAAAAAGGTCTGGGGCACCTGGGTGGCTCAGTAGTTAAGCGTCTGCCTTCAGCTCAGGTCACAATCCCAGGGTCCTGGGATCGAGCCCCGCATGGGCTGCTTACTCAGTGAGGTGCCTGCTTCTCTTTCCCACTCCCCCTGCTTGTGTTCCCTCTCTCTCTCTCTCAAATAAGTAAATAAAATCTTAAAAAGAAAGAAAGAAAAAAAGAAAAATGCCCTTTCCATCTGCTGACAATAATGAATAGGGAAAGAATCGTTCTGTGGGCCCTGTAAGGAAGGAGGCATCTTATCAAGGGTTAAGTTCAGGTCTGGCAGCAGACAAATCCCCTTAGCACAGGCCCTGCTGTGGGCAGGAAAAGAAACAACATTTTTAAACACTCAAATTAAATGTCCCTCAACATAAGGCAAATAATGTATATGGAATAGGAGTCATTACTTCGTCCCTTAAGTGAGCAGTGCACCTGGAAAGCATGGATGGGTACATATTCTACCCTTCCTTTACCCACTCATATTGTCTACAGATATTTCCTGGATGCCTTTAATGTGCCAGCCTCCACGAACACAGCAGTTAAGACAAGAACCTTATCTTTATGGAGCTTATAGTCTCCTAAGGTAGATAAACAATAATCAAGTAACTTAATGAGTGAAATAATGCAGCAATTTCAAATGGTGATAAACGCTATGAAGAAACATAGGGAAAGTAAAGGAGAGAACGAGTAGCAGATTAAGAAAAAAATAAAAAGCCCCACAGAACTTTTTTTTTTTAATTTATTTATTTGCCAGTGATAGAGGGAGAGAAAGCGAGCAAGCACAGGCAGACAGAGAGGCAGGCAGAGGCAGAGGGAGAACCAGGCTCCCTGCCCAGCAAGGAGCCCGATGTGGGACTCGATTCCAGGACGCTGGGATCATGACCTGGGCCGAAGGCAGCCGCTTAACCAACTGAGCCACCCAGGCGTCCCGCCCCACAGAACTTTACATGGTCAGAGAAAACTCTTGATAAAGGGGTCAGCGGAGCAGTCTGTTGATATGAAGGAATAAGTCAAGCAAAACTCTGGGAAAACCTGCAAAAAATTGAGCGTGGTGACTGGGTAACTCTCCCTGCCCACCGGGTGCTTCATTCCCATGACTCTACACGTACAGGGGACATAAGAGCCTGCGGGAGCGAACAAAGCCAGTTGGTTAAATAAGGGGCAAAGAGATAAATGTCTACTAGATATTCCTGTTTGGGAATCCTTCTCACACATTTCAGAAGTATAAAGAGATGTCTCATGAAGAGATGCTTTGCTGTATAAATTTATAATAATTGTACCAGAGAAGCAGAGGAAAAAGCACCCCAAAGGCCTGAGGTGGCAGCGCATTGGGCCTATCTGAGGAGCAGCAAGAGGGGCTGGGAAATCGGGAGGGAAACATGGCTGGAGGATGGGCTTGGACAGGAGGCAGGGGCCACGCCGGGCCAGGCCCTGTGGGTGGCAGCAAGAACGTGGACTTGGTTCCAAGTATGATACGCAGACCTCGGAAGATCTGAGCCAGAGAGTGAGGTCCTTTGATTTTTGAGACTTCATTCTGTCTGCGGCACGGGGAACAGACTGCAGAGGGCAGGGACAGAAGCTGGACATCGGCCGGGGTGACAGCATCCAGGCAGAGATCAGGATGGCTGGGAATCAGCTGGTCAGACTGTAGTCCAATATATTTGACAATAATCCTAGTTAACATTAAACGCTCACAGGGGTGCCTGGGTGGCTCAGTGGGTTAAAGCCTCTGCCTTTGGCTCAGGTCATGGTCTCAGGGTCCTGGGATCGAGTACCGCATCGGGCTCTCTGCTCAGCGAGGAGCCTGCTTCCTCCTCTCTCTCTGCCTGCCTCTCTGACTGCTTGTGATCTCTATCAAATAAATAAATAAAATCTTTAAAACAAACAAACAAACATTAAACGCTCACCGTTGCCCTCTCCTGCATTGCCTGGGTTCCCAACAGTTCTGACGGATAACACCTGAGGCTCATTCACAGGTGAAGACTTGCGCTCATCACTTGCTTGCAGCCTTCCCTGCCCAGCGAGGCCCTTAGTTCTTAGCAGCTCTTCTTGCACAGTGCACACACCCCAGCATCCTCCCGTCACTCACCAACCGGAGGACTTCCGGATTCTACCTCCATACCTATGGTGCTTCAGGTCTCCCTCGGCAAGTGACTGTCAGGGTCCAGACCCAGGCCAGCTGTGTCCCAGAACAGTCTTTCTCACCACCATCACCACCGTATCCGGCCTCCCGACCTGGGCAAGGACAATCACGATGTGCCAAAGGGGAGATACTTCCTACTCAGTCAGAACAACATGGCATCTCTGCCTCTTCGGCCGGAAGCCTACACTCAAGATCACGAACATTCAGCCCATCCGTGAAATTCCACCCAACTTAATTAAAATGTCTAATCGTTTCTGACTCATTACTGTACTTTTTGATTTGTTACAGAAGTTTGTGTGCTTCCCTGGGCTTGCTGTGTTTGCCATCTGTGTTCCTGCTGGTCTCCCAAATCTGGTTGTTATTAGTGAATCACTAACTTTGTCTTGAAATAATCCTTATTGTACACACCCTCATACTTTTAATCATGATCATCCTGAAATTTAAAACGTTCTCATGTAGAACGCAGATAAAAATCAGTATTTCTTTAAATTATTATGACCTATGGAAGGTAAGAACTCGAGGAGGCCTTTTGGTTGACCCAGTGTGGTGGCTGTCTCCCCAGGCTGCACATTGAACTCGTCTGGAAAGGCGTCTGGCCACCAGGCTAATGACATCAGAATTTCTGCACTGGGGAGCCTGGGCATAATTTTTAAACTCCCCAGGTGATTACACCGTGCAGCCGGAGTGGACAATCACTGCTTTAAACCACATCCCCCTCCAGCAGCCTCCTGCCCCTCGTTTTCAAAATGGAAGGCAAGGAGACCCCTGGGTGGTAGGGTGTCCCTGGCCAATGGTAACGCCAGCGTGAGACAAAGCCACAACTGAAACCTGAATTTCCTAACATGCTGTTCAATTTCCATTTACCATCTCCAAGACTCAGATGAATGTAAGGGAACAGAGGGGGGTTCTGCTGATTGTGGCCCCGATGATTCTATTTCCCAGGCTTCATTTCTTCTGATTCGCCACCTTCTGTGTGTCTTGGCCCCGCTGCCGGACTGGTCTAGTTCGGAGCAAAGTCATGCAGGAATGCTATGCTAGGGCCCCACAGCAGCCCCATAACTGACAGGCGTTCTTTCTCCTTCCATGGAACCATCGTAGTGAGTGGCTCACCGCTGAAGACTTCACTAAGTGGGCTACCAAAAACCCTGCTCTATAGCAACCCATGAAAAACCTCTAACTAACCCCATATTCAGGAATGAAGAAAGTAATCCTGGATATGCACCCATTTTTAGGTACATAAGGATGTTTACAGCAGCACTGTTTATGTAGTGGGAAAGTGGGAAACAAATTTCAAAATGTACCCTTAAATTTAAAAAAAGCTATAAAACATATGCAATATATTCCCAATTTGGTAAAAGTAAATATGTTAAGTAAATATGTATCCACATAATGAAAAAAAGTTGAGTGGCTGGGTTATAGATGATTATTATCTTCTCTCTTTTTAAGTTTTCCATATTTTCAAGTTTTTCTCTAAAGCATATGTCTCTCATTTAAAACAAGAGAAAAACATTTTTTTTTCCTAAAGGAGGACAATAAACACATGTATAGAACTGTATTTGGTTACAACTTGATTTTGATACCCTTTTCCTTTTTTCTCTCTAGACCAAGGACATGAACCAGGCACTTAACTTCCTGCCACGCTCTACAGGAGGAATAAACATTTTAGCAGGAGACTGATTAGAATCTGCCTGACTTCACTTAGGTAAGTCAAAAGCAAAGAAAAATTTTAGTGTCATAGAATATTTTTTCATGACATTAGACACATATTAACATGGCCCATCTTTCTAGTCTCCACGTTATTTAACTGATCTTCATATTTCTGGAGCATTTTCCATGTACCAGGGACCCTTCTAGGCTTTGGGAACTTTATGATCAACAAAAAATGTGTAGAGCCCTGTTTCTTGTGGCTCTTATATTGAGGGAGGCTGGGAAGAGACAATAGAACATGTTAATGAGAAGTAGAAAGAAGCAGGAAGAGGGTAGGGAGTGCTGGGGCTGGTGAGTGGGGGAGGGAAGCTGTTATTTTAAATAGAGGAGCTGGGAGTGCCTTAGTGGTGAGGTCACTTTAGAGAAGGGACCTGACAGGGGCAGCCAGTCCTGTGAGTATCTGGGACGAAGAACATTTCAAGCAGCTTTCTGGTAAATAAAGGGGAAAACCTCTTTCCTGTTCCACTATTCTTTGGGCCACCTGCAATCACATTCCTGATGGACGTTTAGACAGTTCGGAGAGCCACAGAATGGCCTGAGGAATATCTTCTGTGGAAAGTGAGGGCCAGAAAAAGAGAAAACTTTGAGGGGAAAAAAGGGATTTGTGCAAGTCAGCACCTAGAAAAATGTCGTATCTTTGCCTTCTCAATAGTGCTTTAGTGAACTATGTAAAAAGCTACTTATGGTGGAGACATAGGCTGAATTGGCTAAAAAACAAAACATTTCCTGAATCTTACCTAAAACATGTACTAATTATAGATCTTTGCCTGGAAAGGACATGAATAAGCCATACATTTAACATAAAATTGTTTCTAATCTTTAACCTTTATTAAATGTATGAACAGAAAAGGCTAACAATTTAATGCATAAGCTTAAATTTTATGACAAATGATTATTTCTACTGAAAAAAGTGTTCCTACACTTATATTTATGGAAAACACAAAAAATTAAGATACTTACAGAAATCAATTTATTACCAATGCTTTTGAAGTAAAAGAAATTTCCCTCTCCTTTCCTCTCACATAAAAAAAAAGAACTAGAAACCTAATCATTAATATTTTGATTTCAATCTGTAAAACACACTTGCCTTAAGTTAAACTGCCAACAGATTAATTCTTTAGAGTTTAAAATAAAAGATGACATTATACCTATAGTCAAGGTTTCCATGGAACAAAACCACTGTAATTGCAGCTTCATAAAGAACAATCGTGCAGCACAAGGCGGCCTTTTTATTCTCGGGGTTTTATATTACCAACAAAATCCTCAAGAGCGGAGATAATCTGAAAGGATTTGAGTTCCATTTTAACTCAAATTTACCATCTCTCAATTCACGTGATCAAATAGAGGGAACTCTGGTATCACCTCAGTCACTCAGCAGGAGGGGAAGTTGGCCTCTAGAGTGTATGTGAGATGGAGCATCTGCTCTAGGGATAAGCTGAAGACTTTCAGGGGCTATTAAAATATCAATTTCTTTATATACTAAGTTTTATCTCTAGAAACACAAGGATAATGGTCACGCTCCTTTTCAAAAACGGAGCTTGGTTTCTAGGCAAAATTAATGTTGCATCAAGAACCACATATTTTCTTTCTAAAAAAACTAGAAGGAGTTCTGAAGTCCCAGGTCCTTTCTAAATCTTTCCAGACTTCCTGGTCATAAAATTCCTTCCTTTGTGAGAAGTCTGGGGATCTTTAAGAACAGAGCCATCGAGAGAGAGGAGGACGGAATGCTGACTAAAGATTGTAAGGCAGATGGTAAGATTCCTTCCAAATCCCCCAGATAGATAGATACGTATTTCTAGGACCTGAACTGAGTGAGCGAGTCTTACGTTTTCTTGAAATGCCCAGGCCAAATTAAGTTACAATGCCAAGAATGTTACCTAACACTGACACTGAATTATGGCTTTTAGTAACAGAGTCTGGAATTCCTGGCTATTGAGGGTCTGTCTGCCATTAGAGAGACAGGTGGAAAAGTAGTTTCATGCCACATAAATAAGTATATAAACATTAAACGGAGGGAGAGACTGGCCTGGGAGATTAAGAACAAGCGTGAATGGTATTTTCCTCTTAAGACACATACAGAAAAGCGAAGTGGAAATGGAGGCTCTTAAATGTTTCTGAAATATCCAAATGATAGAGAATCATGGGTGCTCGGGTTCAGAAGACCCTCAAGGCATGACTCCTATCTTCAGCACTTCCACAACCCTGTTCAAGTTCAATCTGAACACAAGTGAAAGCTTCACCTACCCCAGGAAGCCTCTTCCCCTCATACAGTTCTATCCTTGTGAACACTTCCCTTTACTAAGGAAGTATGTTTTCTAGAACTTCTCTTCACCAGCCCTGGTTTGATTCCATAAAGCAGGGACCCCAAATCCACTTCTGGCACAGGCCAGAAGTCATAGGGACCAGGGCCAACTAAAGAGCGCACTGCCATTGTCAAAGGCCAGCCACTGCTCTGCTCCAGCTGGCCGCTGCTGTGTGGGACACAGGTCCCGGTCAGTTTTTGTGATGAAGAATGCCAGGAATCTGAATTTTTGTAGCAATGTCTTGGTTTTTTTGAATGCATAAGGAATAAATTATGGAGTTCAAACAGCTCTGGGAGATCAACTAACCCAAACCTTCTAGAGAGAGAAAAAACAGAGATCCGGAATAGAAAAAGCAACTGGCCCAAAGCCAATCAGAGGCATGCCGGGCGGCAGAGAGCCCAAAACATAAGGTCCCATGTCTTCCAGCACAAAAATGCAGCCTGTGAGTGAATAGTGCCTTCAGCCTATAGACTTGTTAAAGGTTTCTGAATGAAGAATCCGCTTTAGCTCACTACCTGTATCAAGTCATCACAGTCCCCGTCTCGTTTTTAAACAGCGTCCTTTCAAGCTGAGAGAATATGAAGCAGAAGTTATAAGCCCAGACTGGGGAGACACACGACTCCAGTCTGCAAGCCTGGCTCCACCACTTGCCGCCTGCAGGGCACCTCTCCCGACTAGGCTTCAGCGCCTTGGTCTATGAAACAGGGCCCATAGTGCCCACCTGAGTGTTGCTGGGAAAATTAAATGAGCTAATACGCATCAGGTGCTTACAGCGTGCCTGACAGAGTAAGCACGTCATGGTCAACATGATTACTTCCTAGAGAAAGAATTTCAGCACGCCAAGAAGAGAGTTAATGCAAACATACTAAGCAAAACCACACAAAACCACATGTCCTAAAAAATTAGGAGTCCTGACAAAAATTAATTATAGCAGCTAGTTCCTTGACAGAGATTAAGGCAGATGTAGACTTTAGAAATTAGAGATTTAAATTATGGCCACAAATGTAACCACGAACCCATAAATCAAACTCTTAGCACTCACCAAAACAAGAAAGATTCAGTAAGCTTCCTGTTTTCTCCTCCAGTCTTGGACAAGTCCTAGCATACAAAGGATCTACTCCATCCAGGGCTCTTCCTCATTGAACTGATTCTCTAAACAATTACGTCAACCATCTCTTCCCTTCTATCATCTCGAAGGACTAGTAGGGACCAAGTCCCTCAAGCTAGACCTTTAGTCTTCTCATTTCCCTTTCGCTATACACTAGCAAAAGACAAAGACAGCAAATACATTCTTTTAAAAAAGGGAAAAAAATGTATCCTTCCTTCGATGTCGCAACCCAGTCACTAACTGTCTGCATACAGTCCTAGCTCTACCGTGTTTATCACGCAGGTCCCTGCTAGGAGGAGACTGCAATTTCAGCCAAGAGAAAGAGCATGTATGCATCAGGAGAATTCTCAGAGGTTTACTGACCATCAGAAGGGGCAGGAATGCCTGGTCTCACATCACAGAAGCCATAAACAGAAATCAGCACTGCCGCTCCGGTCATCAAAGCACGAGACGCTAAATAAAGTGATCTTTCCCAGGGCCTCAGTGCACCCTATGGGTCTGAGGATCCAGTCTCCGGCTTTGCGTATCACTATGTACAATGCTTATAACGGTTACATTTATTGATCGCTACATACCAGCTACAGAGGAACGCCCTGTACATGCATCGACCCATTTAATTCCCCTACTAAGCAAAGTAGGTACTGTCATCTCTCATTTCACAAACAGGGAAACTGAAGCCCTGAGGGGTAGAGTCACTTGCTGAAAGATACATAGTAAGAGGGTTACCTGGGTGGCTCAGTACATTAAGCATCTGCCTTGGGCTCAATTCATGACCCTAGGGTCTCTGGATCAAGCCCCACATTTGGCTCCTTGCTCAGCAAGGGACCTGCTTCTCCCTCTCCCCTACTTGTGCACATGTGCGCTCTCTCTCATATGAATAAAATCTTTAAAAAAAATTTTAAAAAGATACACAGTAAAAGCAGGAGGGCAAGGACACCAACCCAAGTGGTTGGCTTCAGAAGTTAACTAGTTAACCACTTCCCAAAATTGCAACTATAGATTTCTGATATGACTTTCCTCACTCAGACTGTATCAGAGGGTTCACAGGCATCTGACCAGCTCCAGGGAGATAAGTGGGGTCTCAGGGCCTTTAACTTCCCTTTACAGATCACTCAGTTTACTCTCACTGGCAGAAGCTCCATTCCTATATAGTTTTACTCAAGGAAAACTTAGGCAGAGGCTCTCTGAAGCACCAAAAAGGCACTTCCCACATCCTTTTATAGGGGACATGTGAAATCTGTGGTCCATGGGTTTAATCGGAAGAGGTAGATTGATCTTTTTCTTCTGTAGGACAAAAAGTGTATGATTTCAAAGTCCAGGAAAGGACAAGTGATGGCTAGCAAGTAGAAAAGGAGCCAAATGAAAAGCAGGGGAAAAAAAACTATATATATATATATATATACATATATATATATATATATAAAAATTATATATATATATATAGAGAGAGAGAGTGTGATCTTAGTCCCCAGGGAAAGGCAGCTTAAAACCACAATGAAGACACCACTCTTCAACAAGCAGGTTGGCCAAAGTAAAAAGTGTAACAAGTATTGATGAGGATATGGAGAAAATGGAACCCCCATATAGCGCTGGCAGGAGTGTGAAAGGAGGCAGGTGCTTTGGAAAACAATCAGGCAGTCCCTCCAAAGGTTGCAAGAGGACCCAGAAATTCCACGAGACACGGCCACACACAAATTTGGACATAGACGTTCGTTGCAGCATTACGCATAAACAGAAAGTGGAAGTTACCTGGATGCCTATTAATTGATGAATAAATGAAATGCGGTATATCTGTACAATAAAATATTTGCAACAAAAAGAATATAGTACTGACAGATACAGGCAATGCACTGAAAGACCATGAAAACATTACACTAAGAAGCCAGTCACAAAAAACACGTATTACATTATTCTACTTATAGATCTTCAACTTAAAATGGCGTTACATCCCAATAAACCCATCATAAGTTGAAGATGCATTTAATCTACCTAACCTCTGATCCCAGCTCAGACTAGGCTACCTTAAACATGTTCAGAACACAGTCTACAGTTGGGCAAAATCATCTAACACGAGGCCTATAATAATGTGTTGAAGAGACCATGTAATTTATTGAATGCTGCACTGAAAGTAAAACAAACAAACAAAACAAAAAAACCCAGAATGGTTATATGGGTACAGAATGGTTGTAAATGGACCAGTTGTTTATCCTCCTGACTGAGTGGCTGGGAGCTTTAGCTGGCTGCTGGCTCAAACTGCATACTGCTAGCCCAGGAAATGATAAAAAAAATCAAAATTCAGAGTACAGTTTCTACTTTATGTGTATCACCTTTACACCACCGTAAAGTCAAACCATGACAACTCTAACTCGGGGACTGTCTGTAAATGAAATGTCCAGAATAGGACAATATGCAGAAAGTGTATTAGTCATTGCCTAGGGCTAGGGGGTTGGGGAGGAATGAGGAGGAACTGCTTATGCAGAGGGTTTCTTTTTGGAATTGGCGGTGAGGGTTGTGCAAGTCTCAGTATAGTAAGAGTCCTTAGATTGCAGATTTAAATGTGTGAATTGTAAATTTGTAAATGTGAGTTCTCTCTCCCTAAAGAAGTCCTGTTTTTTAAAAGATCTTTAAAAACCAGTTACCAAGTAAAACTACTGGTGTATTCCAGGAGAATCTGTGTCTTTGTGAATGAGAAACCATAATCGCAGAAGTGGCAGAAACCCAAAGCAATTTCAGCAGGGGGAAAAAAACTAAAAGAGTCTGTATGAAGGGGGGAAGAGGAACCAATTTCCATTTAACTGAATTTCAAGGTAGTAGGTGTGTCGGGGTCATATCACCCCAAATGCATAGATATTACACGATGGGTTGCATAACTAAATTCTGACCTTCTTACCAAAAAGCTATCAGTTCCAAAAATAAAGGAATTAGAGGAGAGGTGAGATTTAAAAACAAACAAGAAAAACAGGCAAAGGCTGATATTAGCTTTTTGGAGACTCTAAAAAAAGTTTGCAAATGTAAGGATCCTCTGGCATACTCTACCCCATGTTCACAAAATAAGGATAGGGATTTCCGTGTAAAATGTACACCATTTCCTAAGATGAATTTAGAAACAGGACTTAAATTTAACTAGAAAAAGTAGAGCCTTCAAGTTCTGGAGCTGAGGGTAAGACATGAACAGCGAGATCAGTGCTGGGATCTCAGTGTTTGAAATTCAGGAGAAAGATTTAAAAGTAAAGGGTCTGCCAAGCTACCCAGTCATGTATCTCCTTAATAATGAGACTTTAGCAGAAATCAATGCAATCTCTGACCAAAGTGAATACAGAGTCCTAATGTGGCAATATGTCAAATGATAATATGGAAGTTTCATGGCCATTAGCAGATGCGGCGTTAACACATTTTTGGAAACAGAATAAGAATTTCGTTTACATTTTTAGCCTTGAACTTTCAAACTACAACCAAACCCTTTACTCCCACTCTGTCTTAAGCATCATTTGTATGGAAAAAAATCAGCCTACTGCTTTCTTTAAGAACAGGCAAGCCATTAATTGATCCAATGTGTTGGCAGCTCTGGAGAACCTTTTTAGACAGGAATAAACGATGCCTCTTTCTGTTCGAAGAAGCCACATTTAACATTTCATGCATATACACACAGAAACATTTAAGGAATCCTGCAAATTAGCTAACAATCCTCTTGGAATTTAGAGAACAAAAAAAAAAAAAAAAAAAAAAAGGAGCAAACCTCCTTCACAACCCCTCAAATCAGAGTTTAGATACTAAACGTTTAAAGACACTTTACATGACCTAAAGTGCTCTTCCATAGTCCTCCAAATCCTTGAATATCATCAAGTTTAAGTAATGCTCCTAGGACTCAATGTTGGGGTACCAACTTTTCCCCTACAAAACTGTTGAGCTCAAGAAAAAAACATCAAGTGCCTCTAAATGCTGTATCATAGCTTTTCTAGGTGAACTGCCTGTCCTCTTCATTAATTAAGGAACTGCACTTTTCTGGCCTATGTGTTAAAAGTATTGAACTTTCCCTATTTTACCTATGTTAAGGTTGACAGCTTCTTTGTTGAAGACGGCTGGTGTTGACTACAGGTGATATGGCTCTCAAAAGGAAAACTTGTCCCCAAGAAAGCACCCCCCCCCAAACAATACAGCCAAAGCTTGGTGTTCCATTTCACCAGCAGCACTGTTTTTAAAAAGCACTAGCTTTTAAAGAAAATGACATCTTTGAACAGGCAACTCCAGTCAGAAAATGCATCTGTCATTTCTATTCCCCCACCCCCCCTTAATGGATGCCACAGCCTCAACCCAGGAACCCCTCTGGGGAAGGAGGGCCCAACTGAAGGAAGCCAGTCTGCTAAAAGTAGCTAGTTATGCTGACAAGCCTGGAGAGTACTCCCCCCCCACCTTGATTCCTACGGTGGAAGCAGTGCTGTCAGGCCCAGGGGTAAATATATACGAGTTTAGGGCAGTAATGTATTTCTAGCTCCGGCACCCCTCAGTCATTAGGAAAATCTTACTATTTCTACCCTGAAGTTGCCTCATTCTTGCCAGAAAGAAAACCTTCAGCATATTTAATCTCCCAATCAGGCAAATGATAATGCAATATTGGAAAAGCAGGCATAACTTTAGGGCCACCATGCTCTTCTTAGCTGGTTGAGGATTATTTACCTTTGTGCCTGCATGTCAGTTTCTCCGAATGACAGAGCACAGGACTTTTATTATTATTTACGACGTGCGTCAACCCGGCGGGGGGTGGGGTGGGGAACCTCTTAACCTCCCAGGAAGGGTTGAAACCTGACTTGACGGAGCAAGTTAGCGGTGGTGAGCAGCCAGCCCCAGTAACCCTACCCGCCTCCCGACACAGAAACGCCTGCACAAGGAGTGTACCCGATGCACACAATCGTGCCGCGCTGAGTTATCAGATCTACCGGTTCCAAACAGGTGCGGGGCCGGTCAGTAACTGAGAACCATATGCGAGCCCTGCCCCCCCAAACTTCACGTTCCAGATCCTCCTCGGGAAAGTTAGCCCACCCCGGCGAACCCACGTCGCAGCGGTGCTATACTAATTGGAACACACTCTCCGGTTTCCCCCCTTGCCCGGATCTGATTAGTCCTGCTCTGTAAACCCCCCGAAGTAAAGCGAAGCAAAACTTAATAGGTCCAGGGAACAGACACGCGCCTTCTGCGCAGACTTCCCAGAAAGGAGCTGGGAGGCAGGCGCTGGATCCTCCTCAGCGCCCACATTCCTTGGGGCTCCCCCTTCCCCGCGGCGCACCCGCCCCGGGCGCTTACCTGCATGGGACATGGTGATGGTCTCGTTGGTGCTGGAGCCCACGTTGAAGATGACCACCGCGGAGGCGTTCTGCAGGAACGCGTTCCGAATCTTATCCCTATACGTGCAGTTGCCCTTGGGGATGAGGGCTATCCAGTTCTTGCCATGGGCCGGGGCGGCGAACTTGGTGCTGGGGTCGCAGGCTAGGCGGTCGTGGGCCGAGCTGGCCATGACCACCTCCCCGCGGGCGTCCTGCTTGGGCGAGTGCTCCCCGTAGCGCCCGCACTCAGTCTTCTCGGTGTGCAGCTCCGTGCCGCCGCCGCCCGCCACTCCGGGCCCGGGGTCCGGCGCGGGCTCCGCGTAGGTGATGTTCACGAAGGCGGTGTACCATTCCTCCTTCTCAGCCACGGTGAAGTCCAGGCAGAGCAGATGCACGAAACAAAAGGAAAGCAGCCATGTTGAGAGAGCCAGACTGCGGCACGCTTGGATGAGAGACATTGCCATCTTTATCCGCCGGGGCCCCTTCCCCGCCCCCTCCCCCCGCCCCGTCCCTCCTCCCCGGCCCCGGCCAACCCCGGGCCGGCAGCTTCTTCTCCTCCTTCTCCTCGCGTTCACTCCGGGGACCTGCGGGCCCGCGGCCCGGACGCGCAGCCGCCGCGGGGGCCGAGTTCCGAGCGCGGGGATGGCGCCGGCCCCTTCCCCTTTCAGCAGGAGCGTGGCGGTTGCATTTCGCTTCACCGGCGCTGGAGGGGCGCGGGCGGAGGAGGCGCTTGGGCTTGCGGAGGAGTCCAGCTGCCGAGTGTCCGGCTCCTTGGCCCGGCTTCTGCTTGTCTCATAGGGGTGGCAGGGGCCGCTGGAGCGTGCGGGGTGGCGGCTCCGCGCGCTCCGGCCCCGGCGGGAGCAGGCGCGGCTGCTCCAAGCCCCGGGGGCCGCCGAGGGTGTCCCGGCCGCTGCTGCCGCCGCCGAGCGCTCCGGCGAGCGGCGGCTCCTGCTCCGCGCCGGTTCCCTCGCGCTCCGAACGCCGCTGCGCTCCTCTGTTCGCCCGGTGGCTGCGCCGTGGATGCGCTCGCCGGAGGAGGGGACGGCTCCGGGGCAGAGGGAGAGAGCGGACAGAGGAGAGTCCGAGGTCTGTGTATGTCTGTATATGTTTGTGTGTGTGTGTGTACTGTGTGCGTGCAAGGAGGAGCTTAGTGTGATGTCAAAGATTCTGGGCTCCGCTTGCCACGCTCCCTCGGTCTTTCTCGGTGGGCAGCAGCGACCTCTGCCGGGTCTCAAATTCAACCCAGTCTTTGACTTGGCCCAGGTGGGGAGGCAAAAGGGGAAGCGAGCCCTTAACCTATGCGTGCAGGACCAACTTCCTACGCCTTATATATAGCAGACCGTGTGTGCCTCTCCTAAACAGCTTAATCCTGTGCAGAACTGCAGCGAGCTCCCTAATTACCCATCCTAGGGCCAAAGGCTAAGGCAAAGTGGTACCGAGGGCCTTCCAACACCACACCTGGAGTACCTCGGGCAGTGCCGATCAAATTTAAGTGCATTAGCCTCACTTGGGGGGACGTTCCAGCTCAGACTGATGGGCCCTGCCACAGGATTTCTGATTCACTCCATCTGGGTTAGGGTTCCAGAACCTACCTATGAAGGTCCCGCGTGATGTCCATGCTACTGGTCTGGGGTTCAC
The DNA here is from genome assembly GCF_964662115.1 of Mustela nivalis. Classification (NCBI taxonomy): domain Eukaryota; kingdom Metazoa; phylum Chordata; class Mammalia; order Carnivora; family Mustelidae; genus Mustela; species Mustela nivalis. The sequence goes on along the minus strand of NC_139023.1, from coordinate 69,924,747 downwards.
TCTGTTGGAGGGAGATTTGCGTTTCCTTCCTCCCATCTGGAAACAAGCATGTGACATTCGTTTTCTTACAAAATTTCTTACCAGATGGGTGTTTCTATATAAGAAAAGAAACGGAGAGAGCGATTTCTCCACGGTGTTTATTCGGGTTGTCATGACTGGTACTTTCAACAGGCAAGGGAGTTTTCTTTGGATTCTCCTTTATAGTGTGTTCTCCGGGTAGAGATAGAGATCACAACTAGTCAGCAGAGAGCACAGCCCCTTTAGAGTAGTGTTCTTAAAACTGACACAGCACAGGCCCTTTCCATTTAAAATGTCTGGATGGTTGTTATAAGTTACACCAACAGTTTCCTTGGCTTGAGATACCTGCCAAATAAAGTCTCTAAGATAATTCAAGGGATGGTTCTCAATCACTCACATTGATCTTCCCACCTGGCATTCTTTCTAAGAACCCAGAACTCAGTGATGAAAACAAAAGTCCCCCTCTTTCCTAAGACCTTAGTATATTCGCAGCTTTCTGCTAATGACAGTCCCCCAGCACAGCCTCTCTTTTTCCAGCACTAGTGCAAGCAGCTGGTGGCTGTTTGGGGAGAGCAAGGAGCCCCCGCTATACCCAAATTAGAAGCAGGCACAAGAAGAAGTACTTAGAAGAATTTGTCTCTATGGTATTCGATGTGCTGGTTTTGTGTGTTTTCCTAACTTACTCATTTTAGAAAATAGGCTTCTAGGCAACTGGGGCAATGCTTTTTATAGTATCTAATGCCAAGGAAGCAGACATGGAGACTGCCTGGCTGCTGGTCCCTGAGCCACCAGAATTGGAGGAAAGAGTCCATTGGCTGAAAACTCTTAGCTAGGTTCTGTACAGATGACTTAGCAAACCAAGGTGGTTCCCCAAACTTCTCTGACTCTTAGTAATTTTTCTCCAGCTGCAGCACTTGGGGAATCTGTGGCATTAAGAATGCGTGACTACTGGGGTGCCCGGGTGGCTCAGTCTGTTAAGCATCTGCCTTCAGGTCATGATACAGGGGTCCTGGGATTGAGCCCTATGTTGGGCTCCCTGCTCAGCAGAGAGTCGGCTTGTCCCTCTCCCTCTGCTCCATCTCCATTTGTGCTGTCTCTCAAATGAATAAAATCTTGGGGAAAAGAAGAATGCATAACTACTGCTTATCTTTTCTTTCTCCTAGAAAATTTAGAGGCTAAAGAAATAATAGGGTCGGGGCACATAGGTGGCTCAGTGGGTTAAAGCCTCTGCCTTCTGCTCAGGTCATGATCCCAGGGTCCTGGGATCCAGCCCCACATCAGGCTCTCTGCTCTGCCCTCTGCTTTGCAGAGAGCCTGCTTCCTCCTTTCTACTCTGCAGAGAGCCTGCTTCCTTCTCTCTCTCTGCCTGCCTCTCTGCCTACTTGTGATCTGTCTGTCAAATAAATAAATAAATAAATCTTTAAAAAAAAAAAAAGACAAGGTCAAGGAGGCAGCATCCTGGCTGGGAAATTGATTAGATTCAGGGGCATTAGTCAAATAAGTAAAATATTGAGTATAAAGGGAGCCAGATTTCTTAGTGTTGGCAAAAATTCACAAACATGGGCAGAAAGAAAGCTCTGAAGAACTCCAGAGTGTTAGATCAGTTTAAAAATGGGTATGCAATCACATGCGCATATACACTTTAACTCTTTCATTCAGAGACTAGAAGCAATGAATACATCAAGTGGCCAAAAGATCTTGGTTTCTAAGCACCATCCTCCCATAAAAGAAACCAGAGCTTGGGCTGGGAAAATCCAATCAGCCTGGAACTTCTTAGAGGGCAGTGCTCAAAGCATGATGGGAAACATGCCAAGAGGACACATGAGCCAGCTGGATGGAGCTCTCACTGGCCAAATCTGGAACAGTTTGAGTGTCAAAATAAATAACGATAGTATCTCATCATAACCCGCTAGGTCAAACAGGACCCCATGAGTCCATGCTAACATAAGTGAATAAATAAAGAATGATAGAATAAATAAATGGAGGAGAAGGGACAGCTATTCCTGATGGCAGAATTCAGACTAATAGGATTAATGAAAATAGAGAGTCACTGTTGAGCAGTGTTGATTAGTACAGTCAGGAGTCATCATGTTTGCTAAGGCTGGTGGGTGGATTTTGGATGTACAGCAGGACATTAGCCTTATCTTGAAGTACCTCCTGAAAAATACTTATTGATTACAAGGGGGGAAAGAGTGAATGTATTGTAGAGAAGCCTGGAAGACACCAAACTGGCTGTGGGAACAAAATGAGCATCACCAGTCGTGGAGTATGTGACAGCACGTGCCTCCTGTGATGCATGGAGAAAAACACAGCATCATTTCTGTCACATTTCTTGCCTAGAACGCCTGGCCTGAATCTGGACACAGGGAATCATTTGGTAGACCCAAGGTGAGAGGCAGCCTATAAATGAAAGATTTGTATGCTTTAAAACTCTTAAGCTTGTGAGAGACAGAAAGGCAGAAGAACTAATCAATCCAAATCGAAGGAGACTCAAGAGACAGGACAACTCAATGTAACAATGATCCTAGATCCTGGACCAGAAAGGAAAAATGTAACAGTTGACCAAAATTAAATGTAATCTGTGGATTGCACAGTTATGTCTTCCCGATGCTGATTACCTAATTTGGATGTGTATATTACAGCTAGGAGAAGAAGGTTCTTGTGGGGGATAGGCTCTGAAATATCAAGGAGTGATGAGGCATTCTGTCTGCAACTTGCTCTTATGTGGTTCAAAAAAAGAAAAAGTGATGATAATCTGTCTGTGAGATCTTGGTTTCCACTAGCCGCTATTGCAGAGAAGCTAGAGCCCAATTCATGATAAAATAAAAAGTCAAAAGTCTACTTGGGGGGTGGTGGAGTGGTTAATAAATCTATTTCTGGCTTTGTGCTGATGATTCGCCTCCTTTCCTCAAGCATTACTTGACCCACTGAACTGGGTGTACTCTAGGGGATAAGACAGGTGAGGTTTTTGCTCTTGTGGAATTTACATTCTGGGCTGGAATAAACATATTGTTTTACATTATATCAGGTAACAATAAGTGCTAGTGAAGAACATGGCAGAGTGACAAAGGGTGACGTATTTCATAGAAGGTGCTATTTTACATCAAGGTTAGTGGCTCTGATGTCCTGACCTTGAACAGGATCCTCAACGTAGGGGATCTACATGTATATTTGGGGGACTGGTTGAACCTGGAAGAGGGAAGCATGAATATAACAGCCCTGAAATCCAGATTGTATTTGCTGTGCTTGAAGAAGAGCAAAGAAACCACTGATGTTGGAGAGGAGTGAATTTGGAGAGTTTTAAGCAGGGAAATGACATAGTCTGACATGTTTTAAAAGGTTTATTTTGACTGTATTGGCATGATTATGGAAACAAAGAGAGTAAACAGGCGCTATAATAATAATTCAGGGAGCAATGGATAGTGGCTGGTGCCAGGAAGGTGGCAGTGAACAAGGGGAGAAGTGATTGGATCCTCAATATATTTTGAAGATAGAATAAACAGTATTCTCCAGTGCATTTAAAATGCAGTATGAGGGGGCGCCTAGGTGGCTCAGTCAGTTAAGCATCTGTCTTTGGCTCAGGTCATGATCCCAGGGTCCTGGGACTGAGTTCTACATCTGAGCTCCCTGCTCAGTGGGGAGTCTGCTTCTCACTCTCCCTTTACTCTTCTCTTGTTTGTGCTTGCTCTCTCTCACTCACTCTTTCTCTCAAATAAATAAATCTAAAATAAAACACAGTATGATGGGGACCAGTTGCTTAAGTGTCTGACTCTTGATTTCTGCTCAGGTTATGATCTTGAGGTCATGGGATAGAGCCCCACATTGGGCTCCATGTTCAGTGGGGAGTCTGGGTGGGATTCTCTCTCTTTCTCTTTCCCTCTGCACCTGTCCCCCTTCTCTCAAATAAATAAATCTTAAAAAAAAAAAATAGGGACACCTGGGTGGCTCAGTCAGTTAAGTGTCTGTCTTTGGCTCAGGACCCTGATCCCAGGGTCCTGCCCTGCATGAGCCCTGTGTCGGGTTCCTTGCTCAGTGGGGAGCCTGCTTCTTCTGCCCTCTGCTCACCCTGCTTGTGCTCACGCTCTCTTTCTCTCTCTCTCACACACAAATAAATAAAATCTTTTAAAAAATAAATTAAAAAATTAATCAATTAATTAATTAAAGTACAGTATGAAAAAAGAGAGGATTACAGAAGAACTCTACAGTTTGGAGCCTAAGCAACTGACAGAATGGAGTTGTCATTTCCTGACCTATGCTGGAAAAAAAATTGAATGGGCATCGATTTTTAAAAATTGCAATCAATGTAAAATTTAAAAATGCAATATAGATCAAACCCTGTATATTGAAACTTCTCCACTTTAAGCTTTATTAAATCATTAAAATATGTACACATAGGAGGAATTGTATTTTCAAATATTCACATTCATTTTTTCAAAGTCTACAATGGAGGGCACCTGGCTAGCTCAGTTGGTAGAGCACACAACTCTCAGTCTCAGTGTTGTGGTTTTATCCCCACGTTGAGTGTAGAGATTATTTAAAAATTTTTATTATTATTTTTTAAGTCTATGGTCAAATTCCTTTTGAACAGACAGTACACATTAATGGCAAGGGGCAAAAGTCAGTGTCAAGGCTGAGTGCACCATCAGGAAAATCCTATTGGCTGCCATTTGGAGAAATGGGACACTGACATTTTCTGTCCATTCAATTCTTTCAGCATAGGTTCTTTTTTCTCAGAAAGTTTCTTAATAACTATCTGCATGACTGACAAGAAGGGAAACCCTTCAGAACATGACTGTGAAGGGGGAAGAATCCTCAAAATATAATAGGGGATTCACAGACCCATATGTGTAAAGGTTGGCTTATTTTTTAAATTGATTTCCTATCCATTGGGACAGACATTATCAGGGGACTGTGAAGGTAGAATGCGGTAGCTTTTAACCTGATGTATAAGAAGAATTCAGTGAAAGTGAAAAGAATTCTACATGGAAATGAGCAAATGCAGGGAAGACTGAACCAGGTTGATTCTGTATCACATTTCGAGGAGGTAACTTTACCACGGACTGGGATGCCCTATTCCTGTTCATTCCAAGCATCTGCTAAAATGTCTAATGATGGAGTGAGCATAGAGTGAGCAAATGAGCATTGTTGAATAATACATAGTAATGAAGAGTTTCAACTTTTTTTTTTTTTTAAGAGACAGGGAAGGGTAAGGCAGAGGGAGGAGGAGAAAAAGAATCTTAAGCAGGCTCCACACCCAGCAGAGCCCAACTTCAGGGCTTAATCTCACAACCTTGAGATCATGACCTGAGTTGAAATCAAGAGTTGGACGCTTAACTGACTGAGCCACCCAGGTGCCCCAAGAGTTGCAACTTTTGAGAACTTAATACATATGCAAGGAGAATTTCTTCTACGTACTTTACTTAGTAGATGGTCTTATTTAATTCTTGCAGCGACTTTATGAGGCAGGTATCATTGGTCCCGTTACAGGAGTGCGGAAACCACCTCAAAGAGGCGGAGTAACCTGACTGAGGACGTGCAACTAGCCCCCGCAGGAATGAGGGTTTGATCGCGGGCAGTCTGTCTCCAGGCTCCCGGCTCAGGAGCTGTACGGTCACAGCCGTATTCCCTCTGTCCGAGCTCTCCGCCAGCTTGTCCGCTAACCTGACTCCATCTTGCAACTCCACTTCTTTTGCCTCCGGTTACCTTCTTTGTTCACTCCAGTCACGCTGGGTTCACTTTTACCTCCATCCGTAGACAATGTACCACACTACTGGTGGTGGGCGGTCCTGCTTCTCTGTGACCATTTACTAGCTCCACAGACAGAGCGGGAGAATTTGCGGCATCCACCAATCCCTGTGACTTCTTTTTATTTTTTAAATATTTTTTGTATGTATGTATGTATGTATGTATGTATGTATGTATGTATGTATTTAATTTAGAATGAGTGGTAGATTGAGCATGCTGGCGGGGGGGGGGGGGAGCAGAGGAAGAGGGACAAGTAGCCTTTGCACTGAGCAAGAGCCAGCCTGCGGGTTCCATCTCACCACCTGAGCCAAATCAAGGGTCAGAGGCTCCACAGAATGAGCCAGCCAAGTGCCCCACTCCCCACCCCCAACCCCCGCCCCAACTTCTGCTGCAGGGTGTAGCTCAGATGGAAATGGGAGGTTATAGAAAGTATTCTTTGAAAGTGTGCAGAAAGGTAACGATATTCCTTCTTCTGCTCTTTGTTCCCTTACCAATTTCTCAAATTTCAGAACAATAGCATACTCTGCTAAAAATAACCTTTTTCTTTTTTGCTCCTTTGAATTATCAAACGAGCTCCTCTTAGTTCAGCCTTTGGTACAATTTTTTGATTTTTAATTTGGGCTTCTTTACCCTTCTCATTAACCAGAACCTTTCCAAATAATTTTATGTCATGGAATGTTATGAGTGACTAGAAATGGAAAGTCAGCCTAGAAAAATTCACTTGGGACTTGAGCCAAAACCAACAGAAAACTTTTTCACCACAATACATCTGTTTCTTTTTTCTTTTTCATATTATTTTTTCATATGGTTTTTCATTTTTTTCCCCTAAGTAATGGTAGTTTCATTGGGGACATTTTTAAAAACTGGCTTCTTTTCTTTTTCTGTGCTTTTAAAAATTATCTTACCCTCTTTCACCAGAAAGCTGGGATGGGAGAGAATGTGTCTACAGGCCAAGACCCTCAGAGGACTGCATGCTGACTGACCATAACAGCTGTTAGACACAAGCAGCTTTCAACTACACTTTGTCAGAATTATCGAAGGGGAGAGAATTCAGGCCCTTTCCTGCCCTTGCCATTTGGCTGCTATTTGGAAGGATGCTTTTATAGTTTCCCTTTTAGGATAAAGCCCATTGTCATCAGCGGGTGAACAGCAATCAGCACAATTGAGGGAGATGACCTCAGGCCTGAAGTGTACAGATGTCAGCATCTTAATCCCAGCTCTATGCCCCATTTGCTACGTAGGTCAAGACTGCATGACAACTAATCATTCATTTGGGCATACTTTTGTTTTGATACGAATTCCTAAACATCCATTGAGCTGTGATCACACGGACCCGTCCCAAGACTCCAGCATTAATGTATTTCCACTGACTGATTCTCTCATCTCATGGTAAGGTCACTGACTGACAAGGGATAGACGATAACATTTGTGTATTTTCCCCCATAAGCCAGGCCCTCTGTGAGTTGTGATCTAAGTCACCCAGGCTGAATTCTTGCCACAGTGCTGCCAGTGACTAACATGGGAGCTGAGACAGCCCCATTCGAGTCTCTTTTGTCTTCTGTAAAATGAGGGTGTGAGAACTGATGATTTCTACTCACCTGCTGTGAGTTTCATGATTCTCTTATCCACATAGAACCGTGTATTTCCTTTCCTGTTATTGTTGCTGTGGGCTTCGCTGAGGTCTCCAAATGGATCACAAGAACTTACTTGGAATTTCTAGCTACTCAGTACTCTTGACAGAAGAACAGACCTCCTGTCTTTGGATGGGAATGAACCTTTGAGGAAGCGGACGCCAGCATGTTCAGCCAGTTCATTCCGCTACACCGTGGAGAGCACTGGAGTGACAGGGGTCAAAGAGAATCCCCACTCGTATCTAGTACTATCAGGGATCTCACTAAACTTAGCACTCAACAGCAGTAATTAAAATATTCTTGTGTTGGTTACACTTCTCTTTCTCCTCCTTTTAATTGTTTTAGCTTTAATTGGCCTGTTTTCTGTTATATTTGATTTCATAAGTCTATACCCATTGTTTTTCTGGACTAGGCACTGGCTTAATTACTGCTCTTGGGTGTTGAGTCAAAATTTCCTAATAGGACATAAAAGGAAACATTGGATTAAGTAGTTTTTTGTTTATTGGATTAAAAAAAATTACGACAATTTGTCTTTAGACACAAAGTAAATATTAACTGTTACTGTTATAACTTATCATTACTTCTGCTTATGAGGCATTAAGTGAGGATCCTAAGGGTGTAGTGAACTAGAATGAGAATTATTTCTGTGCTATTAAAACGAAGAGTTGGCAAGGACCCACCACTAGATGGAAAATTAAAAAAAAACAGACTTATACATATATACGTGTATGTGTTTGTTTTGGTGCATTTCTAACTTTCTCGCCAACTGTAAGAGTGATCTTGGTGATTTAAAAAAAATTTAAATTCAGATATAGAAATTTGATCATACTTAATAAGAGTATAAAATTTTCAGATATTTAGATTTTGACTGACTTTACCTTTAATTTTTAATTCTCAGTTCACATCCTCATATTTATTGGTGATGATAGTTGCAGAAAAGAGGACATACAAATGACCTCATTTAGGTCCAGATCTCAACCTCTGGGGTAAATCAATATTCTCAACCCTGGCTATACACTGGAATCACCTAGGAAGGTTTTTTTGTTTTGTTTTTGTTTTTATATCATAGCTACTGAGATCTGGATTCAGTTGACCTGAGGTGGGGCTCTGATGATAGTAATTTTAAAAAGAACCCAGGCTGAAGACCATGGATAATTTGGATAATTAAAAAAAAAAAAAAGGAAAAAAGAAAAAAGAAAGAAAGAAAAGTGAGGATTTTAAAAAATAATAATGGATAATAACTGTTATACCTCAACTCCCACACTAGTCAGTATTCATAATTAGCTAAATAATTTCCTAAACTTTACCTAAATTAGGTGTGTTAGATCAGTTTTTAAATGGCAAATAAAACTGTATAGAATTTAGTTTACAGAACACTATTAAGGTGACAAAAAGAGAATAAACAATAGCCTATAAAGCAATAAGTACAAATTGAGTTAGAAATATTTTCATTTAAAATGAATAAGGTGAGGGGCACCTGGGTGGCTCACTCCATTAAGCATCTGCCTTCAGCTCAGGTCATGATCCCAAAGTCCTGAGATGGAGCCCTGCATGGGCTCCCTGCTCAGCGGGGAGTCTGCTTCTCTCTCTTCCACTCCCCCTGCTTGTGTTCCCTCTCTCTGTCAAATAAATAAAATCTTAAAAAAAATAAAATGAATAAGGTGAAACTAATAAAAAAATGCAAAGTGTAGAATATTATGAAGCCTACCTTAATATGAGGCAGGCAATAAAGAAACATAAAGCTATTACAAAGTCAATTTTAAAATCAAGAAACTCAACAGACTATATGGTTAAAATATACATGAATCATTTCCAATTAATGAGTGTGTGTGTGTGTGTTCATGTGAATAGTATAGTTGACCATTTATCACAGAATAACTTCTGTGAACTGGCTAATGATTTACAGCCCATTTCATCTCTTGGCTGTATTTGATATGGCTACACTAAATTGAATAATCTTTAAAACTGGGTATTATGAAAGAAAAAGGAAATCTCGTCATCTGGTATATAGATAGAAAAATGAAGGACGAATCATATCACCTATTCACCCAAAACAAAGTCTGTCATGGGTCAAGGCCTATTTGGATAACTGTATATTATGGAAGATCCAATGCTTAGGTTCTACCATGGTTCAATTTCCCAACATTCATATCTTGTGGAGATTCTGAGGTGTCAAGCTGTGTCTTCTGGTATCACGGTGTCAGGACAGGTGCAGCAGTCACCATTAGCTGCCTGGGTGTGTGCCTGAGGTTCAGACATTTTCAGCGTCCAGCTGGCTCCCACCCACAGCTCACTGGGACAAAACTAACCTCTTGCTGGTCTGTTTTCCTGATATATCAGAAAGAAGAACTTCACTTCACTGGTTAAATCTTTCTAGGACTCAGGAAGAGGGCACAGTCTAAGCAACAATTAGATTTACTACTCTGTATTACTTAGGGATTCACATTTAATGAGTCACAAACAGAGTTGGCCCACTTGATGGAGCAAAAGTAATTTTTCAATTTCCATCATACCATGGATCTCAATGATAGAGACTTTGGCCCGGTTTTCTTGGGGAGGGAGAACATCTGGAGGGGAAACCTTCCTTGTAGAGGCTGAAACCTTCTTCAACACTTTAAAAAAAAAAAAAACTTATTTATTTGACAGACAGATCACAAGTAGATCGAGAGGCAGGCAGAGAGAGAGGAGAAAGCAGGCTCCCCACTGAGCAGAGAGCCTGATGCAGGGCTTGATCCCAGGACCCGGATATCATGACCTGAGCTGAAGACAGAGGCTTTAACCCACTGAGCCACCCAGGCGCCCCACTTCTTCAACACTTTTTATTCCCACCTCTATTATTATATGATCATGAAAAAAATAATTGCTTAATTTGAAAATGTTCACTGTGTCATTCAGAGAATTTGAATTTCGTTGTTTAGGAAAAAGGGTCAGTATGTGAGTACAATTGTAGAAAAACAAATGAACTACCCTTAAAGTATAGCTTAGGCCATCTTTCCATTCCTGAATGAGGACCAGCCTCCTGGGGGGTCTCTAGGAATGATATACAACTACTGTAATTACTAGGGATATGGTTCACAGAAAAACTGGTCGAGGATGTAATTCCAGGGTAAAAATGCCAACATTTGGGATGAGACTATACACAGCTCCCTACACAAAGTTGCCTCTGAACGTTAGCCAAAGTTTGGAGCACTCTTAGATATGATGCTTACCAAATCGCCCTGCTGGCATCCAGCCTGTAGGTCTGTTTCTCACCCCAGGAAAATGTCTTCTCTGCACCAAGAGAACTATACAATCTGTTGGGGGTTCAAGGAATCAATAAATAATACCCTCTTCCTACTCCCAAGATTAGAACAAATTGAGAGATAGATTAGGATTCGGACGGGGGAGGCAATATATTAGCTTTATTACTGGTAGAAACTCTTTGGAGAATGTGGCTGTATTTGTAAGGATAAGTAAGGCTGGTTCATCAACAAACCAACCTTAAAATCTTAGTAGCTTAATACAACCAGAGTTTGTTTCTTGCTCATGTGAAATCTGGTAAGGATGGTCCTATCTGATGGGTGTCCTTCCAAATGTGGGCATTTGGTGATCTTCCGTCACATGCATCCAGCATCTCCTGGGGTTTTGGAGGATTTTTATGAGGATGCTGTATCCAGCCAATCGACTGGGAAGGGAATGTGAAAGATTACATGGGAGGTTTTTTTGTTTGTTTGCTTTGGTTTTTAAAGATTTTATTTTATTATTTGACAGAGGAAGAGAGATCACAAATAAGCAGAGAGGCAGGCGTGTGTGTGTGGGGGAAGCAGGCTCCCTGCTGAGCAGAGAGCTGATGCAGGGCTCGATCCCAGGTCCTTGGGATCATAACCTGAGCCAAAGACAGAGGCTAAGCCACTGAACCACCCAGGCACCCCACAGGAGAGGTTTTTATGAGTCAGTCGTGGAAGGGGCACACATCAGTTCGGGTCACATTCGGTTGCATTAGTCACGTGGCCTGACCTAACCCTAAGGAGGACTGGGAACATTAGGAATTTAGTCTACCTCAAAAGTAGAGGAAATGGATTCTGGTGAAAACATAGCAGTCTTGGCCAACATAACAAGATCTCGGGCAAGTGCGCCTGCTAAGATTTCCTCCTGGAATTAAGGAGACTCATACCTGAAGAACAACAGAACATCCCTGCAGGGTAACCCCTGCCTCACTGAGGCTCATAGCATGGTTGACAGAGAGGCTCAGAGCTTACCCTCTCAGTAGGCAGATTCCAGAGAGTGGGGAGGAAAAGCTTGATTGAATGCTAGTATTTTTTTCTTCCCATCTCATAGGTCCTAAAAAGGGGGGAGAGAGAATCCAGGAATGCTAGTCCAGGAAAGTCCTGCCCTTTGGAAATAGTTTTTAGTCTTTTTAAATTTTATTTATTTGTCAGCGAGAGAGCGTGCACAAGCAGGGGGAGCAACAGGCAGAGGGAGAAGCAGACCCCCCATCCAGCAAGGACCCAGAGGCAGGACTCCCTCCCAGGACCCCAGGATCATGACCCTAGTTGAAGGCAGGCACTTAACCAACTGAGCCACCCAGGCGTCCTGAAATAGCTTTTGTTTTATTCTACCCTGGCTTCCCCGACACAGTTGCCTGAGTAATGCTGTTAAAACAGAAGACAGATGTTGTTAATCCTTTGCTCAAAAGCGTCCAGTGGTTGTCCATCCCAATCGGGGGTGGGGGGCGGTTTTGGAATGGCCTGTGTGACCCTCCAGGAGCTGGCTGCTCCCACCAAAACCCCTACATCTGGGCCCCACTCTACATTAACATGCTCTTGGCTCTCTCCGCCGCAGCCAGTCTGGTCTCCTTGCTGTTCTCTGTGGGTGCCTCATACCTCAGGGTCTCCTCACTTCCTGTTCCCTCTGGAAAGATGTTCTCCAAGGTATCCATGTGGCTCACTGCCTCACTTTCTCCAAACCTCATTCAAATCTTTGCTTGCCTTACCTCTTTGTTAAAAATAGACCCAGTTCCTTTCCTGCTTCTCCCCATTCCCACAACGGATCTCCATTTAACATAGTATACGGTTGGTTTTGTTTATTTTGATAATTTTTTATTGTTTTTCTCTTTCTCTTTTCCCTCTTGTCCCACTGGAATTTAAATGTTAAGAGGGCAGGGATTTTCATCTACATTCTTTACCGCTGTAACTCTAGGACTAGGATTCCTCAGATATATTCCTCAGATATATTCCTCAGATATAATGTACCCTCACTAAACAATTCTGGAATGAATGAGTGAATCAGTTATATTAAATTAATTTGTTGTTCTTTACGGTTGTTAAAGAATTGTAAGAATAATTCAGAATAAACACAGTTTTACATTTTAACTTATTTAAGCAATGTTATTATAAAAGTAACGTAAGTCAACACTCTTTGAAATACACTATTCCAACTAAGTTGACAACAGTCTGGAAGAATCAGAGTTGCAGTAATATTTGGATTAGGAAGAAACTTAAACATTATCTAATCTCATATTTTACCTTAAAAATAGATAAATTCCAGCATTATGGGAGTGCTTTTGCGTGTTAAATTTTTCTAAGGTTCCCTGTCGGACAAGTTTTCAGGATTTTATGGGCAGGAAAATGATTTTTTTAATCTTTATCACATTTGTATTTACAAATAATTTGAAATTCCCCGAGGAAGCCAATGTGTTGCAGTGATAAAATAAAATTCTTCACAGAAAATTTCCAGCTTCGTGTTTCATTCAGAAATGAAAAGCTATTCTAATGGATTTACCAGATATTGTCGGGAACTATTTAATTCTTGGAAAAAAGCATGATGTCAGCCAGGCATGTCTTCTTTTGTGAATCTTTCATTTATGTCCAAAGAAATATGTAGTTTAGTAACAGTGATAAAATTGTCATTTATCCAATTTTAACAATGGCTTTTACGCAATCTATTAATCCCTCTCAAGCAATTTGGGAAGTGTTGCTATGAATCATGAAGGTTTGAACTGCGAAGTTTTACTAGAGAATTCTATTATGCCACAGGGACTTTTCGGTGGGTAACACGATGCCAGGATGAAATTCACTTAGGAATTCAGTTCTATTGCCTATGTCACTGGAGGGTGGATTAAACATCCACACTGCGAAATTTTGTCTAGGTCTATGAAAAGAAAACATGAGGATTTTTTTCCAAAGTTATTAAGTTTTAAAATGAACAGAGCTAAATAATTAGCTTATGAGAGAATTGTCTGCCCTCTTGAAAAAATGAATATGGAACATCTGAGTATTATTTTAGTCTGCGACATGAGTTTGTTACTCTCACATAACACATTGCAAATCACAGAGTGCCATCCATTTATTTGTGGTTTTTTTTCTATTTATTTTGTTATTTATTTGTACAAAAAGAAGGTAAAATTTATTCACAGGAAGCACTGCCCTCTATTTTGCTGAAGTAGATAATGGAACTCATTCTGAATTATATAATAAGGTCTTCCCAACACTTGTATTTGCTTTATCCTCATTTCTAGGACCAACTCTCAATTTCATTGTGCCCCATGAGTTGTTTGAGACACGCTAACCACTTCTGGGGGATAAAAGAGACAAGTTCAACCAATATTTTTATTGTTAGGATAAACTTCACTTCATGCAGTCGGTATGTGTAACATCTTGTCATGAGAAGCCCTTCAAATTAACCTGTGAAAACGGTCCCAGGCTGTGTTTTTGAAGAACCGAAAGCATGTCCCCAGGAATCATTCACAGCATCTTAATCATGCACTCTGTTTACATAATTATATTCCTTTCCACCCCTGCCTTAAGCTGAGAAAGGTTTTTAATTCTTACAAGTGCTGGGGTGTACTGTCATTAAAAGTGCCGGAGCACTGTCTGGAGAAGTTGGTGGGTTGGTGGGGACGGGAAGTTAATGCAGTGTTACGGGCTGAGTTGTGTCCCCTCCCCCCACACACCCCAATTCATATATTGGAGTCTTAACTTCTGGTATCTAAGAATGTGACTGTGGTCAGAGAAAGGGTCTTTTTTCTTCTTTTTTTCCCTTTAGAGAGAGAAGTGGGGGGTAGAGGGGTGGCGCGGAAGGGGCAGAAGGAGACAGAGAAAATCTCAAGCAGGCTTCACACTGAGTGTGGAGTCCATCATCCGGCTCCATCCCGCGACGCTGACATCATGATCTGAGGTGAAATCAAGAGTCAGATGTTTAACCGACGGAGCCACCCAGTCGCCCCTAGAGGATGGGTCTTTAAAGAGGTAATTCAGTTAAAATGAGGTTATTAGGGTGGGTCCTAATCCAACTGACTGGTGTCCTCATAAGAAGAGGAAATTTGGACGCAGACAGGTACAGAAGGAAGACTGTGTGAGGACCCAGGAAGAAGATGATTGTCCATAAGCCAAGGAGTCCTCAGAGGAAACCACTGCTGCTGACACCTTGATCTTGGACTTTGATATCCCGGAACTGTGAGACAGTAACTTCCATTGTTGAAAGCCTCCCAGTCTCCGCTACTTTGCTCTGGCAGCTTTCACAAAGGAATGCGTAATAAAGCAATGAAGGTAACACCTCTTCAGTTGAGGATTGACTTATCCAAGTTAAAAAAAAGACAGTGGGATAGTAGATGAGGAACAGTCCTGAGGGACGTTGCATTCCCATTACCTAATTTTCTATTTATTTCCCAATTGGATTGTGGTGTTGCTTAGAGCAGAGAGGTTGTCTCATTTGCCTTTGAACTCCCTGCCCTCTGCACAACAGTGGGTGCTTCTACATCCCTAATGAATAGATCAGTAGCTAACTGGGGGAGGTGTGCAGCAGTAATAATGACACCCTGCGTGTCGGTGTGTGGTACTGCAGGGTTAAGAGAGCGGGCCCTGGAGCCAGAGTGCCCGAGGTTGAATCTCAGATCTACCACTTGCTCTTAGGCAAGTTTCCTTATCTCTCTATGCCCCTGTTTCCTTGTGAGTAAAATAGAGATCCTCAGTACACCTCCCTCATCAGTTTGCTGTAGTAAATGAGTATAGACATGTGGAAAGCACCTAGAATGGTTCCGGGCATAGAAAAGGCACCCAGGAAGCCTATGCTATTAACTTAATCATCCCAAGAACGTCCAGAGAGTGTGTGACCGAGCTCTACTTTCCTGGTCGGTGACTAGCAGGATTCTGGGGTCTCCTGGTATCAGTTCTTTGGTCGAATTCCAACCTTTGCCTTTCTCAGTAAGCAGCTGCATCCTCCCCACTCTGGGAGAGGAATTGGCTTTTAGGAAGGTAAAAAGGAAATTTGCAAACTAAAATATAAAGAGCAAGGTCATTCTGCCCTTCCTCAGCCTGCCTCTAGATCAGCACTGTCTAGTTAGTAGGGTTGCTAAGGCAAGCAGTTCTCCCCACTTACTGGCAACGATTGTTCAGATCAGAAAGCTAAATACTGGGGGGACTGGGGAGGGGTTGAGAGGAGTCAGAGAAAGCACATACTTACAGATAAGAAAAAGCCAAGATCTCTGCCTTGCTTGACCTCCTTGCAATCCTGGTATATGTAGGGAGATAGACTATACCCACGTGCACCAGAAAACTCAAGCGGTGGTACTTAAAATGCAGACCACAGACTCGAGTTCAAAGGGGACATGAATTAACAGATTAATTTAATTTTGGGAAAGCTTGTTTTAGAAAGTGAGCTCTTGGTAAGGTTTGATGGGTGAAAGAATATAAATTGGTAAAGACAAGGAAGAGAAAAAAAACATTATTCAATGAGAACCCATGTTTCAGCACAATATCTCATTTGATCCCCTTAATAAGCCTAAAGGTAGGGTAGAAGTCCCTGCCTCCATGCTTGGCACGAAGTGACAGGAGACCAGAACTGCATGCCTGTTCACAGAAATAAATGCTGAGTATGTCATCCTTTGTCCTACTCAGATACGTGACCAACCTCCTTCATAAAGGTTTTTTGTCTTGTCTGAACTCCTATTGTTCCACTAATATGAGAATTAAGGTATACAGTATATGTACCTGTAATTCTCTGAGCATCCCGTATGGGTGATTGAAAGAAAGGAACCTGGGGCACGTGAGTGGCTCAGTTGGTTAAGCGTCTGCCTTTGGCTCGGGTCATTAATCCCAGGGTCCTGGGATCGAACCCCGTTATCGGGGAATCCCTGCTCAGTGGGGAGCCTGCTTATCTTTCTCCCTCTGCACCTCCCCACTGCTCATGCGTGCAGGCTCTGTTTCTTTCAAATAAACAAAAAATAAAATCTTTAAAAAAAAAAAAAGAAAGAAAGAAAGAAAAAGAAAGAAACCCATCAAGGTCCAGGCATTTCCAAGCCTCGGGGACCCCCAAGTGGCAATACTTTGTGGAATGTGTAGGGATGCCTTCAGCTGCCAGTAATATAATTCCCACCTGAAAATGGCTTCAAAACGATGGCACCCAGAGGTGGAGTTTCAAGGTTGGCCAAGTCCTCAGTGCAACACTGTTATCAAGGACTCGGGTGCTTTCTGTCTTTCTGCTCTGCCAACTTCAAGGGGTACCATGTCTCCGTTCACAGACAGACAGTCACAGACAGCTGCAGAAATTTCAGGTGTCACACGCAAATACAACAACATCCCCTCAAAAATGGGGGTGGGTACTTCTGATAAACAGCAAGAAAAATCTTCCCTTGCATGGCCATGCATGCCATTGGCCCCAAGAAGACTTGGCTTGGGTCATATAACCAATGGCAAAATGCAGCCACCAAGAAGAAGAGCAGAAGCATGGCTGACTTAGCCCCTAGGGACTCATAGTACATAGGAGGGTGAGCTCCAGAATGAAATTAGAGCTCTATCAGGAAGGGAGACTTGGCAAGGAAGTGGCCTCTGAATTCCTAACCATCCAACAGGACATCACGTTTCTTTCTTCCAGTCCATTTGGAGTTGACTTCATGGTTTGACCTTCACAAGGCAATCCATTTCTATTCCTAGGCCTGAATTTCTCTGCTGCTCTTCCTATATTGATCCCATGTCTCTCAATTTTATTGGCATGTATTAAAAAAACTCTAAGGAAGGAACCATGCACTATAATAACATATGACCGCCTCCTATTTGCCGTGCACATTGTAGTCTAAAGAGGGCTGCCTGTAGTCTCACGGTTACTCACAACAGTGTAGCAAAAAGACCAAATCTCAGGTAAGTCACGGGTGTCTTGTCCAGAGTCAAAACAGCTTTTAGTTTGTAGCATTTGCTCTCCGGCCCAGGTCTTCTGACTCCTTGCCCAGTGCCTCCCTCCAGTGCAGAGAACAGTGTGACAATAGAATAAACATTCAGCACACATTTGTTTACATAAATGGATTCACATTTAAAATTTGGAAAAGTGTTGAGATGCCTGGGTGGCTCAGTCGGTTAAGCCTCAACTCTTGATCTCAGCTCAGGTCTTGAGTTGGGCTCCACGCAGGGCCTGGAATCTACTTTTAAAAAAAATCTGGAAAAGTGTGCACATCATTTAAGTAATTTGTTTTTGGAGAGTTTGAAAAAATATAAAGCACTATAACAAGACTGCCACTGGAGGTCGCTACTATTTCACAAAAGGAAAATTCGTTCCTCTGTCAGAAAGAACAGCCTGCTCCAGTTTTAAAATGCCAAGTGAAATGATAATGGTGGTTGTTACATAATATTGCCTGACTTCCCAAGGCTTTTGGAATAGAAAGCTTGGCGTATTTAGTTTTAACATTTCCCAAACATTCTGCTCACTGCCATAGCTAATTTTTTTCTGTGGCATTTCCTCTACGTTGTAATTACCGTTTCCTTTTTTTTTTTTTTTTTTTTAACAAGGTAAAGACAGTGGAGTTATTTTGTTCATAGAAAAAAAAATATTTTTTCCATCCTCAAAGTTGGTTCCCCCCACTGCCTTTGTTATATTCCCAGGGAAAGGCCATTTCTATTTCCCCTGGGTAACATTTGAACATTTAGAACTCAAATCTCTTTTCACCCCCGGGGCCATCCTTACAATTCGTGCACAGATAATCTGGCTTCATTATTAACTCTCCAGGCCTGCTCCCTCAGTTTGCATTCCTGCTTTGAGGGCCTGTGCTCCAGAAAGGCATTTCCAAAACCGCAGTGAAAGACCCTAGAGGACCCGCACCCAAGGACGCACTCACAGACCACTGGATGCAATAAGCAAGAGGATTTTATTCGGGCATGCTCGGACTCCCAGGGACACTTGACCACGAAATCCGCGAGGGATGGGTCAGTGTCTGAGAGTCCTGATCTGTTTCGGGATTCCCTTAATATAGAATTTTACAGTCCATTACATCAGAGCCCTCACTTTTCTAGCCAGTAATTTCAAAGCATTACAGTAAGGCCTACACATAGGTAGCCAATCCTTTAAAACCAACCATACATTCTGGCCAGTCACCGTTCAGGTAGTGTACAGTAGAGGGTACGTGTTGAATTGCACGTTTTTAACCTTTATCTGTATACGTGCTGAACCGCACGTCTCCAGCTAGCGTACGTGCTGAACCGTACGTCTCCGGCCTTGGTACAGGAGGCAACCCTTATCAATTTTACTTAGTAGTAGGGGAAATTCTTAACAGGGGAAGGGTATAACTTTATTTGATTACACAGCGAACGAGGGTTTAAGCAATTTTTCATTTCTTAGCAAAGCATTAGAAGCATTATTATACAGAAGCCAGAAACAGCTGGGTTAAACACAGATTTTTTCTATTCGTTATCCTGTTATGCTGCTTGCTGACTCCCTTATCCATGGTCAGCTGGCCACAGTTTCTTAGTTAGCATAAGCTGGTTATAAAAAGAATGTTAAAACTTATAGGCTATACTATAGTTCTGACCTGGGGTCCTTCAGCAGTTCTTCAAAATTTGTAAGAGTGCGACGTGCCACAAAAAGGAGGGTTCTTCAGTCAAGTCCGATGGGGAAATACAGCATAACAGAGTCCCCTTTTGCAGCTGCAGAAACTCATCAGCAAGTGAAATGAAGAGAAATTCAGAGGCAAATAAATAATCTGTATTGCTTTTACAACGTTTCCAACTGTTTGTTTGTTTGTTTGTGTGTGTGTTTTTGAGCTGAGGTCAGCAAACTTCTGTAAAGGACCAGATAAGGAAATGCTTTAGCCTCTGTGGGTCATCCTGGGTCTCTGTTGGAACTTCTCAAAGTTGCCGTGACGGTGGCAGAGGCCGCGGGCGGCGTACAGATAGATGAACGGCTGTGGCTGTGCTTGGATACAACTTTCTTTATAGATATGGACATTAGATCATGTAATTTTTACAGGTTATGAAATATTACTGACACATTGATTTTTCTCCCCTACCATTTAAAAATCTAAAAACTTGCAGCTGTATGCATTTTGTACAGAGATTGTGATGTGTGCCAGACTTGGCCGATGAGCCAAGTTTGCTGACCCCTGCTTTAGACCACAAGTCTTCTCTCCTTACTTTTTCATTTTTCATGTGGCATTTATTAAGACTGAAGGGGCTAGAAGAACACAATTTGGAAAAGAGTGGTAGTTAATGCTTGTGCATTTTAAAAAAAAAAATTTATCAGCCTGCTTGCTTACTTGAGATATTTTCTTAAAGATTTTGTTTATTTAGGGGTGCCTGGGTGGCTCAGTGGGTTAAGCCGCTTCCTTCGGCTCAGGTCATGATCTCAGGGTCCTGGGATCGAGTCCCACATCGGGCTCTCTGCTCGGCAGGGAGCCTGCTTCCTCCTCTCTCTCTGCCTGCCTCTCTGCCTGCTTGTGATCTCTGTCTGTCAAATAAATAAATAAAATCTTTAAAAAAAAAAAAGATTTTGTTTATTTATTTGAGAGAGAGTGAGTTAATGAGAGAGAGTGAGAGAGCACACAAGCTGGGGGAGGGGCAGAAGGAGAGAGAGAAGCAGGCTCCCCAAGAACAGGGAGGCCAGTGTGGGACTCCATACCAGGAACCTGAGATCATGACTTGAGCTGAAGGCAGAAGCTTAACTGACTGAGCCACCCAGATATGCCTGTTTGTTTTCTGTTTCTAATGTTGTAAACAATGTGGTAATCCATGAGTTGTATTCTTGGATCTCTTTTTAGATATATTGCTTCCTTAAAGAAATAATCCAGGACATATATGGGGACAATTGAGGTAACTATACATAATTCAAGAGAAGCTATGATTTTGTCTCTATTTCAGGACAGATGACATTCTGCCCTCTGCTTCCTAAGAAAGTAATTAATAATGATCTGGGCATTGGCACTAAAGGAGAGTAGGAAAGACACAATTATCTAGACTCCGTCCTTCTACTCATTTATCTACTCCAGAGGCTTTGAGTAGGGAAGAAAAATGTACCGGCAGAAAGACAGGAAAGGATTTGATCACAAATTACTCCAGTAAAGCTGTAACACATTGGGGAAAATAACATTAATCCCAGGAACAGTTTTAGTTTCTTGAACTATGCCTTGGAAATTAACGGAAAAACAAGTGTAGTAAAAGAATATGACCTTATAGAAGGCATTTGTAGACATGTCTGGTCAAAGCAGGTCAAGATAACTTTAAAAAGTGAGTAGGAAGTAGAGCTCCTATCTTTGGGGGCATCAGGGTGGCGGACTCTATGGGGGTGGCTTTGATGACAGTGTCAGGGATCCTAAGGCTTCCCAGAGTTTTTGAGTCTTTCGCCTTTGAAATTTATTCCAACTCTTACTTCTGATTCATTTACTTGACATTTCAGACACAAACAACAAGCATTGGTTTTTAACTTCCCGACTACTTTCATCTGTTACCATCTGTAGCATTTGAGAAAATATTGCAACAATCTTTGGATAAGTAGCTTCCCTGTTTCTAAATGTTCTTTAGCTATGATTCTGGAAGCTGGGTTCCAGATCAGTAATATCAGCGTCCGCTGGCACCTTTTTTGGTGACCATGCAAATTGTCAGGTCTCCCCAACCTGTGGTGCTGGTCCAGTGGTCTGTGTTTTCATAAACCCTCCAGGTTATCCTGACATAGGCTAAATTTTGAAAAAAGCCACTGTTTGAGAGACACTAAACAGAATATACGAGAAGAGGAGGAGAATCTGAAAGCTAGCACGGATCATTTGGCTAAGGCAAAAACAACTGTTAAAGATTAGGAATCAAAAGGAAGCCTGCTGGAAAGAAATGGCAAGGAATTAGAAATACACATTTTAGGGGTGATGATGGTGGGTATCCTGATGGATCTTATTTCAAGTATCATATGATTGTATAAGTCCAAAGGTATATAACTTTGTGTAAGATGTCTTTGCAAAGAAAAATAAGAATAATGGTAAAACTTTACAAATAGTCTAAAAATTTATCACCTCCTGAAAAAGCAGAAAAGAAAATTAACTTCTCAACACATATTTCTTTGGCACTTTTTAAATGGTTATAACTTGGTAAGGAATCAGAGTAATTCATTTAGGAAGGAGAAACAAAGCCCTCCCAAGATAGGTAGCAGGAAAAGATCCAAGAATCACAATAAAAAGTTTAATGTTTATTTATTTATTTAAGATTTTATTCATTTATTTGACAGACAGAGATCACAAGTAGTTAGAGAGTCAGGCAGAGAGAGAGGAGAAAGCAGGCTTCCGGCTGAGCAGAGAGCCCGATGTGGGGCTCAATCCCAGGACCCTGAGATCATGACCTGAGCTGAAGGCAGAGGCTTTAACCCACTGAGCCACCCAGGTGCCCCTAAAAAGGTTAATGTTTAAGACATTTTTTCCCCTGTCTGCATTTCAAGGTCTTTGACAGGCTGTTTTCTCTTTTTTCAGGTCTTCTAATTTTATTTTATTTAAATATTATTTATTTATTTATTTATTTATTTTTATTTATTTATTTATTTATTGTATCGAAGTATAATTGACATATGAGATTCTATTAGTTTCAGGTGTACATCATAATAATTCTGTATTTTTATACACTAGACCCCTCAATATGTCTAGTTACCATCTGTCACCATACATGGTTATTGGAAGATCATTGACTATATTCCCTAAGCTGTACCTTGCACTCCGTGACTTTTCTAACTGGAAGTTTGTGCCTCTTGATCCCCTTCACCTGTTCGGCCAGCCCCTGGTGCCTCCTCTGTGGGTTGCCAGAGAGGAGGCAGTGGGGGCTAGGCCGAACAGGTGAAGGGGATCAAGAGGCAGCAGCTGACAGCTGGTTTCCTGTATCTGTGTCTTTTTCTGTTTTGTATCATATGTTCATTTGTTTCGTGTTTTTTAGAGTCCGCATACTAAAGGAGTGAGCCTGGCTTGGGATTCACGACAAGGCGAGAGCAAGCACTTTTGGGGTAAATTTCCCCCTACACTCAGCAATATTTTCATCTTCCTTTGAGTGATCTATTCACATTTGCATCAACTTTCAGTTATTATATTTAACTCCTTATTTGATATTCTACTCATTTTTTGCCTTTCAGGTCTAACCTTTGTTTTGTTGCAACATTTGCTATTTATTTCCTTTCGACATGTGGAAAGATAATTATAGTTCTATACCTCTACGAGAACTATTTAGCTTATCATCTGAGTCACTTAATACCTTTTCATAATCTCCATGACTTCAAGGGTCCTTACTTCCTAAAGCTGTGTGATTCTACAATTTCCAGTTCATGCTGTAGTTCTAAAATCCCAAGAAGAAAAATACAGGAGATGAATGAACTTGTTAAGAGAAGCATTTCAGAAACAAGAATCCCAACATTAATATTTATTTTGCACTAAACTAAACATGAATCTAGATTTAGGGATGGTTCACTGCTCATATAATTAAGCTAATGTTACAGAACTGTGGAATCATGAGTCTGCAAATGAAAAGAAATGGAGATACTAAATCAAATCTAGAGTTAATGAGCCTTTTCAGGCTTCATCATGTTAAACAATATATTCCATTATTATAAATATTTGTAACAGTTTTAAATCAGATGATATGCAATATATTGATAAACATACTTTAGACCATGTAGCCTATAATCTCACAGTTATTTTGAAGAACTTTATCATATAGATGTCATTTATTCCATGTCCTGGGGCACCTGTGGATGTTTTTTGTTTGTTTGTATGTTTGTTTTATTTGACAGAGAGAGAGAGATCACAAGTAGGCAGAGAGGCAGGCAGAGAGAGAGGGGGAAGCAGGCTCCCTGATGAGTAGAAAGCCCTATGCGGGCCTCGAGCCCAGGACCCTGAGATCATGACCTGAGTTGAAGGCAATGGCTTAACCCACTGAGCCACCCAGGTGCCCTGGATGGTTTTTGAATCCCCATAAAATGCTTGGATGGCTTAAGGTTGCCTCCAGATTATCAAAGCTGTCAAAATTCGTTTTTATACAACAAACTGAAAAAATAATAAAAAGTAACTCCTTTAATTCACACTTATTATTTCTATTATTATGATATAACTCCTACTCTGCTTAAGAAAGTGAAATCTGCAGATTTTTTTTTTTTGTCTCTGCAAAGAAGAGTCTATTATCAAAGCAGTCAAAAATAACTTTGATTACTTTTCCTAAGAGAAGGTCATAACTTTTATTTTGATTTTCAAAATCCATTAGAGTGAGACTCTTGGGTAGGCTTCCATACAGTGGTCCTAAATACAATCAGTAAATAATCTCATTTGGGAAATGGCCACAATAATCACCTTATGTGTCAACTGGCTTCAGAGTGTTCCGGAAAATAGTCACTCTTGTTAGAACCTGACCATTGTCAGTAGGGGGTGTCAAAGGATGGTAGGGTCTCCATTCTGACCCCTCCCCCAGTTGGATAAGTTTGTTTCCAAGATATGAAGCATCAAGGCTGATTTTTTAGAACATAACACTTATTAATTAATGTGTGCAATGTACCAAGAAGTGTGGTAGGTGCTGAGAGTACAAGAAGAATAAAATCTGATCCTTGTTTAAGAAAACAACAGTTTTGGGGCACCCGGGTGGCTCAGTCGTTAGGTGAGCTCAAGGTGTCTGCCTTGAGTTCAGGTCATGATTCCAGGGTTCTGGAATCAAGCCCCACATCAGGCTTCCTGCTTGGCGGGAAGCCTGCTTCTCCCTCTCCCACTCCCCTGCTTGCATTCCCTCTCTCGCTGTGTCTCTCTGTCAAATAAATAAGTAAAATCTTCAACAAAACCCCAAAAAACAGTTTTGTGGAAGAAGCAAAAACACACAGCTGTAATTCTCATACAGTTGTATAAATGTGAGGAAAACTACGTTCACAGTCTGTTTAGGAAGCAAGGAGCAAGCTTTCAACACTAAGGCTAGAAAGACTGGCTTGCAGAAGGGAGGCTTACAGGAGGAAGACCCCTTCCCTCCAGCCCATTCAGCATGGGGCTAGCACTGTGTAGCAGAACCAAGACTCTCCCTGGCTTTCCTGGTGCTTCCCAGTGCTCTTCGTGCTAACAAAGATGCCTCTTGGGAGACAGTGTTCTTCTTTACAATGGTCTACATGGAGATTGACCCGTACAGCGGACTCTCCCTCTTGCGAATTGAGGAAAACATTTTTGAAGACAGAAGTGAGGATTCTCAGTGCTTGCCCGTGAGTGAGCAGGGAACCAGAGCATAGAATCTGCTCTTCTCTCAGTTCATCTCTTTCCCTGTGCCTGTCAGAGCTGCATTAAGACCTTCTCTGAGTACAGGGATGGATGCTGACTTTGGAGGCTCTACTCTACCTTAAAGCAAACTTTTAAAAAAAGATTTATTCATTTATTTGAGAGAGAGAGAGAGTGTGTGTGTGGGGGGGGCTGGGGGATGGGAAGGGAAGAGGAAGAGGATCTCAAGCAGGCTCCTTGTGGAGTGTGGAGCCTGATGCAGGGCTTGGTCTCACAACTCTGAGATCGTAACCTAAGTTGAAACCAAGAGGTGGATGCTCGACTGACGAAGCCACCCAGGTGCCCCTCCTTAAATCAGACTTACTACATCCAACATTAAATACAATACACATGTAACCAGGAAGCAACCGGACTGAACTGCAGTTGACCAATTGACATCAAGTCTCACTTTGTTGATATTTAACGAAACAGCATTAAGTTGTCTCCCCATATTTTGGAATAATTTTCTTCAGGTTTCAGACATATCCCCATGCTCCTAGGGGAACTTGTTGCTGGTAGGTATTGTGCCTGTCATGCCCAGATCCCTCCTTTCCTGTGATCATCTAGCCCGGCTTAGAATAAGTTAAAATACTTAAATTATAATTTCATTATATGCTCTTTAGTATATGCTGTACAATAATGTATACATTATTTTATAGCTGCATATAAGATCAATGTTTTAATTAGCTATTGCCACAATAATGTTCTCTAGCAAAGAACCACAAAGTCTCCATGCTAGCCAACAAGAGGTTTCATTCTTTTCTCCTGGGTTTGCCGATGAGCTCTGTTCAACACACTTCTCAACACTCTCCTGGGCCCATGGGCAAGCTGTATTAGTACGTGCCTCTCGTGATCAAGGCAGAGGTGTGAAAGAGCATGTGTAAGCTCACAGGATTTCTTGAGACCCGACTTGGAACTGGCACAGTCCTTTCTGTCTGTATTTCATTAGCCAAAACAAGTCACAGACGTGAAGGGGCAGATAAATGTACTCTCCCCACATTGAGACTGTGGCAAGTATAGATGTGGCCAGAAGGGGAAAACTGGGACCAACAATTGAATTTCCTAAGTCACCCCCAACCCATGGAATGTCTTCTCTGCTCTGTGAGTGATCAAAAGTATTGGAAAGCTATCAGGTATTCACCGACTGACCTCAAAACCCACACCTGTATCAGATGTGACCCAACGGTCCCTCCACCAGCTTGGTGAGTCATGTGCGCATGAGGCCAAGTCATCTAGTGAACTGCTGGGGTCGGAGCTACCTTCCTCAATGCGCAGGATCATCACACTCATTTGGGCAGGAATCATATTGCGGTCAAAGCTGGACTTAAGAAAATCAGGATATCTATTTTACTCTAAAGTAAAATGGTACCGAGGGCATGGTTTCCGAGGAAAAGCTCTTTCTGTCAACTCATTGCCTTGAGACAGTCAATAACTACTCTCTCTCTATCACATATTAGTTGTTTTATCCAAAATGGCCCCATGTCCTTTATAAGGCTTTCCCTTATCAGCCAGTCCTTGATGCTTTGATCCGTTATTGCCGGTTACTTTCAATGATGGCTTTACACGCTGGCTCACTGGCTTTAGACTGGGTGTCTTTTATAAATTTTTGATTGTGTGTTTATTAGTTTTCATGACAAATATGCCATATGTTTATTGTAAAAAAATGAAATACATAGATAAGCAAAAAGAAACACTTTCCGAGTGCTTTATAAATACCACTTCAAATATTCTCGACACCTGTGCAAGATAGCTCTTGTTTGGCCCATTTGGCTGAAGAGGAAACTGAGGACAGTGAGATCAAGGAATTTGCCCAAGCTGACAAGGCTGGCACGTGGCTGTCCAGATCTTTCGGCTCTGAAGCCAGTGCCCCACCAGTGTACCGTGTTAATGTAGTGCTCACACCCTGCCTACAATTCCTCTACTTGGAGCTCCGTGCTGTCTTTGTTTTATTTCTGGAAAACTTTAGTTAATGCAAATAATAAATACATTGTGAACAATGTAGAAATATTCAGAGTAAACAATGAAAGTTTGCTGTCAAAATCCCCAAATCTCATTCTTTTTCCCTTCTCAGAGATAGCTACTGTTATCAATTTGGTGTGAAATTTCCCTGGCCTTTTCTTATGATTTTATAAATGCAGATTATGTTTTGTGGGTATGTCTCTACATGTGTATGGCTGTGAGTCTGTGTGTGTGTGTGTGTGTGTGTGTGTGTGTACTTTAGAGAAAAGGAGTCATACTCTACCTAGTCTTCTGCAATGTACATTTCTTGCCTAACATTCCACTTTAGAGATGTGTCTGGGGCAGAGTGTTAGTTGACTCTAAGAGCCATGTCCCCATTTTTCAATAATAGAAGAATTATTATCTGGGCATAGGCTGCCCAGAATAAAGTGACATTTTCTACTCTTCTTGGCAGCTAGGTGGCCACGTTACTTAGTTTTGGGCACCAGGGTATACATAGGAGTGTTGAGACAACTCTTAGTTCTCTTTTTTAAGAGGCAAATTGCCACGTGCTGTTTGGGCCCCTCCTTTTCTGTCTTTTTTTCTATCCTGTTGTCTTCACTGCTGGTGACTCCATCCTGGACCTCAAGGGTTGGGACCAAGCTCAATAGAGCAATAAGACGGAGGTCTGTGTGTCAAGCCATGGAGTGCCATACCAGTTCTGGTCCTCTTCTCTTTGCTTAAAACAGAAATACATCTCTGTTTTGTTAAAGCCACTGCTATTTTTGAGGTCTTTCATTATTTGCAATAGGTCTTTTTTTTTTTTTTTTAAGATTTTATTTATTTATTTGACAGACAGAGATCACAAGTAGGCAGAGGCAGGCAGAGAGAGAGGAGGAAGCAGGCTCCCTGGGATCATGACCTGAGCCAAAGGCAGAGGCTATAACCCCCTGAGCCACCCAGGGCGCCCCTGCAATAGGTCTTAATCTAAGAATCATAAGTGTGTTGCAGTGAGTGGCTGACTCAGACTGTGTGTTACTGTCTTGGCGGAAGTGACTGGTGGCGGATGGCAAAGAATAAAATATTATTGGCGAGGAAGTTCATGATCCCTATTTAGTTCAGTGGTCCCTATTGCATCTTGAAAGGCAGACCATAAGCTGGCAGAGGCTGTAGGGTTAGAGGAAAGGAAGAGAAACTGGAGAAGGTTGGTGGTTACCCTTTCTGCCTTTTGGGTGCAGCAAAGTCCCACTCAAGAGCGATGAGCCCAGATCGGAGAGATCCAGCAGGGAAGCTGGAAGAGAACACGGTTCCACCAAGACAGCATTTCTGCCCAGAATCTGTAATCTACGTTGTCTCATTGACTACCCAGGACCCTCTACAAAAGGAGAACAATGTACATCCACACGGAGACGTTCTAAGCAAAGACTCTGGAAGAAAGTTACAGCAGGAGGTAAAAGCCACAAGTCCTCTCAATCAAGTTCTGCTAAGAGTTTTCTGACAAATGATGGAATCCAGCCCCTCATGGGGTGGGGGAGGGGGCAAATGATTCAGGTTAAGCTGATTGTTTTCCAAATTGATTGTTTCAGAAGGTGATTGCCAGAAAGCCTCAAGGCGGCCAAAATCAAACTGAGAAGAGGGACCGGGCAGAATACTGAAGTTAGGAACAAAAGCGGTCATCTTCAGGCACTCTAGGTCAGTCTGGAGTCGGAGCGCCGGGATCAAGGCTCTTAGCTGTGTAGACTTGGAAAATTGCTTCATCTCTCCACTCAACACAAATTGATTGAGCTCCTATTATTTTGCCATGCACCTTTCATGGACTGGGGACAACATGATTGTTGTGGGTCTTGAGTGCTAGTGAGAGAGATAGAGAGAGAGAGATGGATCCAGCAAACAAATAAATTAACATGATAATCGCAGAGAGTGGAAAGTGGTAAGAAGCTGATGAGGCTGACAGAGAGAGTATTACCAGTGCCTATCACATCCCAGGAAAAGCTCTGATTCTACATTAGTTCTAAAATCCTTCTGTGTTAGTCACTGCAGGGTTTAAGGGAGCTTAATATGTGCATTGCAACTCTGTTTCCTAGTTGAACCCTGTACCGCATGAAAAATAAAGCAAAGGAGTCAGGGTGACCCCACTCCGAGGACAGACCTATTACTGAGAAGAGCTAAATTCGAGTCCATGGCTTGGTCTGTGAAAAAAAAAACAGATTTTGGAATATGGAATCTTAGAATTAGACTAACTTTCCTATCCAGCCATTGCGATGGGAAAGAAATGACAATTCACTCAATTTAACAATGAAGTCCAAAGCAGGTAAAAATCTGATGGAAAAGAACCTTCACCATACAAGATGATTATACTTTTAGCATCTTCAAGGAATAGAATTTATCAGTATTTCCTTGTCTTTTATCTTGAGAAAAAGAAAAATAGCCCCTTCAGTGCCTTGCATGCCCAATATTTTATATCACTAGCACAAAGGTTTTTTTTTTTATTTTAAATACTAACTTTATTTTTTTAAAGGAGTTTTTGCATTTATTTGAAAGAAAGAGAGAAAGAGATAGAGAAAGAGAACAAGCTTTGGGGATGGGGGCAGAAGGAGAAAGGGAGAAGCAGACTCCCGTTGAGCAGGAAGCCCAATGCAGAGGATGTGGGACTCCATCCCAGGGCCCAGAAATCATGACCTGAGCGGCAGGGAGGCACTTAACTGACTGAGAAACCCAGGGGCCCCTTGCTAGCACAAAGCTTTTAAGTCTCTCAAGTGTTCTCTACTGAACATGTTCATGTCTACTAGTTTAATAAGTTGAGGACTAATAAAAAGTACATGATACAGAAAGTTTAATTCTCCAGTGTCATGGATAACAATCTATAGTTACATACGGAACTGGGAATCTAGCAGAAGAGTTAGTTAGTGTACTGGACTTAGGTTGCGTATAATTGTGTGAAAAAGAATATGACTTTGAAACATTTCTATTTCCCTCCAGTGAAGCCACTATAGGGATGGAAGCACCTAGTCTTGGTTCTTTGCTGTTCCATTCTGAGACATCCTAAGACCCAGTCCATGTTTCTACCGAGGAGTGTAGATTTTGACAGCCTGCCAACATTATAGATGAGGTCCAGTGGCATGGGAATGTCATCTTGATCTCCCCTGTTCCTTTTCTCTCTCATGACATAGCCTTGAATTTACATTAATATTAGGGCAGAAGCCATGGTGCAGGGCATTTCATTGTCCGGGAATGTCAAACTTTCCTAGGAAGCCGATTTTTCTATAAGAGAATTTCCACAATCTCGATGCATGCACTGACATTCTCTTTCCTGGGTGTGTTATTTCTCATGCTCAGTTCTTGTTCTTTTTCCTCTGACATTATAGGAGAAAATTAATGGTACAGAATAAATTAGGAGCCCTGGTACTTTATCATCTTAACTGTTCAGCAAATCTAATTGATACCTTGGGGAGATCAGGAGGTGCTTGCTGATAACTCCTTTAGAACAAAGGGCTTTTTATTTGTTTGTTTGTTTGTTTTTTTACTTTTATGTTCTATTTACCATAAAGAATCTCATACTGTTACAATGTTGTATAAATAATAAATACAATAGGAAATATGATAATTAAAGTTTTGGGGAGATGTAGCAGTTTTACCCTTTTCAAATTAAACTGCAGTGTTTTGTCCCCAAATTATCTAAAGAACTGACAAACCTGGTCATTGGATTAGAAGTGAGTAGGTAGGTTTTATTAAAATTTCTGGAATATTTGTAACATTGAAAAGTAGTACTTAGGAAGGTTGAAGAAATTCTGTTTTTGGAGGTGTCTGAAACAGGATTTCTTTATTTGAGAGTAGGATTAGGGCTAACCTCAGAGAGGGTATTTTCTCAATGTCTGTTGCAACCTGTGTGTGTGTGTGTGAGAGAGAGAGAACAAGCATGTGCATACTGTTTTCTCGAGAGCTGAATTCACAGTGTTAGCTTATGGGAAGCTTTCTATCTAACTCAAGATCCAAACCTGCATTGAGGTTAAAAAATGATCATTTTCAAAATGAGTAGTGAAAGAGTAATCTTTGTGCTTTAGATTTAAAGAAGTCAATTTTCTCTTACCTTCTCTATTTTTCCCACATGAGAGATGTGTCTGAAAGAACAAGTTCTGGAGAAATTCTTGCACTAAAAAGAAGAGGCCACTTCTCAACTGTTCAGAGTCATCAGCTGAGAGGTCCTGTGGTCGCTCCCTTCCTGTCTTTAGCTTAAAGAGATTGAGTTGCATGGGGTGGACAGGGGGCGGTGGATGTAGAGACCTGAAGTACAGCCAAAGCTTCGAACTTGTACTCTTAGCCTGGACAGGTCTATTCCTGTGGATGCTAGTTTAGGTTCTTTACCTGCTGCTTAATGTCAAAGCGCCTTAATATTTTTCAGATTCAATTATGTACTTTTGCTGTCTAAGTATCCCTGCGATGTTGAATATTTCCACCTTGAATCCTGGCCCCACTCTTCCTCCTGCTAACACCATTTTTCAGCTCTATGCTACTGCCACTATCTCTAGGAAACCTTATTTGACTTTGAAATTAGGATCCTGTCTTACAGTGCAGAAGATCATGGGGGAAGGGAGGGAAAACTGAATGGGAAGTCATCAGAGAGGGAGAAAAACCATGAGAGACTCAACTCTAGGAAAGAAACTGTGGGTTGCTGGAGGAGAGGTGGGGGAGGGGATGGGGTAAGTGGGTGACAGGCATTGAGGAGGGCACGTGATGTGATGAGCACTGGGTGTCATACGCAACTGATTAATTATTGAACCCTATATCTGAAACTAATGATGTACTACATGTTGGCTAATTGAATTTAAATAAAAAAGAAGGATCCTGTTTTATTTTTCTCTCTCAGTACCCTGTTCCTTTCCTTTAGAGTAATATATGTATAGAAATACATGTCCAGGCAGATAATTCATAATTATTTACAAAGATCTCTTACTTGTTGAAAGTATATGACGGTATGCTCTGGCTCTCGATCTAACCAGATAGGACAGTCCAGAACCGGATGGTAGACAGCCAGGCAGGATTTCCTGAGTGAATCAGTACATATTGCCTCACTTCTTCAGAGTGGCATTTGAGAGCTTCTCTGTCTTTATTAAATAATCTTCGGTTGGCATTACTCCTTACCAGTTCAGGTCAAGAATTCTGTGTTCTTCCTTCGTTGCCAAGGGGATTTCATATTGAAGGGAGTTCAAGGGAGATTTGTTTTGTAAACAAAGAAGTTATTTGATTGCATGAATATTCCATATTCTCTTAAAGGTTGTGTGTATTTTCTTACAGACACTCCCTTGTTTACAGGGTTTCACTGCTAGGGCAGTGTCCTTCCCCAAGTGCTGAAACCCCACTCATATTTCAGTAAAGGGCACTTGTACCTTCCAGCAGAATGTCTGGAAGCATGATTGCTGTGTGGTCAGAGCCCAGGGGCTGCTGTTCGGCCCGATGCCCCACAGAGCCACAGGGGAGCGATGAGGCTGATTAATGAGTACTAATTATTCTTGATCTGGAAGATCTCCCCTTAGTTCGACAAAATAGAATAGAATCCCCCACACTTGGCTCAGCCGGTTGGAAAGCTGCCCCCCCCCCCCCCCAGGCGGATGCAGGCCCTGACACTCTTTCTCGGGAAACCAAACACAGCTGAATAAACAACGCTCAAAACCCTGACCGGCTCTGCTGTCTCCTCTGGGGGCCATCCAATTTGTCTTCCCCCCTCTTATTCATAGGGATCTCAATAATTCAGTGTCCAGGCAGAATGCCTTGTGTTCTAAATAAGAGGCTATCTGGTCCACGGTTGTCTAAACAGGAGGAGATGATATGAGTCTCATAACAGGAGCTCTGGGTGTACGTGCTCGCTGATGGTTGTTCAGTGGCTCACAAAGTCCGGACTCAGGGTTCGTCTCTGATTCTTAGGTCTGTCAGAGGATGGACGCAGCTCCCCGCAGTCTCTGCTTGCACATCCAGGTTCATGGGCAGGCAGCAGGCACAGCTGGCGGCCGAGGTTTACTGCTCACTCCCATCTGTCTTGGCCAGGAGACAGAAACCCCATAACCTTCCTGGCTTCCTTTATCTCCCCTTCCCCCTTACATTTTATGGTCCAGAACTGGTTTCTAGCTGGAAAAAAAAATGAGTAACGAATTGTCCAACGGTTACAGTAATGGAAAATGGAGAAGGGGCTTGGAAACAGTTTTTTAATGGAAGAGGAGAGTCTGTAGGGGGTCCTAACCTGGGACCCTGCTCAGCCCTTTGCAATCTCATTTATAACAGGACCAAATCTGCATTCTTGGTGGTGACCTTCTTATACCTTAAATTTCTCCTTCTCTGTTTGGTACCTCCAATCTGACCTTTCCTTGAAAAAATATCTGGCATTGAATTAGCAAATCACACCTTTATATGGTAGATTAAGCATATCAGCAGAACATGTTGCACTAAAAAAATTTTTTTTCCAATGTTTTTGTCCCCACCACTTAGGGTATTGTTTTCTTCTTTCAATGGGCTTTTCTCAGATAATTGCAGTTCCTAGAGTCATAAATGCAGGCGTTGACACCAGATTGCGGTTGACTTTTTTAGTGTAGTGTACGAATGACGTGAGATCAGTAATTTCATCATTTGGGATGCGTGATACAGAGAAGCACTACCCTAAACTTCACTATATTTATTATTTTTTGAAAAGGTAACATGAGATAGATGTTCCCCTCATCTCCAGCCTTTCTAAAGCACACAGTTTAATCAAAATCTGTCCATCCTAGAGATGTTATCCCATACCAGTATCACCACTCAATGACAGCCTCTTGGGTTTAATCATCACAAAATTATTAGCACAAAATTTCTCGCTGAATTTCTTCTACTTCTGGTATCTTAAGTCACTGGGGCCCCTGAAGGGCTGAAGGACTAACATTTTATTTCACCAAGAATGGAAAGAGAAAAATGGACAAATGTTCTTGGTAATTATTGATGGTTCAGGACACAATGCTATAAAGTTACCTAATGTGCTACCTTTTCACCTGAAAGAAAAAAAAATAGAATCTGTATAATCTTCCTATAATTGTGATTACTTACAAAAATTGATTGACCTGAACTATTCCGTTTTCTTCATCTGTATATAATTAATAATAAATGAATTCTGCAAGCTGAACAATTTTTTTCTGAAATTCATTTATTTGATAGTCTTGATTTGACCTCTTTGAAAATACCCTGCAGCTCTGCTTTTTGTTTGCCTCTTTGATTGGGCATGGGCAATCACTCATGCATAGAAATTCTTACTGACTCACTCAATGACACTTTCTCTTTTGCATACAAATGTTCTCTCTAATTTTTTTTTTTGCTGTCATCAAATGTCCATGCGACATGATCTACAAATATGAAGACTGGGCTCATCCAAACAGAGTTCAGTGTTTAAATAAAACATATAGAGAGTTAATTTGACACATATTTAATGATGTGTATCATTGTTATTGTACTGCGTGTAATTTGGCATAAATGGTAAGCTACTCATGTCATAGCAATGGAGAATATAATTATACAGACTCAGCATTTTTTATAATCCACAGTGGGAAGAATATAAAAGTGGGGGCAGTGAGAATGGAAATGTAGTTTGTGGAAAGCGTCTCTCCTATGTCCATTTTCCCAGGGTTTAGATGGACTAGCAGATCAAACTACACGGGGGCTTCTTAAGCACGTGAATGTGGATCTCCCAAGTAGGTCATTTTGGAAAGATAAGAAACTGATTACAGGACTAAAATGTCCAATGACTCTCAATAAAACAAGTAGGAAAGGAAGTGTTTTCCATGCATCCTTATCTTGGCGTAAGAACCCCTGGGTAATGGTGGGGTGGAGAAGATAACAGTTTGCATCCTTACTTCGAAAGGCCTACGTATAACCAGTTGGGGTGTGGAAAACCTTTCACAAACCTAGAATCATGGTGGTAGATCGCCTCTAATTACTCCTTTAGTAGGTATGTTTGGCAAAATTCTAGACTTAGACTTGTCCATTAAAGTGATTGCCGTTCCTTCTAATCCTAAACATTCTCATTTCATGTAAGTCTTTAGTCAATTTGAAGTCTATTTCCACCAGAAACATTTCAACATCTCGTCCCTGTTTTCCTACTCCCCCAATTGGCACCTTGGTTCCATTGAGAACTTCCTGCCCTTCTTCATTCTCATGGTGGTAGAAGAGAGATCCGTGTGGTGACCTCTGGTCCCTCCCTGGTCTTGGCTGTGAAAGGGTTGACTTGGGCTCCTCTCTAGGTAGTGACACGGAGCTGGGACAGGTCCCATCACTGACCAGCAGACCCCAACAGAAGTGTCTGCTGCAGATCTGGGGCTGCTATATACCATGCTTATATCTTTCTTACTTAGTCTGGGACTCAGGTATTCCCTGGCTGACACAGCCTCACTTGACTCCCTCTGAACCCCTTCCATTTGTCTCTGGTTTGGATGTTCCATCTCAACCCTTTGCCCCTTATAGGTCCAGTAGCAGGACCTCTGGTTCTAACTCAACATTTACCCACATCGTCCCCTATCTCCAAAGGGCATGTAGAAACTTCTGGGTCTCATCCTCCCTCAAACAGTTAAAATTCAACCCTTTGCCAGATCATAATATGCTAGTTTATTTCCTTTGGTGTGTCTACATTGCTGCAAAGTGCAAGGCACACTCCTTTCAAAACCTTAGATGTGAGAAAGAGTAATATCTCCTTCCATCAGTGTTCCCATAGACTTCTCTATCACATTTCTGCCAACCCAGAAAAACCTAAAGAGACAGATTTAGATACACATATCTCATCCCTGCCTCTCTTCCCTCAGATTCCTTCTTTACCACAATCCTTTGTTGGTAGCAGCAGTTTATTTTTATTTATTCTTTCTATTCTTCCCAGAAAACCCTGCATGCATTTGGGCCAGGAAGGCAGGGCTCTGTGCTCCCTAATTCCTCAGCCATAATGGAGGATAGGACATGGTAGAGAGAGACAGATTGGCCAGTAAGTCTAAACTGGAGGGCATTTAAAATTTTAAAAATAGTACACCCAATTAAAATGCCCACATGATAAAAACTCCCCAATCTCGGGGGATATTTATTCTTATTTAAGGGACCACTTCTCCCTTTTCCCAAAGGGCAAGAGACAAGTTTCTGTTTTGAATTTACTTTCTGACTTGCCTCAGCCCCCAGGTCCTCTGAGAATGGCTCGGGAAACCTGGGGACTGGTCTTCTCCTGTGTTTGGCAACATGTCTTAGATCCAAGAAAGCGGGAGCTTGCCCATACTGGCCATTCTGCCAGGTGTGCAGGTGGACCCTCCCCTGAGCCAACGTAAGTAAGTCTCAGGGGATCTTGATTAGTTAGGATGAGTTGTTTCCCCTATTTAAAGCTAGCAGACTCTCTGAGATGCTACCTACACGTAAATTAGCCTCCGTGTCTCTTCAGCCGTGGCTCTGTGGCCCAGAAGGGGAAAAGGTGAAAGCCAAGGTTATGTCTTAAGACCAGAATGCCTTTGCTTTCTATCTTTGTGAATTTCTCGAGTCACACTTTGCTTCACGTCTATCAGCTATGGAGATGCTTTCTGGCCTAAATACAGATTTGGAGTCTGATCTCATTCTCCAAGGCAGAATTTGAAATATGTCCTGGACCTGAGTTGCTGGCAGGAGGCTTCACCCTGCTGAACGTGGCTCAGTCATTTTAAAGAGAAAGAGTCTTCTTTCCTTTTCCCAAGGGCTTCTTTTCTTGAATCTGCTAATTGTCTACAGTTGCCTGTATAAATAATTTTTATTCATTGTCTTAACATCAAGGTTATTCAGCTTTCAAATTCTCATCTGGGTGTTTGTGACCTGTCAGGAGTACAGACATTGTACTTCCTTCAGGTTCTCAAGGATTCTACACGGGCTACTTCAGGCAGCAGACTTGCAGATTTGTGTCCTTTGATGTGGAAAGAAAATGTAGCTTATTTAATTTGCTGATAAATGGTCTGCTTCCCCTTGGAAGCCTGAATTTTGTGCTATGCAATCATTCAAACAGCCCTTTTAGATGGTTCTCCCGATGTTTATGTACAAACGCACATCTCCTCATATTTCCACATAGCTCCTGTCCAAGAGAGCATCTGTGTGATTGGAGGGGTGGCATAGCGTGATGAGGAGAGGCAGCGTGCTTGGATCTGTACAGTGCTTTATCAGAAGAAACACAGTCCTTGTAATAGACACATACATAACATAATACTTTATATACTATACTGAAGTACAATTGCTCTCTCTCTCTGTCCATCCACCTAGCCACACCATCCAATACTTCATGCTGTTTAGAAAGATCTTAAAGAACACTCTAGCAAGGGCTGTTGCATGACCTTGTGCCCACTGAAGGCTGATGGTAGCATCTCTGGGTACTCCACAGTGTGTGCTCCAGAGGCCAAAGGCCAGTGTGTCCTGACCTGTTTGCTTACCCTTGATCAGGCCTAGCTTCAGAGGCTTCGGCCCCACCTTGGTTCTCCCTGGCTCTGTAGATAATCCTGTTTCCACCTGGTTCAAGTTCCCATGAACCAGATGGAGTGTGAACTGATGGCTGTTTCTTCTTTTTCTGATTCAGAATTCCTCAAAATCAGCGCTGCTTCCTGTCCCATGGCAGCAACCATCTGCCTAAAAACTCAGTGCTTGGTCTGCTAAAGGCTTTAGAAAATCTTAACTCCCTTTGAGGCCATCATCTTACTGCAAAAATCCTATTTTGAGTATTAGAAACTGAAAATTAATTCTGTAGTTCTCGCTCTACGTGCAGCAGGTAGCTATACACTTCTGTCCAGCTAGAGGGCTAGGGAGAGAGTCGTGTACACAGAGATGCAGGAGAGGAACACATGCTAATATTTGTCAGGTTATTACTTAAGTGCACAGAGTGAACTGCAGCGAATTAAATGGAACAATCTCTGTTTCTTAGAGCTATAGCCCGGCAAAAAAGACAGATATTATTCAAATAAGCATCTATGCTAGTTTGTGGGCAGGAAAACAGCTGGCAGGAGAGAAAATGCCCAAGGTTGACAGTGGTAGGAAGCCTAGGTTAGACAGGGACATCAGGGAAAGCCCCTGCAGACAAGCAGCAGAGACCTGAGGCTGAGTGGGTGTTGGTCAGGCACAGTGCAGGGCGGGGAGTGCTCCAGGTGGTGGGAACAACATGAGGGATGGTTCTAAAGGGAGCGGCATGGGGGAAAGCCAGCAATTGCTTCCTTTTCATCTCCATCAGGGAAGAAGCCAAAGTCCTCCTATCACCTAGAACCCTCTGCCATGTATAATTACCCCATTATCTAAACCAACTCTGTGATCTTCTGTTATCTCTCTGACTTCATTTACCCCTTCTTTCTTCCTCATTCCCTCTGGAATAGCAACACTTACCCACTTGCTGTATGTCAAGCACACCAGGCAAGTTCCTACCTCAGGGCCTTTGCACTTGCCATTTTCTCCAGCTGAAGGCTCTTTTGCTGGGCAGTGGCAGGGATCACTTCTCATGTTCTCCCAGCTTTCACTCAAAAATGCACCCTGTCCATAACACTTGCCTTGGTCACTTTAACTAAAAATGTCATTTCCTCCTACTCTGACATTTTATGTCACTCTTTCCAGCTTTTATTTTTCTTATTAGCATTTCTCATTATCTAATGAACCGTATGTTTTATCTATGTGTCTTAATGATTGTCTTCCTCCCATGTAATGTAATGTAAACTGTGAGGGCAGGGGTTTTTGTCAGTTTTATTCACTGTTATAGCTTAGCAATTAGAGTAGTGCCTGGTACATAGTAAGCATTCAATAAAGGTTTGTTGAATGAATAAAGAGGTGGTTGACACATCTGTTCATTTTCAATGCACTTTGGTTTGTCTTCTTCCCTGCCTCATGGAGTTTGCTCTGCGTCAGTCCCTGTAGGCTCTTACAACCCTCTTAACCAAATTGGTCTCATCTCAGTCTCTTTGCTATAGACTCCCTGACAATGGGACACCTGCAATTTTAGCTGGTGTTTCTTCCTTCACAGCTTGAATGATTATTTGTGGGGCACCAACTATGTACCAGGCACTGTCCTGGGCGCTGGAGATGCAGTGACCAGGAAGACAATATCCCTGTCTCCACGGAGCTTAGATTTTTTTTTTTTATTTCTTTTCAGCGTAACAGAATTCATTGTTTATGCACCATACCCAGTGTTCCATGCAATCCGTGCTCTCCATAATACCCACCACCAGGCTCATCCAACCCCCCACCCCCGCCCCTTCAAAACCCTCAGGTTGTTTTTCAGAGTCCATAGTCTCTCATGGTTCACCTCCCCTTCCAAGCTCCCTCAACTCCCTTCTCCTCTCCATCTCCCCATGTCCTCCATGTTATTTGTTATGGTCCACAAATAAGTGAAACCATATGATAATTGACTCTCTCTGCTTGACTTATTTCACTCAGCCTAATCTCTTCCAGTCCCGTCCATGACGGAGCTTAGATTTTAAGCAAAAAAAATTTTCCCCAGAGACGGTCTTGTGACAAATGCATTCCCCCGACTCTCTGCCTCCACCTGCTGGAGGACCTCGGTAACAGCAGCCAGTCTGGCAAGGCGCACCGCTACTAAGTCACTCACTGAGCGTCCTGGCCGCAGGGTGTAGGAGCAAGAAAGGAGAAATGGGCCTGTCTGATGCAAACCCTGCAGAGGGCTGCAGAGATGCCCAGGCAAATAGCCCCTGAAGGAATTATCCAGCTGGGAGGGAGCAGTGAAGTGCTGTCCCTCGCTGAGTTTAAACACACACTGGCCATCCAATTTCCCACTACCGTTAAACTTCCTCATTACATGACAAGGAGGATCATTTTCTTCTAAATTTGTTCTTAGATAAATTAGAATGGCCACTGAGGAAGAATGGCTAC
Organism: Mustela nivalis; assembly: GCF_964662115.1. Lineage (NCBI taxonomy): Eukaryota > Metazoa > Chordata > Mammalia > Carnivora > Mustelidae > Mustela > Mustela nivalis. The sequence continues at coordinate 69,885,084 of NC_139023.1, read as the reverse complement.
ATCTGTGTAGGCCGTAAAAAGCAATGGAGCGGTGTCATTCCGATTCCCACAAGTGCGTGGTTTTACAAAAGTTGTTGGACATGCCATTTGAAACACACATATTGTACACTTCACACTGCACACGTCCAATGTGGCAAATGCCTACGGAAAGCTAAGGGGGAAATATGACAGTTCCCCAAAGCTGACACTAATGCCTTTATAAAGGGGGTTTTGATGTATTGCAATAATTACAACGACAGAAATTGGAAATAGAGTATTATACACGTTCAAAATATTAAAAAATAGCTTGAAGTTTCCTGGGGAGAATCAGTTTTTATTAGCATATTATAGCTGATGAAAAAGGCTAAGAAACATATATATAGTATTTAGTTGTGAAGACATTACGTTCTAATGAATGTAGAGTATTTTCATACATAAATGAATCTTAGTAGCTAATATCATTTTTATATTTTAGATCAGACCACATAAAATTCTTATCTCACGAATGCAAAGTTTTTTTTAAAAAATCATAATAATGTCAAATTTTAGTATAATTATAAATAGAGATTCACAGACCATTTTAGGCCTGTTTTTACTGCTACGGCACTACCTAGTATGCTATTATAATTGTGAGCCCCTTCAGGTAGGGACAGAATCCTATTCATGCTTCTTTATTCTCAGATGGTTCTAGAGCACCAAGGAGAGCCCCACATGTAGGAGGTATCCAGTATGGATTGAACTGATCAAGGAGATGGGATATAAGCCGGTTGGCTTCGAGAAACACAATTCACATGGAAGAGAGCAAGAAGCTTGGCTTTTGGAGCAAGACTGCCTGGGTCCATATCCCAAGTCTGCTCCTTGACCTTATGCCTCAGGGCCGTGCTCTGTAAAATGAGGATAACAGTAGGAACTCCCTCACAGGGTGGTGGTGAGGATTGCATGAGTTAGTTAAAACATGTAAAAGGCATTTAGAACTCTGCCTGGCTCATGGGAAAGACACAATACAATTAGCTACTGGTAGGTCAGATCAGCACACATACTCACAAGAAAATAGAGAGTACGTGTTTTTCTACTCTTCCCCCTACAAGTCTCCTTTCTGCGCCTTTCTGCCCACATGCACATTTGCAGACACATAACCCCCTCCATGAAAATGAAGAGAAGCGGTTCCTTCACAGGCTCCCAGGAACACTAATCTGGAGGGGAGCCGAGATCCCGATATAGTGTCTGCCCCTTTAAATGAACCCAGCCTGCCCTTGTAAACCTGAGCTGAGATTCTGTAAAGGGTCCCAGCAAGGCTTCTAAGCTCTATCCCTGGACCAATTCCAAGTCATTTTCCATCTGCCAGTAGTGCTAATCCTTGATCTTGGCGTGATTAGATAATCTTTTCAGATATTAATTTATGTGGCTTTCTTCCTGCATCTTTTCCTTTACAATGCCCATGACAGCTTTGCTCTCTCTTCCTCCTCTGCCCCCCCATTCAAGCTGACCTTTAACCCAGCTCTGTTTGCTTCATTAACTGGTGAAGGTGGGGGCAGAGTTGGGGGATGTGGTTAAGGCGGAAAGCCCTGCAAAGGTCTGAAGAGTCTGCAAAGCATCCTGACTTTCTTTGCTCAAAATCTAAGCACATCTGAAAAGTAGAGGGTCCACTAAGTTGATAGAAAGGGTAAGTGAATTTGTGGGGTTAGAACAGTCTCGAGGAAACATCAGGGGAGAATGAGTTCCTGCAATTTTTTGAGCTTCTTTCAGATTGGGGTAGGGTTTGCAATCTGAGTGTTTTACCAGTAAAAGAGATCTGAACATTATTCCCTGCCGAAATTTCAAACCTATGATGTGACTCCAGGATTGGCTTCACAGTACACGGGGAAGCTGGGACCACAGACACCTTGTTAAAGATTTCCACATGCAAAGCTCAGGTTGGAAGTGATAAAGAGCTGGCAGGCAGCAGACATGAGGATGAAGATGATGGGATTCTCCAAGCAGTCTGTGTGGATAGCAGGCCAAAATTTGGAGTGCCCCTTCGCTATGTCTTGGTGATGGAGAAAGCTCTGAAATGGTAGCAAAATGCCTATGGGTAGAGAAATCCCAAGAAATGACAGGTACAATTTCCTACCTGCCTGGGTGAGTGGGCTTCAAAATAGAAATTAATTTGATGAATACAAAATTAAAAAGTGCAAAAGTTTGGGTAGGCATTTCTCCTTTGTAGCAATCTTTCTCTTTCTTTTGCTCTAGAATTTTGACCCCACTGGAGGGCATTTACATCTCCCAATTTGAGGAGATGCAGTGCACTTGTTGGTCAAGTCTTCCGAGAGTGAGAGGGGAGAGCACAGGCCCAAATTAGATGGGCCAGACTGCCCTCTTTCAGGACTTCGCTTCATAAGAGGAGTGATCCAAGTACCACGCACTGTGGGATCAGACTAGTCTGGTTTAGCAGTAATCGGTCCCTGCCCCCCACAGCCACAGCTGCCCAGTTTCTGCCCTCTGCAAGTCCTGGTCTTCAGGTCTGCTTTGATTCTGAGAACGGCTTCCTACACTTTCACTACATTCTTTTTCAGTTTGCTCTAATGTCCGACTGTACATAGCTTTGGGTTGAGGAACGGTGATGAATTGCTGTCGTAGTTGTCCTAGGCTTTTCACCAAGATCTGCATTTTGGCGTTTCCTTCAGCTTTGCACACTGATCTTCCATCTTTCTGAACCCAAGTGATGGAGTTCTTCCACTTCCCCTCTCCCAGAATCCAGTGGAAGGAGGACCAGGGAGGTGGTTGGCTCCTCCAAAATCTTCTGATTGATTAAAAGATGGTCCCTCATTTTCACTATGTCCCCAAATGAATTTTATTTCATCATTCTCCAGTTTTCAAAACATTAGCATGAACCTATCATGTTCTGATCAGTGGCTAACATCAAGACCTGAATTAAGTTTTGTTCCAAACACAAAGTTTTAAAAAATTTTTTCTTTTATCCTTTTGTGTCATTTTCTTTGATCTGAGTTGCCACTTCTGTTCACTATACAAATGTCATGCTAAAATTTTTATTTTATGAAAAGTGATGCATCTCAAAAAATTAGTGAATTCACAATTGCAATCCAATTTGGAATGTTGAATTTTTTTTTTTTTGGCCAAAATTTAATTTGAACATATAGCAGGGTTGGTTTGAATTTTTTGTCAGTAATAAATTTAATTTTGTATCTGTTAGATACAGATTTTCTTGATTTTTTCAGGGTTTTCATTCCTCTCCTTCTCTGCAATTTTATCACCGTAATATTTTAATACATGATTTAAGAACATATAAAGAACAAAACATACTCAATGTATTAATTTTAAAATGTTTAACATTTTGTATTTGCAACTTATATTGTAGCACAAACCATTTTCAGAATAATAAAGGAAGTTAATCAAAAGTTTCTTTTACTTTCCTCTCTAAATACACCTTTAGCAAATCTTTTTGAATTTGTATTTTCTAAAGTTAAGTGATCAAATATCAAGAACTAGTCAAAACAAGCAGACTGCTGAATACATAGTAAATGCTTAATTAAATATTTATTGAATAAGTGAACACAACAATTTGATCTGACTTTTTTTTTTTTTTCAGATTTTATTTATTTATTTGACAGACAGAGATCACAAGTAGGCAGAGAGGCAGGCAGAAAGAGAGAAGAAAGCAGGCTCCCCGTTGAGCAGAGAGCCCGATGCGGGGCTCGATCCCAGGACCCTGAGATCATTACCTGAGCCAAAGGCAGAGGCTTTAACCCACTGAGCCACTCAGGTACCCCTGATCTGACTTTTTAAAATTTACTACAAACTCTCTTACAGGGCATTAAGCTATACTTCATCTGTCTCTTTTCACATATCGTTAAGGGATTAACTCAGAGGTTTATCAGTTATGTCTGTTCCCACTGTGTTCATGCAGAAATGCTCTCCACTTACATGAAATGTTCCGATGAGGTGAGACTCATTCATTACACAGAGTTTTGTTGAGCATCTGTAATGTCTTGGGCTTCGGGCTTACACAGAAATTCAGCACATCATCTCTTCCTTCAAGGACTTTGAAGGAGTTAAAGAGTAAACAGATCATAAGAGCAAAAAGGGGTTAAGTGTAATCAGTGGTACATTCAGAGGGTCATGAATAAACAGAAATATATGTACATCTGTAAGGCATCTGGGGTTAGGAAAGGATTCACAGAAGATGAGCTAGAAATTTCAAGTCTGTGTTAAAAAAAATCAATAAAAATTTCTTTGCTCTGTTTGGTGGTAAGAACATATCAAGCATACTCTCTACCTTCAAAAAAAATTTTATCAGGTAAGGCTTATGTAGTGCAATTAGGTAGCTTCACAACACCAAAAAGATAATTCATAAAAGTAAAAAAAAAAAGATAAATCAGACTTTATCAAAATTAAAAAGTTTTTCTCTGCAAAAGTGAATGAAAGGCAAGTTGTAGATTGGGAGGAAATACTTGCAAATCACCTATCTTATGAAGATTCTCATGTCCAAAGACACAGAGAACTCTCAAAAGTCAAAAAATAAGGAAAGAAACATCCTGGGCGGGGGGGGGGGTACCTGAGTGGCTCACTTGGTTAAGCGTCCAACTCTTGATCTTAGCTCAGGTCTTGATCTCAGGATTGTGAGTTCAAGCCCAGCATTGGGCTTTGAACCTACTTAAAATAAAAAGGAAAAGTAAAGAAAAGAAAAGATCTCAATTTAAAAAATGGGCAAAAGATTTGAGCAGATACTTCACCAAAACAGAAATATGGATGGGAAATGAACACATGAAAAGATATGCAACATCATTATTTATTTAGAGAAATGCAAATTAAAATTCGGTGAGATAACACTCCATACCCATTAGAATGGCTAGTACCACCCACCTTCTCCCTAAGTACTAGTGAGGATACAAAGCAATTAGAACTTTCAAGCATTGCTGGTGGGATCACAACATTTTATAACCACTTAGGAAAACAGTTTGTCAGTTTCTCATGAAGTCAAACATACACTTACCATATGACCCATCAATCTACTTTTTAGCCAATAGAAGAAGAACTTTTAGTTATATAAAAACTTTTACATGGAAGTTTATATAATTGATTGTTAATTGCCAAAAACTAGAGACTATGCAAAAGTCCTTCCATCTACAAATGGATAAACCAACTGTGATACCCTCATATAATGGGTCACTGCTCACCAACAGAAATACACTACTTATAATATGCTCAATAATGTGGACGAATTTCAAATGCACTTTGCTAATCGAAAGAAGTCAGCCCCAAAAGGGCACAAAGTGTATGTTGTCACTTATATGACCTTCTAGGAAAGGCAAAATTTTGGGGTCAGAGAGAAATAAATCAATGGTTGTCAGGGGTTGGGACTGGTGAATAGTTGAGGACAGAAGCAAAGCGTGAAGAGAATTTTCAGGATGATGGAATGGTTCTATTGCATGATTGTGGTGGTAAACATGGTTATGTTTTTGTCAGAGCCATAAACTGTACACCACCAAGAATGTATTTTACGTATAAACATTTTTAAAAATGAGGGGTACCTGGGTGGCTCAGTGGATTTAAGCCTCTGCTTTCAGCTCAGGTCATGATTCCAGGGTCTTGGGATTGAGCCCCGCATCGGGCTCTCTGCTCAGGTGGGGAGCCTGCTTCCTCCTCTCTCCCTGCCTGCCTCTCTGCCTACTTGTGATCTCAGTCTGTCAAATAAATAAATACAATCTTTAAAAATAAATAAATAAAAAATAAAAATTTTTAAAAGTGAAAAGAGCAGGGTTTTGACTTCCTAGTCTCTTGCTCAACGCTATAAACGAGGAGATAAAAATAAATTCAACTTGAGTACAATGCCCTCGATATTGAGTTCTACTCAGTCTATACAGAGTATAGACTATTCAGTTATATAGGTGTGCACATAGATCTTGACACTCAAAGTACTAAATCTATGGACGTATATCAACTATTTCAAGTATAAAAGGATGAACAGAGAAAATTAATTTCTGATAAGACTGTTATGTAAAAATCCATAAAAACAGAGTAAGAGCAACCTGTGTAAAGGTACAAGGGCGCCAGTAAGAAATATCTGTGAATAGTGAGAGAGCAGATCCCCACATTTATTTTACAAGAGCTTTTTTGTATTTAGTTCACTGTCCCCGAAATTGTTGAAAAAGATTAAGGACCTAAACGTTCTGGTACCATGTCCATTGGGAACTCTCAACAATTCAGATCTAGCAAGTATTTTAGTGGCTCTACTAGTCACGACTCAACAGGTGGCAAATGGCAGAGACCGAACCTCAACTGGGTTAGACAGAAGGATAGTTTACTGGCCCACACAACCCAGAAGGTAAAAGAAAAACATGTAGGAAAAGGGGCTACTATGAAAGGGATAGGCACTCGCACCAAACTCATGTGAATTTGACAACTTACTCTATAAAGCCTTACCAATAATTTCAAAGATATAGGTAATTGTGAGGCACAGATGAAGGGAAATATTTAGGATCCCCCAGAGCAGGTCTTTTGTTATCACATCTGGAGGCACTCTGGCCCAGATTACATACGAGTTCTATAAATAATGCATGAGGTAATATTAACTCTCACAAAAGAATGTTGTTTGATGTACGAATGTTTTGTACCCACCTAGTTACATAGCTTACATCAGATTTTCGAGGGAGTCAGGCCCTATAAACCTATGGATTCCAGATTTGCTTACTATAAGTGCTTCTGCATAGACCAGGAACATCCTTCTAAAGACATGATGTAGCTGTAGTTACCCCTCCTAGTAAATATCATTGGCCTGTTTTCCAGAAGGTCAATCATTCAGGTGTTTACAAGGACATTGGACCAGATTGTCTTTCTCATTTCTTATCTGGATGTGCCATTGTCCCAACGTCTACATGAAAGTGAGAGGACGGGCACAGTCCTGCTTTTATTTTCTTCTTAAACCCAAAGACTTGAACACTTACATAAGTTAGAGACTCAACCTCATCAAGAGTTTTTTCTTTTTCTCTCTTTCTTCTTCTCTTCCTCATTCACTGTCTTTCTCAGTCTCGGCTTGGCTTCATTTTGCAGATAGATTCTCTCCTTATCCTTTGCTGTCTCTAGAGACCCTAGTAGAGAAAGTTATTTTGACTGTTTGTTTGTTTCATTCAGAATCCCCGGGGAAAACCTTGGGAGGATTCCTGTTTGGGCATCTCCCTGTTGTCAGAGAATTTAAGTTCTGGATCAAGTGGAATCAGGGGAGCATGTCCTGTTATTTATGAAGAAGTAGGAGGAAACTTCCTTCAGAGATAAAAATAACAGCCCACTAAACTGTCTGAATCACCCTTGTCTTAAACACAACCAGAGTTTAGTCTGAATTATAATATTTTATTAATGAAGATACTCTTCAAGATATTTTTTATCCATGTTTACTAGGTGTGATTTTAAAGTAAAACTTTTGTTTAGGGGCGCCTGGGTGGCTCAGTCAGTTAAGCATCCAACTTGTGATTTTGGCTCAGGTCCTCGAATCGAATCTTGCACCCAGCTCTATGCTCAGCAGGGGTTCTGCTTGAGCTTCTGTCCCTCTGCTCCTCCCTTCTCTTGCACTCTCTCTCAAATAAATAAATAAACCTTAAAAAAAAACCCAAAGTAAAACTTTTGTTTAAAATATCATGGAAATTCATATCAAATGATTATTTTTCCAAATCGGTTTTTTTGGGGGTGTTTATTTAAAACATCCTGCAACTATGGAAAAGATTTTTAGAGTTTTTAAAAAGATTTATCCATTTATTCTAGAAGGAGAGCCAGCATAGTGGGGGTTGGGGCAGAAGGAGAGGGAGAGAGAAAATCTCAAGCAGACCTCTCCCTGATGAGTTCAGATTCCCAACTCAGGGCTCAATCCCACTATCCTGAGATCACGACCTGAGCTGACATCAAGAATTCAGCCCAAATTGAGAGCTGGACACACAACAGACTGACCCACCCAGGTGCCCCAGATATTTGGAATTTTTTATGAAAATGCTTTCAAAATCCGTTTATGACTTAGACAGAAAATTATTCTCATTACTTTATAACAACATATTAAATTTTATTCTCTGCAGTCAAATGTTTTATCATTAGCATTTGTCTTAGGAGAAAACTCTGGAAGTTATTAAGTGCATAGTGACAGAAAAATATTTTCTTAAGTCCTTAGGGGTCAGACCACTTCCAAATTAACAAACAATAATATTTCACTCTTCAGCTGTAAACTATTCCATAAAATGGAACGGCTGTAGAGAACATAGGGGAAATAAATCCTTAAAACAAGAGTATGCTGTTTGGCATGCATTTAAAAATAGAATTCATGTTTTCTTTGGAAACGCCAAAGGATTTATTTCCAATTTCACTTCCTAATAGCCATTTGGATTATAGGACCACTCAGCTGAATGTGTCTTCAGCAGTTTTTGTTTGTTTGTTTGTTTATAAAAAAGGATCATGGCACATATATGTGACAAAAATATGCGACTATAAGGAAATGTGTGGACTCTGATCATTCTGTGTGATTGAGAACTAATTATGTCCTAGTCGCCATTTCCCCAGACACCAGCCGTTGGATGGACAAGGATTGCTTCTGTCTAATTTACTTCAGACCCAAGGGCACCAGGTCTGGAAGGCTGTTCTCAGCTTTCCTGAAACTTTAAAAGGTCTTTTCTTTGTACCTTTACAAGTTAGCTTGGGAGTACCTTCTGGGGAGATTTTGTTTTGTTTTGTTTTTGTTTTTGCCAACAGTGCTGCTGGGGTCTGAGGTGGATAGAGAAAAGGCTGATTGAAAGGAGAGCTGTGGCTTTGGGCAGGTCAACAGTCACACCGTCACCCGGCCACAGGATCACAAGTCAGCTGAAGCCTTCCTGGCATCTAATCACGAGAGTAACAGACAGATGATCTCCTGAACACAGGGAAAGGAAGAAAGGAGTTCTTCTCTAGCCTTTCTCAGAGGGGTAACGTTTCTGTTAAGAACTTTGGAAGGGTAAGTGGGGCTTGGTAGGAGGAAGGGGAGAGTGGGGAGAGAGCTCCAGGTTAAGGCGATACCATGGAAAATGCAAACTTTCCAGAACTGGACATGGTTTGTGAAGGAATTCGGACTTCACTCTGTAACCTATGAGGTCCATTTGAAATAGAGAAGCTATTTGGGCAGGAGACAGTTCAGAAGCCTGGGTCTTGGGGCCACTAGAGGCTGGATTCAGGCAGATGGGACTGGAAGCAGGGACTGGGTCCTCCAGGAATCTCCCCGGGGGGAGAGTTGCGGAAAGATCTGAGTGTATATGCAGGCGTGGTGAGAAGGGGGAAAGGGAGATGACATGTAGGAGCTTCTAGTGCCAACTTACGATTTATCGGATGTGAGGGTCGAAAGGGAGGTGGTCTTTCCTGCAGCGCCCAGAATGATCTCTGCAAAAAGCAATTATGATAAGCTATTGACCTTGTGTAAAATGCCTTCATTAGGTTCTCGTTTGTAGGCAAAAAGGCAAAATTCCTTATCTATTCACTTTTACATCTTTAGTATTTAATATATGGTAGACAAATACAGATATAATATATGGTAGATAAATACAAATATTCTCCATCCCATCTCCTCCCTTTTCTATGAATATGTGCCAATTAAATTGATCTCTATTCTCCCCTGAAGGTGGAGGGAGATTTTAAGGGAGATAAATGGAGGTTACTGTTGGTGACAGGGCTGAAATCGTTCTTGGGGCTCATAGTGACAAACTTGATGCTCTTCTTGTCCAAATAAGATAACTGAGGTGGCATTCTCAATAAATTTTAAATTGTAATAAAAATACAAAGATTATGATTACGTTCTGTTGCACATTTTATACTTGCTGAGGTCCTCAGTCTTTCGTAGAATATTAATAAATGTCTTGAGGGTCAGAGATATGAATGTTCTAATCTCAGTATAACCACAAGCTAAGACCATTTATTATTTTAAAGGACCTTTTTCATATAAGCAAAACCCAGGGGTATTTTTGAGTGTAGAATTTTGGCAAGGCCATTTGATATATTCCTGTAAATGTATGCCTTGAGGTCTTTTCCAAACATAGTTAACCCATTTGGGATAAACATTCTTAAAATGATCTTACATCAAATAAGTATTGACATGTTTTTAAGGTCATTTGACACAAGACTAGAATATTAACCAGAGGCTAAATTTGATGTATTTTTTTATACCAGTAAGTAGAATTAAAATTCACTGCATTTATTTATAATACAAATTTCAAGTATTAAGAAATCATTTTGAGGGGTGTCTGGGTGGCTCCATGGGCTAAGCCTTTGCCTTCAGCTCAGGTCATGATCTTAGGGTCCTGGGATCGAGCCCCGCATCGGGCTCTCTGCCCAGCAGGGAGCCTGCTTCCCTCACCCCTCTGTCTGACTCTCTGCCTACTTGTGATCTCTCTCTCTCTGTCAAATAAATAAATAAAATCTAAAAAAAAGCATTTTGTGTTTTCTGTAGCCCTTGCCATATGCCAGGTGGCTGGTAAATGTACATAGGCTATTCACTTACAATGCTTATAAAATGTTTTTCATATCCCATTTTTTCTTATAATGCCCCGAGACTAAAAGATCTGAGATCATAAAACAGAAATTTCTTTCAAATTCTTATTTATCTCTGCATATTTCATTTTTTCCTTTCTGGACTATGCTTCATGGGTAACAAAAAAAGAATGAGAATCGAGTATGGGAGCACAAAATTAGAGAGAAAAAATAGTTTCCATTATTGAGAAAAATGATGAATTTATAAAGGCAGGACAAAAGTTTCAGTCATCCTTCTAATGAATATTTTTGTTCCACATCAAAGCACAAATATGTTTCAGGGTATATGCGTGAGGGGGGTATCCTTATGATGAGAAATGTTTCTTCTTGGGAGCCAAATAGCAGGAAATATACTTCATCTCTCTGTAAAGCTAGACACATAGTTTGTTTATTTGACAAGAAAATTGGTGATGTCCTCACATCCCACAGAATGACCTCTTAAATTCTAGGTCCCAAGGAGCAACTCAAAATTCCCCATTCACCTCAGATCAGGCTTTTCATGAAAGCCGATTTTAAGAAATTCCTCTTTTCCAAGTTTGGCCACTTTCCGTGTGTGTGTGTGTGTGTGTGTGTGTGTGTGTATACGTGCCCTGGAAGGGAGGCTGCTCAATTAAAAAGAATTTATGTGTAATTGATGGAGAAAGGAAGAAGCGGGTCTTGAATCTTAATTTTTAAAAAGGAAATCATTGAAGTGATACCTTAGTAGATGCACCGTTTTTTCCAGGTCTGTTCATAATTGCTCTTGCAGCCCTCAAAAGTCCCCTGGGGCCTGCTTTGTTTTTGTTGCTCTGCTACATCAGTAGTTCCTTTCCATCTCTCCCTGTCTTACTCCTAACTAGAAAAGTGTCTAGAGACCAAAATAACAAGCTGAAGAAGATTGCCACCATCAAGGTAGATCATAAAGTTTCAGGGGAGAATGCCAAATGGAGCAGATATAACAAACAACATTCCAGTTTTTCCATGGTGTGGCAGGCAGGCGGAGTACCCTTCCCCACCCCAATAGGTGATCATACCCTAATCTCGGGAACCTGTGAATATGTTATGTGACCTGGTGAAGGGGACTTTGCAGGTCTAACCAAAGATAAATTAAGCTGAGGAGTTTATCTTGGATGATCTGGGTGAGTGTAGCAGAGAAACTTCTCTGGTCAGAATCAGAGAGATGGAGAAGTTAGGAAGAGGGGGAACTTGGGAGAGATAAGAACCCAAATCTGTCATTAGAGGGGGTCTTGTGGAAAGCAGGAGAGTGAACATGGGCGGTCTCAAGGAGTAGACACCAGCTCCCACGATGGACAGGTCAGACAAGAGAACCTTAGTCCTAAAGCCACAAGGAACTGAAGTAAACCTATAAGCCCAATGAACTTGAAAAACTTACTTCCCCACAGCCTCTACCAAGAGGCTCTTCTTCTTCTTCTTTTTCTTCTCCTCCTCCTTCTCTTTCTTCTTCTTCCTCTTTGTCGTCTTCTTCTTTTTGTAATGCAAAACAAAATTTATTTCCATGCATAACAATGAATATTGGGATACTAGATTAAAAGGAAAGCAGTCTTCTGTCAAATAGAGATGGAGAATCTTGAGTAGTTGCCTTTGGGAACTACTACAATGGAAGACACTCTAATTTGGGTCTGGTGGAACCCTAAGCACAACACCGACTTAACTCCACCTAGACCTTGAACCTACAGAAGCTGTAAGGTTTAAAAAAAAAAAGTGTTGTTTTAAAACACTATGTTGTAATTTTTTTTTACAGCAGGTAACTAACATATAGGCATATGGATTTGAATAGAATCATTGGTTCTATTTTTACTGCTAAGGTTTTGGCAATGAAGGAGCGGGAGGACTAAAACCAATTTAGAATAGCTTTTCCTGAAATTTGACTTCTTTTATCAGGCAGGGTTCAGTCAGGACAAGGGAAGCCACTGCAGGTACTTGAAGTAGGAAGGCTAGTAAGCATTTTAACTGCAAAAGCCAAAAAACGAAAACATGGTCGAGGGAGTGAAAATGAGGAAAGCCACGTCTCATGAAATATGGAAATTGAAGGAACCACAAGGAGTCATTGCTGATGAACTTAGTTACCTGTGGCACCGAAACGAGTACTTCTCCGAAGAGGGACTGAAAGGGGTTGGCTACGCTCCATTTCTATTGTCTGCTACAGCTCTCGGCCTGCTTGCTCTGCGGGAGGAATAATAATGGCTTTTGCCTCTCTTCTGCTTTCAAAACTCACGTGATTGCCTCTCACTGGTGGAATTTAACTCAGAAGCCAGGCTCCCACTCCTGCAATCCAGAGAAGAGCACAAAAGGAAAATGACTCTGAATGGCAGGCACATTGCTGTATTTCATTGCAGGAAAAGAAAGGAGGCCGGAAAGAAGAAAGGAGCACCGTCCGCGAAAGCACTTAAGGGTACAAGATTCAGACGTTTGCAACGTGAAACAGTAAAGGAGCCTCTAGTCTTCCTCGCAAGCTCCTTTTATCTGGACGAATGCCTTCCCCTCCAGATCTCAGGGTATTTTTCCTGTACTCAATCATGGAGTATTAGAGACTATTTACTTCAGTTATTTCCTTTTACACAAGAGGAACAATAAGGTTGTAGAGATTTCTGCCAAGTCCACGTCAAGAGAGCTAGTTGGTGACTGAACAGGGTCAGGGTCTTTTGAGTCTTTCTAGTCTCTCAACTTCTGTCAAGGTCTTTGAAGTATCTGGGATTTTACCTGACTTACAGGCTAACAGGAGAGCTTGTAACTGTGAATGTCAGCAGAAGACACAAGACTCTTGGGTCAGAGACTTCTGTACTTACGGTACCGCCGAGGTGGAGTGTCTGAACATACTGGTATGTTGAACATACTGATGATTCCTCTTGACTCTCAAATCTCATAAAAGTGGTGCTGAGGGGCCACAGGGATACTAAGCACAGAGCAGGTTTGCATTGTAGCCAAAAAGTACTGGGCTTGTAGAATTTATTCTACAAGGGATTTTCAAAGAATACTGTTTACCATGTAAATAAAGCCATCGCATGTGGAAGCAGGCCTGCTTTTTGTCCAGTGAAACGTGTTACTTCAGTCTTCAAGGTTGCTCACTGCAAACATAACCCCAGAGATGGCCCTGCTAAAGGGCCTTGCACTCTTGGCACACCAGCAAAAAATGCGCAGCTGAGGCTCCAAGGCCTCTCTCAATACCCACTCTCTAGGAAGTACTGACAGGATGCACAAGCAATTATTCACACTTATGATTTAAAGTACATAATATTTACAACATCCAAAAAATATATGCAAAATATATGTAAGCACTGTTTCTGAAATCAGGCACGATTCTGCACATTGTTGCAGTTTGTTCATTTTCACTACCGTTAAAACATTGCATTGGGTGAATATGTGACAATTTACAGGCGTGTCCAACTGCTGATAAACATGTGAGCTGGTCTGCGATATTTTGCTCTTATGCCGCTATTAATATTTTTGCATATATTTTCTGGTGTTTATGTACAGAACTTTCTTTAGAGTATTTGATTAGGTGTGAAATGACCTGATTATTAATAAGGCTAGGAATAGCTGTGTATGTTTATTCACAGTTTGTGTTTTCCTGTCTGTGCATTCTCAGTTTATATCTTTTACCTACTTTTCTATTGGGTAGCTTGTCTTTTTAAGTTTATTTTTAAAAGTCCATGATTTCATCCCTGATTCCTGGTTCCCACAAAATCTCTTAGCACTAGAAAGGAACATTCATACTCCTCTCTCTGCTGCCAAAAAATTCTTTTTAAAGGTTGTCTGTTAAAACCTGTAATTTCAAACATCATTTTAATGGCAATATGATAAAAGCATTCTCTTTAAAATCAGAAACCAGATAAGAATGCTTCTATCATGGCTTCCATTTAACATTGTATTGGACATTCTCCCCAGCTCACTAAGGCACGAAAAGGAACTAAAAGATATAAGGTGCTGGAGTGGTAGAAAGAAAAAGGTCACTTACCGTAAGTTATACAATTGTCTTATAAAAGCCAAAATTATTCACAAAAAGTTATTAGGCATGGACAGAGAACGTACAGGCTGTATGGGTATGTTAAGAATCACAAATGAATGAGGAGTGAAATGTTTTTCTACACACACTGAGACGACAATGTACTTTTTTGTCTTTAAAGAGTTAATGGGGGGGCGCCTGGGTGGCTCAGTGGGTTAAGCCGCTGCCTTCGGCTCAGGTCATGATCTCAGGGTCCTGGGATCGAGTCCCGCGTCGGGCTCTCTGCTCAGCAGGGAGCCTGCTTCCTCCTCTCTCTCTCTCTGCCTGCCTCTCTGCCTACTTGTGATCTCTCTCTGTCAAATAAATAAATAAAATCTTTAAAAAAAAAAAAAAAAAAAAAAAAAAAAAAAAAAAAAAAAAAAAAAGAGTTAATGGGTTGAATCCTTTGTAGATTTTGTGTATGCATGTGTGGCCCTTCGGCCACTTCTGTGTGTATTTGTTTGATGTCATGTTTGGTTGATTTTGTTCTGTGGACAACCTGGAGGCCTAAATTGGCCATTCTTTCCTCCAACTAATGTGTATGTTGGTTTCTTGTTGAAGGTGGGGACACACTATTGACCTGGGGCCATTTCAGCGGCCTTCAAGGACCCAGGGCATAACATGAGCCTGTGAGTGAGCTCCCAGAACTGGTTGCACACTGAGTTCCACACGTGCTGTGCTGATGCTGGCTTTGGCCTGGAGACAAACACCCCTTCCACATTAGTTTACTTTGTAACACCCTGGTTGCAGTTCCAACTTTTGTTTTGTAGGGAAAGGGTGGTGTTTGTGTTAGAGAGTTCCCTTACTTTCCATGAGCTCAACGATACATTCAGAATTATGCTGCAAGAGGGATCTAGTTGTTTTCTGGGATTTTGAAGGGATTTTCAAAGAATACTGTTTACCATGTTGAAAAGATTCTGTCCCACTTCCCCCCCTCCCCAATCCATCCTTAGAGTTTTCAAATTTCCTGTCTTGTGGAATATCAAATATCAAGTTGTGGCTAAAACTGCTAGTTTCCGACTTAATATTTATTATCCATTTTCCCCTTAATAGCAGAACCTCAATTTTATTTAAGGTTGTAATATGTCCAGATGAGAAAATTGCCTGGCTTTCTGCCACCTGGGATGTTCGTGTGATTCACTTCTGGTCGATTATCCAAATCCAGAGTCATTTGGTTGGGCTTTCAGGAAAGCCACCGACAGGGGGTGGCTTAGCTGTTTGGGTCCTTTTGCCTTTTTCCCCTTCTTCGATTTTTCCTGCCTAACCCGTTCCTTGATGGTGATTACCCTTAAGAGCTTGGCCAAAAGAATCCCAAAGACTTTGGAAGTACAGTTCTTCAGACACTGTATCAGTTATGGACTTCCTGTAACAGGAGAGGAAAAAAAAAAACCTATCTTGTTGAATCTATTATTATTTGAGTTTTCTGTTACATGCAGCTGAATACAGTTCGCAGCTAATGTATTTCATATCTAGTTTTGATGTAATTTTTAATTGTTGACTTAACATCTTTAAGTAGCAGACTTTAAAAAAAACACAGTAACAAATCGTATTTTTTAATGTATGTTTGGTAATTTAAAGTGTTTTGCTTTATCACGTTTAATTATGGAAGCAGCTGGGGATTAGATGTATCTATGCTTGTTATTTCAAGAAATCCTTATTGAAGTTATAATTTGATTTTAGTCAAAGAAAAATGAAACGATAATTTAAGTCAATACTATTTGATGTTAGACATCTATCATGATTAACATACTGTCTACTCCTAGTTAGGAAATTATCTGATTCTGTTATTATAATGTTTTGCTATTTCCTCCAGGTATTTAACTTACTGTACTTCAACTTTGATCATATTGAGTCTGTTTTATTATTTTTTTATACTGAGTCTGTTTTAAAGGCTTTGAAGTTGATCTACACATTGTTCTTTCACTAGTTCCCAAGTAGAGAAGTAATAGAATCACTAACTGTTTTCATTTATTTTATTTTATTTTTAAATTTCATTTATTTATTTGACAGGCAGGGATCACAAGTAGGCAGAGAGGGAAGCAGAGAAAGAGAGAGGAGGAAGCAGGCCTCCCGCTGAGCAGAGAGCCCGATGCGGGGCTGGATCCCAGGATCCTGAGATCATGACCCTAGGCAAAGGCAGAAGCTTAACCCACTGAGCCACACAGGTGCCCCTGTTTTCGTTTATTTTAATATTTCAATATTTTTTCGGACATGTGGTAACTATTGTCATTCAGATGACTATACTGGATAAAAATCACATTGTATGCTCAAAATTAACAGTAATTGACATCTCTGGTTTGGAAGATAGGGCAGTTTCACTTGGCTGTATAATCTTCATTGCCAATACTTTAATCAATTTTTAAAAGGTTATTCCATCTGAAACTCCCTACTCAGGCAGAGTTGTAATAATGATCATTCCTAAAGTGAAGGGAAGTAATTAATAAGAGAGGAAACTAGAAAAAAAAATGCTTTTCCATTTGAGTAGAGTCATTATAACCTGTAACTACCTTGTCAGATTTTTTGTTTTCTTTTCCCCTTTATTTGCTTATTTAATTTCAGTACAATTAGTGCACAGTATTATATTATTAGTTTCAGGTGTACAATATAGTGATTCCACAATTCTATACATTACTCAGCGTTAATCATGATAAATGTACTCTTAATCCCCTTCAACTGTTTCACTGTCCCCC